>NC_143038.1:9917954-10224090 GCF_057628025.1 Oncorhynchus mykiss | reverse complement strand
CCAAACATAACGTTTTGCATTGTTGCCAAAAAGTTCAATTTTGGTTTCATCTGACCAGAGCACCTTCTTCCACATGTTTGGTGTGTCTCCCAGGTGGCTTGTGGCAAACTTTAAACGACACTTTTTATGGATATCTTTAAGAAATGGCTTTCTTCTTGCCACTCTCCCATAAAGGCCAGATTTGTGCAATATACGACTGAATGTTGTCCTATGGACAGAGTCTCCCACCTCAGCTGTAGATCTCTGAAGTTCATCCAGAGTGATCATAGGCCTCTTGGCTGCATCTCTGATCAGTCTTCTCCTTGTATGAGCTGAAAGTTTAGAGAGACGGCCAGGTCTTGGTAGATTTGCAGTGGTCTGATACTCCTTCCATTTCAATATTATCGCTTGCACAGTGCTCCTTGGGATGTTTAAAGCTTGGGAAATCTTTTTGTATCCAAATCCGGCTTTAAACTTCTTCACAACAGTATCTCGGACCTGCCTGGTGTGTTCCTTGTTCTTCATGATGCTCTCTGCGCTTTTAACGGACCTCTGAGACTATCACAGTGCAGGTGCATTTATACGGAGACTTGATTACACACAGGTGCATTGTATTTATCATCATTAGTCATTTAGGTCAACATTGGATCATTCAGAGATCCTCACTGAACTTCTGGAGAGAGTTTGCTGCACTGAAAGTAAAGGGGCTGAATAATTTTGCACGCCCAATTTTTCAGTTTTTGATTTGTTAAAAAAGTTTGAAATATCCAATAAACGTCGTTCCACTTCATGATTGTGTCCCACTTGTTGTTGATTCTTCACAAAAAAATACAGTTTTATATCTTTATGTTTGAAGCCTGAAATGTGGCAAAAGGTCGCAAAGTTCAAGGGGGCCGAATACTTTCGCAAGGCACTGTATCCAGCTATTTAGATTAAACCCAAGGAGTAGATAACAATGAGGTTAGGGTCAGAGTGATTAGTTCGGGACCAGGCCGGTGAGGTGACGCACCTGGAGGGGTCGGGGGTGGCAGTGAGGAAGTGGATGCAGGGCAGGCTGGGATCGCGGGGCAGGATGGACACCATGCTGCCAGTGGTGCGGAACCCCCCAGAGTCCATGCAGATCCCACTGGGCTTGTCCCTCAGGATGGACATCATCACCTCGGCCGTCACAGAACCTGGGGAACCCAGAAAATGTATCGTCTAAGTACGTTATTAGTTGTCTATTTTTATGGGAAAGCCGACCGGAGAGGAAATGGCAGGAGACAGGAAATTACATAGCTAGTTACATGTAACGTACTTTCAATGATAAGAGGGGATACCGGGCCTTTATTATGTGTAATAAAAATAGCTGTATAAGCAATGCGGCAACCAAACCAAACCTGTATAGTGTTTTTAATAGTCTGCTTTAACATCATTTTGGGAGTTTTTACAGTTATAAGGAGTTGAACGTGTTGAATTAGATTAGAATAGAAATAATAGTCTCCCTCACCATCATGCTGTTGAAGGAGCTGTGTGCCCCCACTGTAGCGCTTCTTGGCCAGTTCCATCCTGGCGGGGGGGTTTTCAGACTTGAACACCTCGTTGAAGCAGAACTCTCCTTCGCCGCTCCACCAACCCTGGGCCTGGGCCACACTCCGCAGCTCTGGGTGCTCAGCCGAGATATCCGTCCCGATGGTCAGCGCATTGGAGATGTTCTTCACCCCCTCTGTGGGAAGCAAAGACAGGCGAATGGACAGTGCACAGTTGTATGCTGCTGGTAGAAGTTGCTCAGATATACACAGATATACTGGCTGAGAGATTTCTTTATGCGAGGGTGGAAACTTCATATTTGCCACTCTCAATTTCTAACACGGACTGTATGAACAAAGAAATTAATCCCTCAGCTGACCAAATTACGTGGGATTTTACTTCGTAACAGAGATTAACCCAAAACTAACCTCTGATTCAAAACTTATGTCCATACTACAGCTCCAGTGATGTTAGAGCAATTTTCTCACCATGTAACTTCCTGTGCCACTGTCAGTTCCCCCCCCAAAGTCCATTCACACTACAGCTCCCACGGTGTTACAGCAGTTTCCTCACCGGTGACTTTCTGTGCCACCCAGAGCTTGCCGGCAGTCTCCAGGACCCAGGCCTCGTTGCGGTCCACCAGGAGGAAGGAGTTGTGGTAGCTGAAGGGCGCCGGGTCCTCCCTGCATGGCCCCCCCTGGCCGTGCTGCTCCAGCAGACCAGTGATCACACTCACCGCCCCCCAGGCACTGTCCGCACGCTCAAGCCCCAAGCTGTCAAGCAATAGAATAGAGTAGAGGAGTAGAGTAGAGCAGTAGAGTAGAGTAGGGCAGTAGAGAGAAGTAGAGTAGAATAGAGTAGAATATAATATAGTAGAATAGAGTAGAGAAGAATACCTGGAGAATAGAACAGTGTTTCCCAACCCTGGTCCTCGAGTACCCCCAACAGTACACATTTTTTTGTTGTAGCTCTTGACAAACACACCTCATTCAGCTCATTGAGGGCTTGATAATTAGTTGACAAGTTGAATCAGGTGTGCTTGTCCAGGGTTACAATAACATTTTTTACTGTTGTGGGTACTCGAGGACCAGGGTTGGGATACTGGAACAGAATAGTAATAGAATAGAATAGATTATGAGTAGAATAGAATCAAATAGAACATTCTATCTTATATTATTCCACTGACACCACATACACACAGTTGCGAGGCTGGTAGCAGCATAGGGCCAGCCAGAGAGCAGCATAGGGTCAGCCACAGAGCAGCATAGGGTCAGCCACAGAGCAGCATAGGGTCAGCCACAGAGCAGCATAGGGTCAGCCACAGAGCAGCAACCCCTGGAGTAGGTTAGTCCTGCTGCTGCTATATCACTGCAGTCAGTGGTACAACAGGACCAACCTGCGGCTGCCATTGCCAACTGTTAAAATGATTTGTTCAGCGTTACACTTCAATCCTTTAAATGTTATGCTTATGACAATGTAAAGACAGCTTTAGGACATAAGTGAAAACACACTTGGGCCAGATTCAATCAAAACTCCTATGGAAATGTTTAGGCAGTAGGGCCTATCTTTGTTTACACGACTAGTCCCTACGCACACAGGTAAGTATTAACCTGTGATGAAGGAAGTCTTCCTAGTACATTTACAGTAGCACATCTGCTACTGCAAAGCCCTATATTGCTTTTCTGACTACAGGCTGACTAAGCATATCTACTTTTCAACAAATTTACCAATTACAACAATGCATTGATTATTCACACCAAACTTTGAGTGATGTGATTCTGAAGTTAGTAAATTGATTCTCAAAGGGTAGTGCTACCCTATCGTTGTCTGAAGTAGACCGGCCAGTCATTCAATCAGACCGCTCGGTCAGGAACCTGGAAATACAGCCAGCCAGCCCGTCTCTCCATCTTTCGGATCAGGAGGTGATTCTGAAGTTAGGATCCACTTGGCCCCCAAAACAACACTACTGTTTGGTATGCTGGCCTATGGTCAGCCGGGCTTACCGGACCAGGTCCATTCCTAGCAGGGCTTCCCCTGGATCGATAGCTTCGCGGGTCCACACAGCCTCGTTCCCGATGCAGACCCCCTTGTCGTTGGCCCCCATCTCGGCCCCCCACAGCCAGGAAGGCCGGCTGAGGACTACAGCATGGGTGTGTTCTGCTTGGGGGATCTGAATGTACGTGCACTGCAGGACGAGAGATGGAGACTTACATTGTTGTTCAATTCTCTTTTTTTTGGATTGTAACATCAAATATACTGGCAAACCCTACCAACACACACTCAGCCAATACCTTAAGCCTGTCGTATAAACCGTTGATAACATAAAGGCGTGAAAATAAATAAATGATAGTCTATCATTCAAACTTTAAACTTTGAGAATCGTAAATTAGAAAATGTTGATTGTGTATACCTAGGTGGGGTATTTTAGAGGTTTGATAACCCTTCTCAGTTATATTGCCCAGACTGACTGCTCACCAGTGAAAACAACTCTAATCCAATTAGTGATGTTGGTCACAGAGCAAAACACCCGTTGTGAACATTTTTAACATAACTCTGACTACAGGCCTACATACAATGTTCAGAGGGCAGATGGATTTGAGTTCTTTAACCATGCTTCATCCAGGTTTAATCTCATTGAGATCAAATCTCTTTTTCAAGAGAGCCCTGATCCAAGATGGCAGCAGGCTTGTAATTTGCAGCAGGGTAAATCTATGGGGAGAAGTGAAGCTAGGCCTAGCTTACCTCCAGCATGGTCCCAGATGGGTGACTGGTTGCCGGGTAGTAAAGAACCTCCTGGACCTCATCTCTAGGACGGTCTGAGTTCTTCCCAAAAATCACGTGATCATCTTGTGAGCCGGGGGGCAAGGACACAAAGCAGTCACACGAGAGGGGTGGCTCATGCTCTGCCATCCTGCATGAACAAGAGGACAAGCAAACACCAGAAATATATTACCAGAAAATAAACTGCTATCATATCGGAGGCCAGGAGTTTTTCCTGGTCAGGCTAAATTATCAGGAAAAAGTCATAGTTATGTTGGTCAATAAATTGTAGAAGCGTTTAAGCAAACTCAACAATATAGACGGTATACGGTATATCGCTGTCACTATTCACTATCAATTAGTCATGTTTTTACAGCTTTTCAATTTAATTTCCAACTCTGACTATTGTATATAGCCTAAGAAGCCTATACACGTGACATAAGGCATCCATCCCTGTAAAGGCACAGTATCTTTAGGGAAGTCGCAGGTATAATATGTTCTTCCTGTCAACTAGTGCATTGCCCATCCCTTCTCAAACAGAGCGATAAAGGAGGCAGTCTTGTGCACTGCACTTCTCGGTAATCTTTACAAATCCGAATGGTCCTTGCCGTCTCCTTCTTCTTATCAACATGGCTATTTAGTAACGCTGTCCTATTATAAAATTCGGAAACATTTTAACCAATGTGATCGAAGTCTTGTGGAGACATTATGGTCTAAAATGGTCTTTAGTCAAACGTTTATTTAAAATAGGGCCTATATAGACGGTAACGTTAGCGATGTGCCCTTGCTGTCCCTTCCCGGTTTCAGGAGATATCACGCTAAAATGCACAAATAAACGACTGTCATTTCACTTCAATCCAAGGGTTGGCTGTCATTATAATCTGTTGAGCAATAGGGCTACTGTAGCTACTGATATGTTTCAAATTCCTACAGTAAAATCGTTACCTTTTTAATCGCAAAACCAGACGCGGTAGCAAAGAGAAGGCAGGTTATCGTGGAGCTACCGTACCACGTGATCGTATCCAAAGGTTGTATTTAAAGGTCTAGTCTCGTTGATTACTTGCTGCAAATACATAACAGAAAAACAAGTGTATAGCCCTTTTCAACAATTAGCCAACAAATGTTGGTGTAACAAGGCACAATGAGATTGTTCCACATAAAGTAATTGGATAGATTCCAGATGATTCAAGAATACATCATCACAACTTTTTAGATTTGAGTCCTCTATATTCTATTATCAAATAGATAACTGAATTGCTCAAAAATAGCATATCCATCCCATCCATCGAAAATTCCGACATACTTATTATTCTCCTTCTGTTTCCACCTGTAGCCCAAAACTGTAAAAGCAACCAACACCAAAACAACTTTAAAACGTGCAGGCTTGCTGTCTTCTGGTTGTAAGAACAATACTTTTTGATACTACTTATAGCTTACCTTTCACACTACAAACACTTTTGCATAAATCCCAATAACTTTTAATGGTCATAGGTTTAAATGGAGAGGATAGGTCAAACATGGAGCCGCTACTCCTCTAGAACCATTAAAGATAGAAACTCTATTCAACCTTTAAAACGTGCAGATGGTCTGGAATTGTGTGCTTGTATACAGCTTTTTGATACTATGTATACTTTTTGAACATAACTGTTTGAAATTTGCATAAAAGCTCCATAGATTTAAAGCAAAATGTGGATTTGCCACTGCTCTTGAACCGTTTCAGCTACAAACACCAACCCAAAGTTGACATGTGCAGACTGACTCAACTTAAATTGCTTTTCAGAAGATTGTTTATACCACATGTACTTTTTGAACTATAACAATTTTAAACACCAACCCAATGTGGACATGTGCGGACTGAATCAACACAGTTAGTTGCGACTATTCATACTTCATAAACTATAAAGCTTGTTATATCCCATTTCATTTTAAAGGCAGAATGCAGGTTTCAACATTCTAAACTGAAATCACTGCCACAAAACTTTCAGAATGTTCAAACTGAAGACCTTAGAGAGCCTAAAAACACATAATATGGCTAATGATGCTATAGTACTCCTTCTATCTTACTATACTAGCCCACTATAACCCACTATAATAACTCCAAACCAACAAACCACCCCAAAATAGCAATTCTTTGGGTTTGGTCTGGTGTAAAAGAAAGGGTTAAACCTGGTAGAAAGTCAGTTCGGGAGCAGCAACCAGCAGCACAGTTAGCAAACATGTCCACCACCAACATGAACAGAGGCAAGGTAAGCAAGCACTGGGAAAGTTTTGAAAATACATACCAACATTTTTCTAGATTTGTATACAAAAGGGCTCTAGCGCTCTAGCACCCCAAACTAAATCATGAACGTTTGACTAATCCCAATATCCTGGTCGCCATTGGGACCGAATAGTAGACCATCCCAAATGTCTCTAAAATGTTTCTTTCATACAATTGTTTAGTTCATAGAAATGATTCCATTTTATTTTCAGATTGTCTTCTACGAGGACAGGAACTTCCAGGGTCGTTCCTATGAGTGAAGCAGTGACTGCAGTGACATGGGCTCCTACCTGAGCAGGTGCCACTCCTGCAGGGTCGAAAAAGCTGTTGGATGCTGTACAACCGCAACAACTACATGGGAAACCAGTACTTCATGAGGAGGGCCGAGTACCCTGACCACATGCAGCACTTTGGAATGAGTGACTGCATCAAGTCCTGCCGCATGATCGCCATGGTAGGTTGAAAATATTTCAGCTTAAAATTGTCACATCTTGTCATTGAAGGTAAAACATATTTTAATGGTCACACTCTCATATTAAACAATGTTCTAAATAATTATCTCATCAATGAAATTTGTACTTTTATCCTAACAGCACAGAGGAAACTACAGGATGAGGATGATCTACGAGAGAGAGAGGTCACTCAACTTCGGAGGTCAGATGCACGAGATTATGAACAACTGTGACAACGTCACGGATCATTACCGCATGTCCAAATGCCAGTCCTGCAACGTGATGGAAGGCAACTGGCTGATGTACGAGCAGCCCCACTTCAGAGGCAGGATGATGTACATGAGGCCTGGAGAGTACAGCAACTTCAGCGTGGGCATGGGAATGGGAGCCATGGGCGGCTTGAGTGGTATGAGGTTCATGAGCATGAGGCGTATCATGGACTCCTGGTAATAAATACCCGTAGCAAGTAAAGCCATGGAATAAAATAATTCACCAACCTATTAAATATTTCCCTTTTTTTGTGTGACAAAAAATGTGCCTGCTGATTTGTTGTTCACACACCTGCATCCCTTGTCATATACACTCACCTACATATGTATTTGGACAGTGAAGCTAAGAATGACAATTTTGAGTATTTTGGATTTGAGATCAAATGTTTCATATGATGTGACAGTACATAAAGCCATCTTTTATTTGATGGTATTTTCATTTAGCGCAGGAAGATTAACAGCAACAACGGAGTGATCAAAGGAAGATATGACATATGTGTGTATCTAGTTGTCACTCATTGTCGTGCAAAACATGCACGAGGCCTTCTATGCCAATTGTTTCAGTGCTAAAACTCTCAATGTTACATCACAGTTGGTGGTCTTGTAGCTGGACTAGACTGTCAGCCTCAGGACACTGACCCTGTCTGTGAGTTTACTTGTTTTGACAGTGATACTCCATGGAAGTAGCTTGGCAATACAAAACGAAAAGATATAAACTAGCCAAACAGCATTTCTGAAATTGTTGTCAAAATGAAGTTTAGGACATTTTTATTACATTCTGTAACTAATATGTTTGGCACCAGTAAAGGGGTTGAGTCCATTCCAAGTCTACAAGTCTACAAGTCTCTTCACTCTTTGATCAATAGCTAATGGATTTCCCTTTGTTGCCTAAGCCTAATAGGGTGTCGTCCACACATATGAAATGATACCTGTGAAAGTGAAGTATAAACACAAACACCTTTAACCTTCAGGTTTTTGGCTTGTGATTCCAGTTGTCGTTGAACACTTGGCCATATCAGTGCTCAGCTATGCCCAGCTTTGTTTGGGTGTTGTGTGTCTGGGAAAAAGGATGTCAAAGCACTAAGGTGGTTAGAGGTGTTTCCTTGTGGCACTGTGCAGCACACATGGAATGTATGTAGAGGTGGAGGTGGAGGCAGCAGGCTCGGATTCTTTCAGGTAGACAGCCTGCTATCGGACTGGCTCGACTACCCCCCCCCCCCCCCCCCCGCGTTCTTTCATCTCATGAACCATGCTGACAACCTCTGCACATCCTGTCTGTGCTAAGACACAAACACTGAACTAAAAGCCCTGAAAAGTAAACACCCACCTCTGGCACAGACAGCCACACCCAGTTAACACAGCTCAGACTGACACACACACACACACACACACACACACACACACAGAGACACACACACACACACACACACACATGTACACACAGTCAGACTCACACTTACGCACTTACGTATACCACACACAGACTAAACAAAACAGACACACTTTATAACAAACAAACACACAGTGGGCGTACACCCCCCCCCCCCCCCACAAGTCACTCTCAAAACAACACCGGTTAATGACGTACACAGCATATTTACGTAAGTTAACATTACATCTCTATATTTAGTTGCATTATGATGAACAAAATGTTATTATAATCTAAAATGTTACATTTTCTGATTTAGTGAATAAAGTGAGAGGCTATCATTTAATTTTATTTCATCAACAAAAGGTGGGGGCCCTTCAAAATGTTTAGCTATGTGGCACAAGGCTCTTCCCTTAAAGCTGTCTATACAGGTAATTCATTTTTATATAACCTCAATTATGACCAAATTCTTATTTACAAGGGCGGTCTGGCATGTGGCGATGTGAACACACTGACACTCCTGCTAATGGGCGTGAGGGCGGCTATTCTCTCATAGACACGCAGGCACTGCGACAATGCGGCCCTATGGCCCAGCCCAGAGACTGACTACCATCTACCACTTGAACCAAGAGGCCAGCGGCCCGGGAAGATGAGGGGTGTTCTGGCACGGAAACAGCTGGTGGAGAGCGGAGAGAACATTAATCTAGAGGGGAAGACAGGATGGCAGGGATGAGAGGTTGGGTATTAAAGCCTGGTATTAAGGGCGAGGGGAAGAGGGCCTTTTGTGTGTGTGTGTGTGTGTATGTGTGTGTGTGTGTGTGTGTGTGTGTGTGTGTGTGTGTGTGTGTGTGTGTGTGTGTGTGTGTGTGTGTGTGTGTGTGTGTGTGTGTGTGTGTGTGTGTGTGTGTGTGTGTGTGTGGTCTGTTCACACTCTTTCTGTACTGTTTATACAACTTAAGACAGGGCAAACAACTCTGACAGCATTTTATACTAAAGTTACCTCTGATTCTCACTTTCCTCACATTCAGGAGAATAGTCATGGTCTAGCTGATTTAGAGCTAGAATGTTATGGCTCTGCTTCCTGGCATGATGATTATTTTCTGATTCTTTCTGATTTACGCAGCTGTCACACACAGGAATTTGAGATTCAAAGTCTTTATCTACAACTGAGATACTTTGGAATGGTGGAATTTGGTTCAAATAGAATGGAGCTCGCCATACTCCGAGGCCAATTCAATTTCTCTTTTAAAAGGAACTTAAGTGGAGGAGGAGGAGGGGAAGCAGGGCGGCATCAGTCTCTCAGACAGTAATGGCGGCGCCACTGCTGTTTAACAATCAAAGATCGGAGGCGGGGGCTACTGAGGAAGTCTCTCCCCAAAAATACAGGTGTTTGGTACAATCAAAGTAGCAGCTTGCAGAAATAACTGGGTTTGAAGTTGAAAGGGGAGGCAGAGAGAGAGAGCGAGGGAGGGAGAGGGGGCTGCTGTGGTGAGTGAGTGTCTAGGTGTGTTTGCATGAAGAAGGGAAGAAAAAAAAGGTGACTCAGTCAGACTCAGAACCCCCGGCAGCCGGTACCTCCTCTTATGGGATTTTGAATAGTAAACAAGGATATGGGAAGTCTACTACTGTACACTTACTGTGTACTCTAGTTGACTTTTTTTTCCCTCAGAGGGGAAATGAGGCTTTACCTGGCCAATCCCTCTGGAGGCTCCAACGGTGATATTAGGCTTTAGCCGAGACACCATTGAAGTTCCCATGGGACTCACGTAAAACATACTTCATGGTTGGTTAGTCAATGTTAGGCTACTTACAACAGGTTACATTTAAATGAGATTTTTATCTCTATGAGACAAATCTGTACAAATAAAAGTTAAACAAGGTATAGACATAAACAAAAAGAAACTAGTACACCATAGACATGAACACATCAACTATGAGTACGATTATGACAATAACTGTCTTCTTTTATCATTTGCATTTTTTAAATGTATTTTTATCCATCTAGAAGCCTCTTAACGATATTGGAGGACAAAGGAAGCGGTGTAACAGAAAACTACAAAAGAGAAGTTCCTTGAATTGTTTATCATTGGATACTTCAATGAAACGGCTGTAGTCCAAGGAGAATGGCCAACAATGTGACAACGATATGATAGATGATTCATTTCATAGGGATTTGTGGGATTTTTTTTCTGCTGCCTTCGACTAGAGAGATTCAGCTATACAGAATGTGCCTCAGGACTAGAGCGCTATATAAGCCTCGGAGAGTGTGAATGGATTTATATGAGTTGACACATAGGGGGTTGATGAGGTCTATAGTGTGTCCTTGGCACCCGGGTTACAGCTGAAGGATTTAAGGTCCAAAATGATGGTGTGTCCTGTCCTGAAATGGAGTCTGTGAGACGGTGTACTGTCAGTATATACGATATACTATATATTTACAGTATTTGACTAAGCATCTCCGACCAACTGCGAGAGGTTCAAGTCCAGCTGTGAACAGTGTAAAGGCCTACTAGCAAATCTACGCCTGAAAGAGGGCGGATCGAATTTTAGGTAAACCATCTTTGACATCTGAACAGACTACAGTTTAAGTACGAGCCCTATCAAATGGTCTTTGATGTCAGTTTGAGGGGTTGAAGGTCAAATCCACGAACATACTCAGACAATTTAGAAACACACACAACCTTATGAAAGACGCTTAAAAGAATGCAATCACTGACAGAAAAGAGGCCAACATGCCGTCTAAACAGATTTAAAACCTTAGGAGAATTTGTAAGCCCCTTGTAATTGATCTTAAATGCACTGTAATTAAATGTTATTAAACAGTCTCTTTTGGAGTTGGAAGAATTTTATTCACAAGGAAATATGCCTGACTATTGAAAGACATTGGTAAACATCATTTAGGCATTGTGTGTGGTCCCCAATTCAGCAACTTGATCCCTCTCTGTGTACATGCGTATCCAGATTAATTTCACTAGTGAGAACGCACACAAGATCAATCCCCTATTGAAAGGAATTCTTTCTGTGTGAACTTTTCAATACAGGTTGGGAAAGCTAGTAAGTATAGAAGAAAAGCATACATCCCTTATCAAAGAAGCACTTTTATAGCACAGTGCATGTAGGCTACAGTTTTCTGTTGTAATACACTGTCAGTCTGTTTTATTGAAATACGCTACGCACATACAGAGCCTTTAGATAGTATTCACACCCCTGGACTCTCCACATTTTGTTGTGTTACAGACGGAATTTAAAATGGATTAAATTGAGATTTTGTGTCTCACTCTGTGTGCAATAATAGTGTTTAACATGATATTTGAATGACTACCTCATCTCTGTACCCCACACATACAATTATCTGTAAGGTCCCTCAGTCGAGCAGTGAATTTCAAACACAGATTCAACCATAAAGACCAGGGAGGTTTTCCATTGCCTCACAAAGAAGGGCACCTATTGGTAGAAAATCAAATAAATCAGACGTTGAATATCCCTTTGAACATGGTGAAGTTACTCATTACACTTTTGATGGTGTTAATACACCCAGTCACTACAAAGATACAGGCATCCTTCCTAACTCAGTTGCCAGAGAGGAAGGAAACCCTCAGTGATTTCACCATGAGGCAAATGGTGAACTTTAAAAAAGTTACAGAGTTTAATGACAGTGATAGGAGAAAATTGAGGATGGATCAACAACATTGTAGTTACTCCACAATGCTAACCTAATTGACAGAGTGAAAAGAAGGAAGCCTGTACAGAATACAAATATTCCAAAACATGCATCCTGTTTGCAACAAGGCACTTAAGTAATATTGCAAAAAATGTGACAAAGTAACTTTAATACAAAGTGTTATGTTTGGGGCAAATCCAATGCAAGATGTTACTGAGTACCACTCTCCATATTTTCAAGTATAGTGGTGGCTGCATCATGTTATGGGTATGCTTGTAATCGTTAAGGACTGGGGTGTTTTTCAGGATAAAAAAAATCTATAGAATGGAGCTAAGCACAGGCAAAATCGTAGAGGAAAACCTGGTTCAATCTGCTTTCCACCAGACACTGGGAAATTAATTAACCTTTCAGTAGGACAATAACCTAAAACACAAGGCCAAATTTACACTGATTACCTAGAAGACCTGTTCCTGAGTGACCGAGTTATAGTTTTGACTTAAATCTGCTTCAAACGCTACAGCAGGACTTGAAAATGGCTGTAAATTTACAAAGATTTTGAAAACCATGTTTTCACTTTGTCATTATGGGGTATTGTGTGTAGATGGGTGTGAGAAAAAAAACAGACATTTAATGCATTTTGAATTCAGGTTGTAACACAACAAAATGGTTATGGTTCATGGTTATGATCAGGACTTTTTTTTTTTTTTTTACTGAAAATGTGAATCAGTCAATATTTCATCATTTGATACGAAACAAAATACATCTGTATCCTATTATGTTGCAGTCCAACCATAGACACAATGTACATGCATTATTGATACAAACTTCAGAGAAAGAGAAGACGACGGCAGTAAGTAAGTAAACCACTTCCCGCCGGTCTGTCTGTGGCCTCTGTTTGTCAGTTGATTTGAAGTCACTCCACCAACATGCTGTGACAGGAAAGGAATTAACCGAGAAGAGAGAAAAAAATAAAACACTTTAGAAGAAGAGGCTAATAAAACAGTGAAGAGCAGTGATGTTGGATTGGATTTAATCTGTATTTTCATTGGTATGACCGACAACAGTTAACAAGTGTTTCCTCTCATTTGCCAAAAGTAAGAGGAACAGCGATGTATTTGGGCACCCCTGAGCTTTGATAAAGCACCTACACTGCCTGTAACATGCAGAAGATGAAAGGATATGATACTGTTTTGTAAATTGTGGTCTCTTGACAGTTGAGAATTGAACTGATACTGAAGGTTATATAAACAGGTTACAGTAGATTGTGTATGCATAACAATTAAGAGATACAATCTGTGCTATAGAGACCTGTTGCCAGTAGTTTACATAGGATGACATAGGAGCCTACATGGTGACCAGACCAGTGACAATAATGACCAATGCAATGTTACCAGATGCCACTGTGTCACCATGGGGTCAATAAGATGGGTGACATGTATTGATGAACTCAGCTTTGATGTTTTTTAATGATTCATAGTTTATTCAGTTATAAATTATTTATTATTTTTAACACGCAATCTAATAAACAAGTAGGCTACTGTATTGTAAGTGACTAGCTGCTAGTAATGCATTAGTGCATTGCGACATAATTCTTTGAAGAATTGCTTTGAGTAAAGTTTTTCTGAGAGCAAGTCGCAGAGGGCAAACATTAGAGCCATTTGAGATACAAGTATTATACACTGAGACAACCCCAAATGATGTAACAAGAGTGTTCAAAGAGTTGTCAACTTTCTAATGGGTCCGAATGTTGTAACGTAAGTGAGCCATGCCCATGTACCATCTTCAAAGGAAAGGCACACACCGAAAGAGGGCGGAGCCTGCGAAAAGAAAAGGAGACATAGCCTATTATAAACTTTGCCACCATTGAGTATGCTTACCTGTACGTGGAAGCGTTGTCTTGTCTCACCTGAACTGCTCGAGATGGAGGGAACTTTATGATATACCAGGATATCTATTTCTTTATTCGAGTTTTTTTTATTTTACCAAAGGCTTTTACTTGACTTCTGCCAAGGTGATTTATTTATTTTCATACCAGTGAATATAATAGGCTACAAAAATCTATTCGTACATCGCGTCGGAATAGAACTACGGGCACCATTGGATAAACAGGTAGCTATATATGTTTCAATATAAACGTTTTTATTTCATAAGCATCGCATTGTTTACCAACGAGGTAACCGTTGCATTGCATTTCTTGTGTAGTGGAACAATATCGAAGTGACGGGTACATCCTTTTGACAGTTGCATGAACAATGAAACAGAGGACTGTACCTGGAATAACTACAACCACTTGAAATAAAGAAATATGGTAAAAATGTAAGCATTTCTTTTTAAGAAAAAGTAAGAAAAAATATTGGAAATATCTTAGTGTAAGTATTTATTATCTTCAATTTGTATTTTAATTTAGATTTGGAAAGACATATTTCAATTCATAATCTGTAATGAAAGTCGTGAAGTCATGAATATATATATATAAATATATATATTATTGTAGGCCTAATTCAAATTCCTTCCCCACTCATGGAAAGGATTGGGTTTGAGTGACAGGTTGTGCATTTGATAACGTATTTGAAAATAGAAAATGTGTACAATTAGCATCAAAATAAAGTAGAATAAAGTAGAAATTTAAATAAATCTCCTTTCCAGTTTGAGTTCATATTTAGGGGAATGTTTCCTGGTCACAGATGAAACATAAAGCAGGAGGTAGAGTCCCTAAAAGGTTGTTGAATGTCTCGTGTTTTTATGTTTTCACCACCCCAAAGACCTCGATTTAGAAATTGGTTATCGCACACAAGGGTATTCATTATGATTGAGGGAAACAATTAGCACCAGTAATCTGTATGCCTTCCAATGTTGAAAAGCACACTGAGGATGATGGTGAACCATCATCAACATCAAAACCAACAATCAAAATCAACGAAAAAGCATTTTAGGAACTTTTTTTATTTATTTATTTTTTACAATAAATGGTATTCCAATTATTAGAATATGTTATAGTGAATCTTTTACCAATTTGTATAGGGGAGTAGCCTATCTTGCACTCTCTCGTACAATATTCCAATGCTGTAGTAGACTACAAAACTACAGTATGAATGTTATGGTGACTGAAATGCATAACAAGATGACTTTTAGTTGACAGAAATAAAACAACATTACATCATGCCTCACATAGAGCTGCGTAGGCCTGATTCTCTTCAACCCAAATTGATCCAAGACATTCAGGACCTTGATAATGTATCTGTAATCAACAGGGGCAGGGAACAACCCATTCACTGAAAGGGAATTATATAATCCTAGGTGATTAAACAAGAAATCACGAATGTCAGAACTAATCCAGTTGACAACCCAAATAACACTGTATTAGAAATCCAAATGCAATCTATGCGTATATACACCAAAAACAATATGTACAGCAGTAGATCGAGAATCCAGTATATGTAACAGAATGCAATGTACAGCAGTAGATACGGTGCCTTCAGAAAGTATTCACACCCCTTGACTTTTTCCACATTATTGTTATGTTACAGCCTACATTTAAAATGTATTCAATTTAGATTTTGTGTCACTGGCCTATAAACAATACCCCATAATGTCAAAGTGGAAAAATGAAAAGCTGAAATATCTTGAGTCAATAAGTATATTATGGCAGGCCTAAATAAGTTCAGGGGTAAAAATGTGCTTAACAAGTCACATAATAACTTGCATGGACTCACTCTGTGTGCAATAATAGTGTTTAACATGATTTTTGAATGACTACCTCGTCTCTGTACCCCACATACAATTATCTTTAAGGTCCCTCAGTCGAGCAGTGAATTTCTAACACAGTTTCAACCAGAAAAACCAGGGAGGTTTTCCAATGCCTCGCAAAGAAGGGAACCTTTTGGTAAAACGGTTTAAAAAAAAGCAGACATTAAATATTTCTTTAAGCATGGTGAAGTTATTAATTACACTTTGGACCGGGTGTCAATACACCCAGTCACTACAAAGATACTGTCGTCCTTCCTAACGCAGTTGCTGGAGAGGAAGAAAACCGCACAGGGATTTCACCAGTCAAATGGTGACTTTAAAACAGTTACAGAGTTTAATGGCTATGATAGGAAAAACATATGGATGTATCAACAACATTGTAGTTACTCCACAATACTAACCTAAATGACAGAATAAAAGTATTCCAAAAAATGCATCCTGTTTGCAAAAAAAAAAGCACTAAAGTAAAACTGCAAGAAATGTGGCCAAAAACACAACACATCACTGAGTACCACTCTTCATATTTTCAAGCAAGGTGGTGGCTGCATCATGTTATGGGTATGCTTGTCAAGGACTAGAGAGTTTTTAGGATAGAAATAAACAGAATAGAGCTAAGCACGGGCAAAATCCTTGAGGAAAACCTGGTTTAGTGTGCTTTCCATCAGACACTGGGAGACAAATTCACCTTTCAGCAAGACAATAACCTAAAACACATGGCCAAATATACTTACCAAGACGACATTGAATGTTCCTGAGGGGCCTTGTTACAGTTTTGACTTAAATCGTCTTGAAAATCTATGGCAAGACTTGAAAATGTTTGTCTAGTTTGTCTAGCAATGATCGACAACCAACTTGACAGAGCTTGAAGACTTTTAAAAATAATAATGTGCCAATATCGTACAATCCAGGTGTGCAATCTCTTAGATACATACCCAGAAATATTCACAGCTGTAATCGCTGACTCTAACATGTATTGACTCAGGGGTGTGAATATTTACACTACAGTTAAAAAGTTTGGGGTCACTTAGAAATGTCCTTGTTTTTGAAAGAAAATCACATTTTTTGTCCATTAAAATAACATGAAATTGATCAGAAATACAGTGTAGACACTGTTAATGTTGTAAATGTGTATTGTAGCTGGAACTTGCTGATTTCTTATGGAATATCTACATAGGCGTACAGAGGCCCATTATCAGCAACCATCACTCCTGTGATCCAATAGCACGTTGTGTTATCTAATCCAAGTTTATCATTTTAAAAGGCTAATTGATCATTAGAAAACCCTTTTGCAAATCAGTTTGCACAGCTGAAAACTGTTGTCTGATTAAAGAAGCAATAAAACTGGCCTTATTTAGACTAGTTGAGTATCTGGAGCATCAACAGTTGTGGGTTCGATTACAGGCTCAAAATGACCAGAAACAAATCACTTTCTTCTGAAACTCATCAGTCTAATCTTGTTCTGAGAAAGGAAGGCTATTCCAAGAGAAAAATTGCGAAGAAGCTGAAGATGTAGTACAATGCTGTGTACTACTCCCTTCACAGAACAGCGCAAACTGTCTCTAACCAGAATAGAAAGAGGAGTGGGAGGCCCCAGTGCACAGCTGAGCAAGAGGACAAGGAAATTAGAGTGTCTAGTTTGAGAAACAGAAGCCTCACAAGTCCTCAACTGGCAGCTTCATTAAATAGTACCCGCAAAACACCAGTCTCAACGTCAACAGTGTAGAGGCGACTACGAGATGTTGGCCTTCTAGGCAGAGTTGCTAAAAAAAAACATATCTCAGACTGGCCAATGAAAAGAAAAGATTAAGATGGGCAAAAAAACACAGACACCGGACAGAGGAACTCTGCCTAGAAGGCCAGCATCCTGGAGTCGCCTCTTCACTGTTGATGTCGAGATTGGTGTTTTGTGGGAACTATTTAATGAAGCTGCCAGTTTCCAGCTACAATAGTCAATTACAACATTAACAAAGTCTACACTGTATTTCTGATCAATTTGATGTTATTTTAATGGACAAAAAAATTGCTTTTCTTTCAAAAACAGGAAATTTCTAAGTGACCCCAAACTTTTGAACGGTAGTGTATGTAAATGAGATTTTTATGTATTTCGTTTTCAATACATTTTCAATAGATTTCTGATTTTTTTCTTCACTTTGGCATTATGGAGTATTGTGTGTAGATGGGTGAGAAAAAACATCTATTTAATCTATTTTGAATTCAGGCAGTAACAAAATGTGAAATAAGTCAAGGGGTGTGAACACTTTCTGAATGCACTGTATATTACAATGCTATATGAAGCTATATGAAGAATACAGTATATGAACACACAGAGTAAACAAAAATATAAAATAAACGGTCCAGTGTTTAATGTCTCTATATACATGGGACAGTAGCGTTGGCTGTGTGTGTGTGTGTGTGTGTGTGTGTACTATGTGCATGTGTTTGTGAGTTTGTGAGCCTATTTGTGAGACAGGAGTCTGTGTGTGTATGAGGTGTGTGTGTGCGTGTGCGTGTAAGCTTGTGTGTGTGTTTTGTGTGAGTGAGTCTATCTTTGTCTCTTACTACAGAAGATGGCTCGATGGCTGTTGAACAGTCTGATGGCCTGGAGATAGAAGCTGTTTTTCAGTCTTTCTGTCCCAGCTTTGATGCACCTGTACGGTCTCTGTCTGCTAAATGGTAGCAGAGTGAACAGACCGTGACTCGTGTGCCCACGGTGATGTGTTGTGCTGACCGCACCACCGTCTAGAGAGCGATTTGGTTGAGGGCGGTGCAGTTGACGTACTAAGCGGTGATGCAGCCCGACAGAATGCTCTCAATGGTGCATCTGTAAAAGTTTGTGAGGGTCTTAGGGGCCATGCGGATTTTTTTCAGCCGTCCGAGGTTGTATAGATGCTGTTGCGCCCTCTTCACCATGGTGTCGGTGTGGTGGGACCAATTCAGGTCCTCAGTGATGTGCACTCCAAGGAACTTGAAGCTTTTGACCCTCTCCACTGTGAGAGGGTCACGATCAACTCCTTTGTTTTTTTTTACATTGAGGGAGAGGCTATTTTCCTGGCACCACTTTGCCAGGCTCTTACCTCCTCCCTGTAGACTGTCTAGGCAGGTTTCCATTGACCCAGGTTTATTCGACAAAAGCAATGTTGAATAAATCATTATTGCGACATGTGTAATGGAAACGGCAGTAATAAGCACATTTTTCTAAAGATCGACAACATTTTATTCCATTCGACGGGTGGATATTTATTTTGTCTAACTTTCTTTATTGTGACAAATGGTGATGGAAACTGTGTTTTTCAAATAAATGATGATTGACAAATAATTGTTTATTATCATCACTTAACATAAAGCTCTTCAACCACTTCCTGTTATTCGAAGTAGAGGTGAAGAGGGTGCTGCAGCACCCCTTTGATAAATACAAATGGAATACAAATCAAACATTTCATAAATCACAAAATACTATTACTGCTGTGTGAACTAGAGCTTTACTAGTCCTGTATGAGCGAACAAAAAAACACTCCTCAGTACAAGTTACATAGCTACTTGTGAGTTTGAGTAGAATACTGATATATCAGTGTATGGTAGGCCTACATAATAATCACTATACTAGCCCTACTTGTGTAAGCTCAACCTTGGAGATCAATTTAGGGCTTATTGTCAAACAGCTACAGTGGGGCAAAAAAATATTTAGTCAGCCACCAATTGTGCAAGTTCTCCCACTTAAAAAGATGAGAGAGGCCTATGACAGACAACTATGACAGACAAAATGAGAAAAAAAAATCCAGAAAATCACATTGTAGGATTTTTTTATGAATTTATTTGCAAATTATGGTGGGAAAAAAGTATTTGGTCACCTACAAACAAGCAAGATTTCTGGCTCTCACAGACCTGTAACTTCTTCTTTAAGAGGCTCCTCTGTCCTCCACTCGTTACCTGTATTAATGGCACCTGTTTGAACTTGTTATCAGTATAAAAGACACCTGTCCACAACCTCAAACAGTCACACTCCAAACTCCACTATGGCCAAGACCAAAGAGCTGTCAAAGGACACCAGAAACAAAATTGTAGACCTGCACCAGGCTGGGAAGACTGAATCTGCAATAGGTAAGCAGCTTGGTTTGATGAAATCAACTGTGGGAGCAAATATTAGGACATGGAAGACATACAAGACCACTGATAATCTTCATCGACCTGGGGCTCCACGCAAGATCTCACCCCATGGGGTCAAAATGATCACAAGAACGTGACCTAGTGAATGACCTGCAGAGAGCTGGGACCAAAGTAACAAAGCCACCATCAGTAACACACTACGCCGCCAGGGACTCAAATCCTGCAGTGCCAGACGTGTCCCCCTGCTTAAGCCAGTACATGTCCAGGCCCGTCTGAAGTTTGCTAGAGAGCATTTGGATGATCCAGAAGAAGATTGGGAGAATGTCATATGGTCAGATGAAACCAAAATATAACTTTTTGGTATAAACTCAACTCGTCGTGTTTGGAGGACAAAGAATGCTGAGTTGCATCCAAAGAACACCATACCTACTGTGAAGCATGGGGGTGGAAACATCATGCTTTGGGGCTGTTTTTCTGCAAAGGGACCAGGACGACTGATCCGTGTAAAGGAAAGAATGAATGGGTCCATGTATCATGAGATTTTGAGTGAAAACCTCCTTCCATTAGCAAGGGCATTGAAGATGAAACGTGGCTGGGTCTTTCAGCATGACAATGATCCCAAACACACCGCCCGGGCAACGAAGGAGTGGCTTCGTAAGAAGCATTTCAAGGTCCTGGAGTGGCCTAGCCAGTCTCCAGATCTCAACCCCATAGAAAATCTTTGGAGGGAGTTGAAAGTCTATGTTGCCCAGCAACAGCCCCAAAACATCACTGCTCTAGAGGAGATATGCATGGAGTGCCAAAATACCAGCAAGAGTGTGTGAAAACCTTGTGAAGACTTACAGAAAACGTTTGACCTCTGTCATTGCCAACAAAGGGTATATAACAAAGTATTGAGATAAACTTTTGTTATTGACCAAATACTTATTTTCCACCATAATTTGCAAATAAATTCATTAAAAATCCTACAATGTGATTTTCTTGATTTTTTTTCTCATTTTGTCTGTCATAGTTGAAGTGTACCTATGATGAATATTACAGGCCTCTCTCCTCTTTTTAAGTGGGAGAACTTGCACAATTGGTGGCTGACTAAATACGTTTTTTGCCCCACTGTAAATACTTACCTCAAACATAGGTGTTTAAGAAGGATACAGTAATTTGTAATTAAGTCTAAAAGGAATTTGGGTGCCAAACCTACCAGAGCACTTGACTTTCTAAATGACATTTAGATGTCAAAGTTGACAGGCAATATGCCTCAGAGGACCCTCACGGGTGTTCACAATGGCTAGGGAGTTTTCCCATTCAATGACCATAGAAATGGGGAGGTGTATTAGAAGTTTCTTTCGTTGTCTAATACAATAAGACAGGAGGTGTCATATCACTCGTGTACTCTATGTCCAGCTGTCAACACATGGGTTGTGCTCCTCTGTGTAGACCTGTCTCGATATGAGTCATGATGATTTATTGACACACCAGTTGAGACACTTCTTCTACTCCATCTTCACATTTTGATTGAGTATTTGAATTGGAATTTCATGTCTGTGCAAGAGTGTTTACAAATATGCTCAAATTTGGACACATAATGCGTAACATTTACAACATTTGATGTAAAACCACATGAACATACAACAACTCAAGGTTGTTGCATTTGTCCATGATACTAGTAGACAAACAACTGTCAGGCAGTCTCACTATCCTACAGGGATCTTAGTCTTCTATAACGTCTTGGAACCTGTGACGTTATATCACATATCAGACTAAACTACAAGATTTTCTCAACTCAAACACCATTCAAACACAAACACAGATATTTAGAAGTAGGCGTACAGATACTTTATACTGAACTGACCATTCTAAATGTCTGTGTTTGATAGAAATACATTTTGGATGGTAAAAAAGAAAAGTATGGAGAATCCACAAACTCCGGTCCATTATCAGTTTTTATTCATTGGTGTGACAGTTAAGATTGAGAATCTTATTCTGCTATTAAATTGAATCTGTACTTTTCCCTTTACTGGCTGAATCAGAACGATAACCAACATGGAATAACCCCAAAGTCAGTTCGTCATCTACCGTGATGCGTTCCTCCCCTGGAGAACCTCCTCCCCTCTGGCAGACTAGTAAACCGGGGGGGGGGGGGGGGGGGGGGGGCTGTGCTGGGTCTTGGTAGGGCAGAGCCTAGGAAACCGGGGGGGGGGCTGTGCTGGGTCTTGATAGGGCAGAGCCTAGTAAACCGGGGACTTTGTTAGGTCTTGGTCGGGCAGGTTTTACGATGCAGCCCTGTCGTCCTGCACCTTCCTCCTCCCCGGCTCCCCACCCCCAGGGGCCCCATGCCAGCTGTTACTCTCAGGATACTCTTGAGTGTTCCAGCCAGCCACTTTTGTGAATGGAGGAGGATCGGCCACTTTCTTACTTGTTTACAGGGCTATTATATCAGAGAGCGAACGAGAGGAGGGGGAAGAGAGAGAAAAAGAGGGGGACACTTCATGCCACGGTGCATCTGACTCGCATTCCCCCAAAATTACAGAGCATCGGCGGAGCTCTGGCTCCAGGGCGACGTGAAATAAACCAGCTTGACCTTTAACACCAGACCTCTAATTCTGGAATTCCAAACTAATCGCTTTACGATTTCATTCCAACTCAAGAGCATCTCCTCTCTAGTGTCTGAAGAGGGCCATGGGAAGGCCAGTTCAAAGCATAGCTGGTAATCCTGTTGGTCTTCAAGGCTTTGTTTGTTGTCTCAGCAAATTGAAAATCAATTGAAGGGATCTGCGCTTGAGTTGGCCCCGTGCTCATTGGTAGGGAGTACCCGCATCCCAAATGTTCTATTGCTTGAGTACCAGTACCTAACGTGTACTGATAACTTTTCCATTCCCTTTCAAGCACTGGAAGGGATAAGAGTGAATCTGAATCTCGCAAGTTGTATGCTATCTTTTCAAAGTTTCTGTAAGTTGTGGAAATAGCTTGGCTTTAATGGTTTTGTGGACAAGGGACAGGATGCAGGTCTACCATTAAACCTTGACCCTTCTATTGAAGCTTAATTGTCTGGGTGCTGTATGGTCTCTCCCTCCCAGATATGGTATCACGACCTAGGATCTTCAGACAAACAAGATAGTAACCTCTTCCGACCCTTACTGCTTTACTGTTTCCTGCAGTAAAAATAATGGCATATATTTGGGGGGTAGACGACAACTCATAATTTTGGGCCAGGGCATTTTTGGAATCATTTTCGTGTCTTGAACCAAGTAAGCGCCTCCTGTAGATTGGGTTACAGCTTTTTGACAAAAATGTCTCTCGGCTCCTATAATTTGAACAGGTGCATTACGTCACCTCTCAAAATTCTAAGGTAACCTAATTTGTGGGGTATGTATTAAAGCAATTGTATGGTCCATTGGAGTTTACCCACTGCAATGCAATGGGGACAAGATGCTGACTGTCTTCGAGCATGCTGCCATAATTATATGGATAAAGTCATTGTTCTTGTGTTATTGTTGGACTTGTATTCGCAGGCTCCTGAAAGCCATCAGTCAGAAGCGGTTGGTGCATGCTGCCGCCAGTGTGTAGGAGGCGGGTTTTTCATCGCAACGTCTCTTTTTTTGTTAGTCGCCTCGAAGGGATGTTGTTGTAAATCATGTGTGATTCATAAAAAAAACTGGTTTTTCTGTCTGCTTCATCTCCGAAAATCTCAGAGATGTACAAACACTGTAGATCTTGGCCCGCAGCCATTACCTCCCTGGATCTTCTTCCTTTTTTTTTTTTACCTCTGTCTCTGCACGGGGCTGTTCCTGTCAACACTCCTCTCTCTCTTTCTCGCTCTCCTCCTCCTTCCTCCACCACCTTTCGTATTTATCTCCACTCTGCCTCTGCCTCTTCATACGGCTGCTCAAGTTGTTTTCTTTGTTTTCTCTTTGACTGTCCTCCACCATGGGAAGTACCTGGCATCGGATGCATTTGGCAGGTTTCTGTCCGGACACGTTTCTGTTCCCCTCGTCTCCTTCCCCTCATTCCGTCTGCTCTCTCCTCGGCCACGCAGCGTGAGAAATGGGGTGGGTGTCCATAAAGACGGGGGCGTGTCTGTTGGGTTTGGAGGGGAGGGGAGGGGGGGGGGGGGGGGGTGGGTTACATGTGGTTGGAGGATTTGAGATCAAGTATTTGCATGTTTTGTGTTTGTTACATTGTAGCCCAACAGTATTTCAAGTCATTTGGCTAGAAGCAGTAATCTTACAAGAATTTACATTCCGTTTTTTTTTGTCCACAGGTCTGTAATCGTGGACAGAACCCTCAAGCTTTCCATCCAGCCATGTGGTAGTCTACACATCTTTACCCAGTTATCAGTCAGCCCACAACACCCCGGACCCACCCGGCTACCGCTCACTCCTCACCAGACTCAGCCTTCAACACCAGTATCCCACAGACAGCAGCTGGTCTCATGGCCCACCCCTATGAACCCTGGTTACGGACAGCACCCCCTGGTGGCAGCTCAGACGAGATGAACGTTCCCTCATGGTGGGACCTCCACACCGGGCCAGGGAGCTGGATGGACCTGCAGGCGGGCCAGGGTGTGGGCTTACAGGCAGTTGGTCAGAGCTCCTTGGGGTTGCAGTCTTCCCTGGGGCCTTACGGCTCTGAGCCCCAGCTGTGTTCTTCTGCTCAGCTAGCCCAGCTGGCCCCAGCCTCACACTCAGCTCACTCTCACCTCTACCCCCAGGATGGCTTCAAGATGGAGCCGCTGGGAGGACCTGAGCTCCTGCAGCCGGAGTCATACTCCCTGGAGGAGCCACAGGAGGGTGCCACCTCGGTCCGGCCCAAGCCCCAGCGCCGCTCTGCCTCCAGGGGCTCGGGCCAGTCTGTGTGCCGGTGCCCCAACTGTGTCCATGCCGAGCAGATGGGCCAGAGCACTGATGACGACCGGAGGAAACACATGCACAACTGCCACATCCCGGGCTGCGGCAAGGCCTACGCCAAGACCTCTCACCTGAAGGCCCACCTGCGCTGGCACAGCGGGGACCGGCCCTTCGTCTGCAACTGGCTCTTCTGCGGCAAGCGCTTCACACGCTCCGACGAACTTCAGCGACACCTGCAGACACACACCGGTGCCAAGAAGTTCAGCTGCACCATGTGCCCCCGCGTGTTCATGCGCAACGACCACCTGGCCAAGCACATGCGCACGCACGAGTCTCCATCCGGTCCAGGGGAGGAGAGGATGTATGGAGAAGGGGGCAGGATGGGGAAGAGCTTTGACACACCTTCTCCTCAGCCCTCCCACGCCACTGCATCTGACACAGAGGCACCCCTTAAGCAGCCGAAATGTGAGAAAGACCCCTCTGGGACAGGACAGTCCAGCTAACTGTATCCCGTCCACATCTGGAATGCTATACAGATAATGTACAGTCGGTAGGCTACTATCAGCCCCTTTCTATCAGACAGAGAATCCATAGTTTATAATACTTGTAGTCCAGTGGAGGTAGAATCATAGGGGGTTTTATATTATAAATTGATAGTTTATTTCTACCAGATGCATTGAACAACATAAGGCAACAAAGGCGCCTCTGATTTTAAGAATGCATCATATCACACATAACAGCACCATACAGCATAGACGGGCATAAAACCAAAGAGCTTATGTTACATCACCAACAGAGGACAAGCTGTCAAGTGCCTTATTGGAAGGATATCCATCTAAGGAATCAAGGAAAATGATTTTTTAGATGTTGTCTTCCATTTAAGGATAGCTTTGGTGGCAACCAAACCAGAGCCAAAGCTTGCTAGCTGCTAGGACTTCCGTTGCTGCTACTACTATTATACCATCCATCCACAGAGACTTTGAGAACGAGCTAAACTGAAGATGGTGCTTGATGTGTTTACAGTAAAACTACTAGCTACTTGGAGAGATATGTATTTCCAGGAAGCCATCAATCTCTCCAGTCTCCACTGCACACATCTAACTGAATTTAAGGCAATGGAAGTAGAGGGTTAGAATATGTTGGTATGTTGTGTTGGCTTCATTTCCCCACCCTTTAACCCACCCCCTTGCCTTGCTGTGTATAATATACTGTATGTGAGTGTATGAACATGTCACTGGGAAATTCCACACTTTATTTTTGGTTTTGACCACGCATAATGTGAGCATCAACCTTTCGCCAAAGAGCACCACAGTAAAGCACCACTAAAATTCATTTTGGTGCGGTATGTGGGCGGTTCAAATGAAAAGGACGGCATTTGCTCTGTAGACGGCAAATGAATTAAAAGTATGGCACTTGAAGTGCAGAGATGTCCCACTACAGCACATTATGGCATGGTATTCATACTCCATGTTTTACGTCAACAAATATATTTTCTGTTTAATGTACATTAAGAAGACATGAATTGTGTTATCAATGTATTTCACTTACAGTAAATGCACCGTATGTATCATCACGTTTAAATATCCCTCAAGCACCGTTGCTCATCTTTTGACACTCCTTATCTCGGCTATGCTGGTGTGAATGTCACATGATGACAGCGTATCTCATTCACAGGAAATGTGTAATTCCTTGGTCTTGTCCCTGATAGTGTACGATCCACACAATACCCATTTCACACTTCACAGAACCGACTGTAGTAACAGGCTGATAAGGATTCCCTTGGACAAAAGACAGGCTGGATACATCGCTAATCATGAAATGTACGCTGGACTGAAATCCCTAATTGAGAGGAACTTATGTAAACCATATTTTGTCACACCAACAACTTCCAGGATAAGCAACAATTCCTCCTCCAAGGTTGTTCAAGCATAAAGCCAAAAACAGATGGAGTGGAATTGTTGAGAACCCATTTTGATATTAATAGTCATAAATAACCATTTATATCTTGATAGAAGATGCACTTCGATAAAGTTTTAGGAATCCAGTATAGACCTTTCTAAATAGGCTCAGGCCTGTGTGTCGTGGTTTAGGCTTCTTAGCTTATAGCGCTCACTGTAAAACACATTAGCCTTGTTAGGAAAGCATTGTTGCGTTTTGAGTAGCGACTTAGTCAAAATGTGCTTAGCTATGTAGAGATCTCTTACTGAGGTGTTTATTGTAGCCCCCATTTAGAAACATCCCTAAATCAAATCAAATGTGTTTTTTGAGGGTTTACTTGCCTTTTGTGTATCAAATGTGATGAAATGACATCACTTTGAGACTCATCTATTGCAAATCCCTTGGGGCCTGATTCAGACTTAGGAAATGTACGCCTTACACACGTCTTTCCTACGCACTTCACAGTAGTTGGTATTCAGTCTTGCCTTATGAGGGTGCGGTTCCCTTGCGCGTGCCGATACATTTAATTAAACCGCTGAAAACCCTCCCACTTGCTGGCCAATAGATTTTGTTGTGGAGTTTTCTTTCAATAGGGTTTCCAGTACATGTATCTAAAGCTATCCCTTTAAATGTGGTGTACCTTTAATAGAATTGTCTTGACGGACTCATTCGAATATATGGATAGAACAGTTCAGAATATTAGGGATCAACGAAAGAAAGCCATGTGGGCCTAAATACACGCATATTCATCTCCTTTTCAGCACCAATTGGTAGATCTTGTATAATCATTTAGGGTTAGGAAAGTATTTATGAATAATCAGTTATGAGGGAATTAAGTCAAGACAAGGTTCAAATATGGCGTATCTGAGGGCCTCCCAAGTGGCACAGCGGTCTAAGGCACTGCATCGCAATGCTAAAGGCGTCACTACAGACCCCGGGAAGTCCCATAGGGCGCCGCACAATTGGCCCAGCGTCCTCCGGGTTAAGGGAGGGTTTGACCGGTGGGGCTTTACTTGGCTCATCGTGCTCTTGCGACTCCTTGTGGTGTGCCGGGCGCCTGCAGGCTGACCTTGGTTGTCAGGGTTTGGCGGGTCATGTTTTGGAGGACGCATGACTCGACCTTTGCCTCCCGAGCCCGTTGGGGAGTTGCAACGATGAGACAAGATCAAAACCTTCACCACACCTTCTTTTTTTTAAATGTCCACCCCAAACAAATAGCAAGTGAATAACATGCTATTCTCATGCTTAAGTTCAAGGTCAGAATACCTGTAGAGAGAAAAGTGCATGAAAAGGGAATGACATTCCCTACTACACCTGCTTAACTCGGGTCAGAATTGCCCTGTTGTAGTGCATTTCCAATAGGCCTACCTAGGAACACTTGATACATGTATAAAAAAAAAGGCCTATTGGCTATCTCTATTATTATTATCATCAATGCTATTATTGAGTTGTATGTGTTAGATAGGAGCAGATTGAAGATTATTAAAATATTATTTAAAACGTACCTTATTTTAAGGATGACTGTAGTATGGTGTCGCAGTAGATATGAATTTAAACAATATTTCGTAATAATTTAAGTACTGCTGTACTATTGCTTGGTTTTAGGACTTGCTTGTAATTTTAATAGAGAAATGTCCTTTATGGAAATAAAAATAGAAAGAAGTATGATGTATGTTGTCTATTTATTCAGTACTTCATCATGATTTATTATAAGATGCACTGCTGGAACCAGCTCGTGTGTATGTGTGTGTGTGTGTGTGTGTGTGTGTGTGTGTGTGTGTGTACAATGCTGCGCTGTGCATTTTCCTTGAACGCACCCGGAACAGGTTTTTGATGTGGCTCTTGTCTTGAACGCATTCTGTGAGTAAGAGGAGACATAGGGAAAGTTAAAGGAGCATGGAGATGTCTTAAAGAGGAAATGGGAGTCAGGAGAAGCAATGGGATGCAGAGTTTTCTATGTTTGAGACGACAAGGGCGTTGGAGAGCTGTGGAGAAGATAAAGTGTGTTATATGATGTTTAAGCATGCACTGGACAGTGTGTTGGAAACAGTGTTAGGGTTGTATACCTGCTGGGTGGAAAATGTGCAGTGATATTGCCATCTGTAAAACTAGGTAAAGATCCGACTAGGGCGGGCAGTTATAGGCCTATCGCACTTACAACCAACATGTGTAAATTGATGGAAAAGATGATAGTGAGTAGGATTATGTATTTCTTGGGAGTTAGGGGTTTGATGAGCTTAGCACAGAGTGGGTTCAGGACAGTGGAGGCTGGTTGGAGGAGATATAAGAGGACAGGTTCATTGTAATGGATGGAATTGGATAAATGTAACGGAGTCAAACGTGGTTGCCATATGTTTGATACCGTTCCATTTATTCCATACCAGCTTATACAATGAGACTGTCCTCCTATAGCTCCTCCCACCTGCCTCCTCTCATTCAGGAGAGGGAGGTCTGCCATGGTTGCCCTGGTGACAGTTAGTACAGAGATAACCAAGGCCCTGACAATAAAAGAGGTGATGAGTGTTGTGTATTTTGACATTGAGAAAGCTTACGATATCGTGTGGAGAGGAGGGTTGTTGATCCAGTTGAGTTCATTGGGAATTGGGGGACGTCTGTATAACTGGATCATGGATTTCCTGTTCGATCAAGTCATACGGGTGAGGGTGGAGTTAGAATTGTCAATGCGGTTTGAAGTGGACAATGGTACTCCTCAGGGAAGTGTGGTTAGTCCGATGTTGTTCACCCTGATCATAGATGACAGATTTAAGAAGGTGGGACAGGGAGACTAAAGACGGAAGGAAGGAATGAAGACGGGCAGGTCGGATAGGGGAGACTTGGTGCTGTTAATGAGACTCGAAAGGATGGGAGTGGTGGCAAGCTTTTGTTTGGTTCCTGCCCACGTGAGTGTGGAGGGTAATGAGAAGGCCGATTCTGGTGACTAAGAGTGCTGTGAGGAGAGAGGGGGTAGATATTCAGGTCCCACTGGGTCACAGGGAAGTTAAGTCCTTGATCTGGGCAAAAGGGCTTCATTTTTGACAAAGGGAGTGGGATGCTAGTAGTAAGGGGAGGCCATTTTATTGCGTGCATCGGTCAGTAAAGGAAGAGGTGGGGAGTATGGGATGTAGGACAGAGGAAGTTGTGTGCAGTAGACTACGATTTGGGCACACAGGTTTGAATGCCATGTTGTGGATAATAGGAAGACGTGAAACAGGTCTGCATGATGAATGTTTAGTGGAGGAAACGGTGGAGCCTGTGTTGATATTTTGTGAATTGTATGATGTAGACAGGGAAAGATTGTGTGAAAGGGTCTGAGAGGCTGGACGGGGTTGGGGTTTGGGTGGTGTAGTGGGGGAGGCAAGTGGTGTCTACGGCTCTATTTCACTTTCTTAGAGGAGCAGGACTAATGAAGGGAATTTAATAGTTACACCGTGACTAGCCTCACACTCCAGTACAGTAGGTGGCGGTGTATGCACCTTCAAAGTTTGATGCTATCGGCCAACCCAATCCCCAAGAAGAAGAAGAAGCCAAAGAAGAAGAAGAACGCACTCTTAAACAACCAGACAAATAATCAGAAAGTCCGGAAGTACAAAGAAAACACAACACGCTAACTTAGCATGCAAATGCCGATGTTATTTAGATAATAACATAGATTTGTTTTGTCAGATACAATAACCACATAGGTAGAGGACACGTTTATTCATATCTTATTACTCAATCGGACGATCTAAGTCAAGATGGGAGGAGGTGACCTCGTAAGTATGATCAAATATTAGATTTAAAAGCTAACTTAGCTAGCTACGCATGCTTGTTTTGTTTGTGTCTAGCAAGCTAACTAATCACAAAACCACCTAAATGTTCGACAATTCAATTACTGCCAACTTCTGAACTAGCGTTTAGTGAAGAGAAACGCTATCACTGCCACGGCTAGTTGGCGTAGCTAGTTAACTAAGTTGACCCCTTAACTAATTTCATTTTGAAGGTGTGTTTATTTAATATTTTCCCAGTTATGTTGTTACACAACTACCTAGCTAGTTAACGTTACTCAGAAGTAGTAATTCCTTGCCTTCCCTGAAGAACAATTGGAATTCAGAAATGATGGTTGTATCGATCAATTGTACCTGTCTTTCCCTGTTCTGTTTAATTATATCGAATATCACTTTCTCTTATCTCTGTCAGAACTTGAAGAAGAGCTGGCATCCCCAGACTATGAAAAACAGAGCGGGTGTGGAAGGCTGAACAGAAGCACGAGGCTGAGGCGAAGAAGATCGAGGAACTTCAGAAGGAGCTGAGAGAGGAACGAGCTCGAGAAGATATTACCAGATTCGCTCAGCAGACTGGGGCTCTAAAGTAATGCTCCCCTCACTGACCCTTGTGATGAGGAGGAAGTAATAGGTATCACCTTGATAGAGAAACCACTGTCATGTCCAGGTTTAAAAGTCAAATGAGTTAGCTTTATTTGATATTATCCTATTTTCAAGTGTGCCCTCACCACAGACAAATGGATTGAGATGCTCCCCTTGGATATTGTTGCTAACACTCAACTGCTTTTTTGTTGTTTTACTCCAGGAAAAAAGATGACCGGTTGGACTGGATGTACCAGGGGCCAGGTGGTCAGGTGTCCCGTGATGAGTACCTGCTGGGCCGCCCCATCGACAAGCAGATCACCCAGCAGTTTGAGGAGCCAGAGAGCGGTCCATCCGAACAAACCGGCCTGCTGCCTGGCTCAATCTTCAACCCCTCCACCCCTGCATCCAATCTCGACATGGCCGCCAAGATCAGAGAGGACCCGCTGTTTGATATCAAGTCAGTCACTCTTGTCTCTTTCTTTACCATTTAGTGTGTCCAGCTAGCAACTGTTATACCATACACTGATGTTCTGCTGTTAGCCAAGAGCTGATGATAATGACACGTCTTATTTTTCAAGGAAACGGGAGGAGGAGAAGAAGAGGGAGGTCTTGACAAACCCAGTGAAAATGAAGAAGATCAAAGAAATGGTAAGTTGGATGGCTCCATTCAAACTGGGATGAAATCAGTTTCAGCCTGTTTCAGATTAACTGGGTTCTAAAGCAGCAACAGTTTTTCACTTTTTATTTTCTTTCAGCTGCGTCAGAATCTTGAAAAGAAAGACAAGAAAAAGAAGAGGAAGAAGGACAAGAAGGAGAAAAGGGAGGAGAAAGAGAGGAGAAAGGAGAAGAAGCATAAGAGAAGGAGCTTGAGCTCAAGCTCTGTGGACGAAGACAAAATACACAGGTGCCCCTGAAACCTAACTTCAATAGAGGTTTCTCAGGATCAGTGAACAGATGCCAATATGACCAGATGTTCAGTTTAACTGTTTTGATCTTGTAAGCATTTTGTGATAGTTTACAAAATATAGCTTGCCGCTTCTATTGTTGACAGCAACTTCTGGATGGGGTAGATTGTTTGTTTATTTAAAAATTATTATTATTATTTTTTTAACCCAGTAAAGAACAAATTCTTATTTACAGTGATGGCCTAGGAACAGTGGGTTAACTGCCTTGTTCAGGGGCAGAACAACACATGTTTACCTTGTCAGCTTGGGGATTCGATCTAGCAACCTTTCGGTTACTGGCCCAACGATCTTAACCACTAGGCTACCTGCCGCCCCAATCCTATCAGTCCTTAGACCCCAGCAAAATTCTGCATGTCTAGCTCTTATATTTAGCCTCTCAGTGAAGTGTTTTACTCTTTTCTTTTCAGGACAACCAGGGCTACAAGTAGAACACAAAACAATTTGACTTAAGTAGTTGTGTTAATTGACAAATGTCCATAAAGAAAAAAGGTCCGCCAAAGCAAAAACCTGATAAAAATGAATTTATATGAATGCTGTAATTACAGAAATTGTTTGCTCACTGGGAAATGGATATCCAACTAGTCAGTGACAACTGAGCTTATTTCAGTATCATGGACACTATGTCTTGGGATGTCCTATGATATTCTATGAAGAAGAACCTCTTACCTTCTAATGACTCCTTTGTAGCTTGTGAGCGTCATAGAGCAAAACGTGTTACGTGTGTGTTCTTGAGCTTTTCATAGATGGGTAGCTGAAACTATTCGGACTCTACAGACATTCGCCCTTGTCTCTCAAACACAGCTCTATCTCAGCCGCCGTTAATAATCACACAGACTAATGGTTAGTACCGACGGCTGCAGAATAAGTAGATTACTCCAATGGTACAACCCATAAGTATGTAGCTCAAACACACAATGTTTAAAAGTGGTTAGAAGTCCAAAACATTCCAGAGTTGTGGTGGGACTGTTTGGGTTAACTGAGTGATGGATCTTTACTTAGGCACCATTCTAAAGAGGAATCCAAAGAAACAACCCACTCACATTCCCACCATCGCAGTGTCCCCACTGGCTATGGACTACAGGTCAGTACGGCTCAATCTTTATATATTGACAGTGAACGATGTTAGATCTTAGTCCAATCAATTCAAAGTGACTTAAATCCTCCTGAGAGAGATGTGTACCGCCCATCGCCTAATTTCTTTCCTCAGTTTCCAGCTGGGAGGCATCATCAGTCCTCAAAGCCCACCAATCACTTAAGGCACCGTTCTCAGGAAAGGAGCCGCTCTCGATCGCCTCAAAGGACAGACTGGAACGGCCATCATTCCTCTCACAGGACAGACAACCACTCCTCTCACAAATCAGAGAACCACTCATCCCACAGGACAGACCAGTTTAAAGTTCCACAGTTCCAGCGCCCCAAAGCCCCCCCCAGCCCACAGAAAGATCGCTACCAAAGGCGTCAGAGCAGTACTACCAAGTAAGAGTCCACAGCACCTGTTTATACAAGTATCACACCTGGGTTCAATCATCGGTGAACTAATGGTAATCGAACCACCCCATCCTAAAGGGTTTTCTTATCCCTATATTTATCTTTGTGATATTCTCTTAGATGTCTCTCTGCTGAAGAGTTGGAGAAGAAGAGGAGGGAGATGATGGACTTTGCCAAACAGAGAGACGAAGAGCGCGAAAGCAACATTAGAAGTTACAAACGACAGGATGAACAGGAGAAGGAGCGGGAGAAAGAGAAAGGCGGCAAGCATGACCGCAACGCTGGCTTTATCCAGTAAGTATCTCGCTGACTGACACGCACGTATTGCATGCTTACTCTGGCTGTTGTCTGGTCCTCTAAAAGTGTTGTGTCCTTCCCTGCAGTAACATGAAGCTGGAGAGTGCCTCCACCTCTTCCTTGGAGGATCGAGTCAAGAGAAACATCCACTCCATACAGAGGACCCCCGCATCCCTGGAGAAGAATTTCATGAGGAGATGAGAACTAGAAGAAGCAGGAATGGGTTGATTGAGGAGAGAGTAAAAATATGCACCAGCTACCACACTGAAATATGTGCACCGGTTTGCCAGGACTGCCAACTCATTTATAATTTAATAAACAAAACAGACACTGCAGAGGCACCATGCATTTGTACTCGGGGCCCTGTGAAACTGCCCCTTAGCCATTGCCCTGACTAAAGCAATGCAAAGGATCTGACTTACTCTGTAATGGAAAAACTCACCCGTGCCATTCACCAGCAACAGCAAGCCATACTCACCTTTTATAGAATGAGCAATGTTGGATTTGTTTTTAAGTGGAAATTGTATATTGTGTTCTCTGTAATGTTTAGGATTATTCAAACTTTTATCAGACACAACCCTTTTGTAAATGATGTTTCTTGGAAATCTTTAGTGTATTGCTGTACCGGAGAAGAATTGTGGATCTTAATAAAACATTGTTCCTAGAGCTCTTTTGAGTTGGGGGCTAACAAACTAAATACTCTTTGAGTTTACATGTGTTGTTGTATGTGATGCTGATTACTGCTTTGATACACCTTCAGAAAACTATAATAATTGAAAACGTCCTATGAAGACGAAATAAATAAAAATTCTCAGGCACACTGCCACCAGCATCATCCTAAAGTAGACATACATTGTTGAATGACTATCATGAACGCCTTTTGTTTTATAGGATAATAATGCTGGATTTAAGAGGTGCCCATCTCCAGTGGTTTGGTGTTTTAGTCACAGGCTCATAGTTTACTGTACACTTTTTCAAAGTTTGGTCCCGTAACTTGTCTTTATTTTCATTATTGTTTCACTTTAGCACGCTTCAAACAAACTAGGAACGTTTGCACAGTCCCCTAACAACCGTCAACGATAACACCAATGGCCACCCGGAACTTTTTACAGACCCAATCATCGTGTAGTACCGAATGACGTTTCAAACAGCAAGGGTGGCTGATTTCCGACTGTTCCAAATCGTGTAGTCACTGTGGGATTGTTATCCGCAGTCATTAAAAATAGTGAACATTTACAAGATATTTCAACGGCTAAGGAAGATACCTCAACGTATTCACAATGGTAAGACGATGTCAAATAATGTATGCATGTAGCTTGTGATTGGTTTGTAAAACTAGCTTAGCTAACGTTAGCAACCGGCTGCCTTATCAGTATGGTAGCTAGCATTTAGCTTTCTAACGTTAGCTAGCTAGTTACCATTGCAGGTGACTTTTGGCATGGCTAACTAACTTGTTCAACGAACATGTAACTAGTGTTAGTCATTTTCCAAACAACTACTATATTAACTCGCTACCTAGTTAGCTATAAACTGGATTATTGTCACTAACGCAAGTCTATGAATGAGCTGACTAGCTAATGTTATCACTAGCTATCTGAAGAGGGATGCAACATCATGCAACTTGAGTCTGATGGAAGTTTATAATCTTGCCGTTAATAGTTATGCCAATGTTTCTACTAATTCACCTATGTTTGAAGTAAATGAGGGTCACCCGTCAAAGTTAGTAACTCAATAGTTAGTGATGGAAACAATGTTGTTTGGGTTTTGAAATTGTCCCAGTCATGATTGCTACTCATAACTTCTCTCCCTCGTTTCCTTCCTTGTGTTCCATCTCCAGTCTATTATGTCCTATAATGGTGGTGCCGTCATGGCGATGAAGGGTAAGCAATGTGTAGCCATTGCAGCAGATCGAAGATTCGGTGTACAGGCTCAGATGGTGACCACAGACTTCCAGAAGATCTTTCCCATGGGAGACAGACTCTACATTGGCCTGGCTGGCCTGGCTACTGACGTACAGACAGTGTAAGTGTGCACTGGTCCATCAGTGCACCTCTTCTCTCCCAAGTTCCAGAGTATTTGGATGGTCAGTGCAACAGATTGACCTTGCAGGTGATATTAATTATCCACTTTATTTTTCTAACAGTTCCCAGAGGCTCAAGTTCAGATTGAACCTCTATGAGCTGAAGGAGGGGCGTCAGATCAAACCCAAGACATTCATGAGCATGGTCTCCAACCTGCTGTATGAGAGGAGGTGAGTTTACTGATGTGAAGAAGCACAGTATTTCATATACAAGTCTTCACTTCCGCCTTGGTGGCAAGTCTGTGACTGATCAAACGTGTATCCCTCGTCTTAGATTTGGACCATACTACATTGAGCCTGTGATCGCTGGGCTGGACCCCAAGACCTTTGAGCCATTTATCTGCTCGCTGGACCTGATTGGCTGCCCCATGGTGACAGAGGACTTTGTTGTGAGCGGCACTTGCTCAGAGCAGATGTACGGCATGTGTGAATCTCTCTGGGAGCCAGACATGGTAGGTTGTGTACTGTATTGTAAGATAATACATTGAGTGTGATAGTTGATTATATCTATCTTTATTTACAATGGTTATTTTTGACACCTGCAGGAACCAGAGGACCTGTTTGAGACCATCTCCCAAGCCATGCTGAATGCAGTGGACAGGGATGCCGTTTCAGGCATGGGTGTCATTGTGCAAGTCATGTAAGTACAGTCATACTTTTCCTCTTCCACTGCCTACATTTTTTTATTAAATACCAGCTAAATGTGTAATTAATCAGAGGATTCATACAAATGACATTTAGATGGTGATATTAATAATGCTCTGGTCAGTGTTGTTGTAGTGACAGTACCTTGATGAACTTATTTTGACAGTGAGAAGGACAAGATCACCACACGTACCCTGAAGGCCAGAATGGATTAAAGCTCCTCTCCCTCATCTCTACCAACTCCTACTATTTTGTATGAAAATGATCAACACTGCGTGTACTGTTTTTCTTAAGATACTGTTCAATAAAATGAATGACTTGTAGTGTTACAATGACTCTGGTGTGCCTGGTATGTTATTTGTGAGCAAGTAATGAAAGATGAGGGTTTAACTTTGTTAAATGCCAGATTTATCAGATTGATAATTGTGTGGATTATCCGTGCTGTGGTGACTTAATAAAACGGAAAGACAGCCAGGAGCCTAATTCAGTAACCTTGTGAGAAGAACAGTCTCCAGGGACTAATTTGAATTAATTGAGCTGCTAAACAGCTATTGACACTTGTCTCTCGACACGGAATAAGTCATTATAATAACCTAATTTAAAACCACAAAAGAATGATCTTTGTTAGTCAAAGGTGAGAAAAGGAATTAAATTCAGGAAAACAATAACTCCCTTTTAATATGTAATGAATCCTTTTCAAGTAACTTTTCTGATCTAATGTCTGTTACAAAACAATACTGTATACAAACACAAATGCTACATTAATGTAAACGAGATATAAAAATGATTCTTATGGTAATAAAACAAGCATTTGCTTTAGTATTCCCCTTTTTTATGTGGATTTTCCTTTACCAACCAAGTTCATGGTAAAAATGTCAAAAGTTTTCAGAACAATATGGCAACGTAACATTCAGACACTTATGTTTTTTCTTTTTTAGTCATAATGCTCAGATGCTAAATTCAGTGGTTTGACGTTTCAACTAACTGGCAGAGTCATGTACATTTCAGCCATGCATTTTGATATTGCATTTATTTACGTAAAACCCTTATTAATCTCCTGCATTTCCAATTTTGATACTGTCGGCTGCGGATCTCCTGACAAGTCAAGGAGGCAGAGTTCGGTCAAAAGATTCATGCGATTTGACCGCTTCTGTGTCTGTGAGAGGTTTGTGTGTGTCTGAAAATAATAACGAAACGAACAGACGGTACTAAACAGACTCCTACTGCTGAAGCTGACACTCTTTCAAGGCATTAGTGAGACAGTTCCCGTGCTGGCGTGAGGACTAGTATAAGGTGGTGGGGAAGGCAGAAAGGGGGAGGGTCTCAAATATCCTATTGAACTCTGTTTCACAAGCCTTCCTTGTCGAGCGCTCAGATTGAGGTGGTAGGCTGGGCAGGGGGACATGGGGGTGGAGAAGAGACACGTTGCTTTTTTTTTTTAAAGAAAAAGTCCGGCGCCCCCTCTCTGTGGGTCAATGTAACAGGCTCTTCGTCTGTGCATCCTTTCAGTCTGTCATCCCCAGAGTGGGAGGGTAAGGGGTGGGGCTAAATCAGGTGGGAGGGGCAGGAGGAGGGAGAGAGGGGTGGGTGTGGCTGATGACGGGATGTGATTGGCTGGGGTAGGAGAGATGATTCTATGACAGGATGTTGGACATGAACTCAAAGAATCTTTTGGAGTACTGCTCTGGGTTTACGGTGGAGATCTCTGCCCCAGCCTGAAGGAGGGAGAACAGAGTTCAGTGTAAACACATGCACATTAGGAACATACAACTACAATTTATATGTAATAACACATCTTCTCCTAGAAACTACTATATGATCTAGCATCTTTGCAGCCTAATCACTTGGCTTCATGTTTGGTCAAAGGTAGTCCATTACTCACCCCATGTTTCACAGTTTTGGCAGCATGTGCAGCTTTTTTCTTAGCATCGTAGTGCGTGAGGATGTCGATGATAGCCATGAAGTACACTTCTTTCTTCACAGCACCTACCACAAGGAGCAAGACAGTGCATAAGAGTATAAATAGCAAGTATTACTTTTCACTGGGCAGTCCCATGTCTGTTCTAAAATTAGTTTAATGTTCAATGTTAATTAAAGATGCACTATACAGAAATTGCTCCAGCATTTCCTGGTTGCTTTACCCATCTACACACAATACCCCATAATGACAAAGTGAAAACATGTTTTTTGCTAAAATATTGAAAATGAAATATCTAATTTACATAAGTATTCACACCACTGAGTCAATACTTTGTAGAAGCACCGTTGGCAGCGATTACAGCTGTGAGTCTTTCTGGGTAAGTCTCTAAGAGCTTTTCACACCTGGATTGTGCAACATTTTCCCATTATTCTTTTTAAAAATTCTTAAAGCTCTGTCAAATTGGTTGTTAATCACTGGAAGACAACCATTTCCAGGTCCTTTTTTGCAGTATTATTTAAGTGACTTATTGCAAACAGGATCCATGTTTTGGAATATGTTTTATTCTGTACAGGCTTCCTTTTCACTCTACCAATAAGGTTAGTATTGTGGAGTAACTTCAATGTTGTTGATCCCATCCTCAGTGTTCTCCTATCACAGTTATTAAACTCTGTAACCGTTTTAAAGCCACCATTGGCCTCATGGTGAAATCCCTGAGTGGTTTCCTCTCCAGTTCGGAAGGACACCTGTATATTTGTAGTGACTGGGTGTATTGATACACCATACAAAGTGTAATTAATAACTTTACCATTCCTCAAAGGGACATTCAATGTCTGTATTTTTTGTATACCTATCAAAAGGTGCCCTTCTTTGCAAGGCATTTCAGATTTCAATTTTTTATTAATATGTAAACATTTAGAAAAACACAAGTCCACTTCGACATTATGGGGCATTTGTGTGCAGGCCAGTGACAAAATCAAAAATGTAATCAATTTTAAATTCAGGCTGTAACACAACAAAATGTGGAAAAAGTCCAGGTGTGAATACTTTCTGAAGGCACTGTAGATAGAGAGTAGCACAAATATAGTATAATTGCATAGAAAAATCACTTGACAACTCAAGAAAGACAGTCTCTTACTGTCGTTGCTCTTGATTGCGTAGACGTCCACGGAGGGGTCGAACTCGCCAGGGCCAAAGAACCCGCCAAAGTTGAGGGGGTTCCCAGGGCTGTCTGGAGGGGTGCCGAAGGAGCCGGTGAGTGCTCCTCCCATCCCATCATTCTCATACTCCTCCTCCTCTCCTCCTGCCTCCACCTCCATCTCCTCCTGCTCTGCCCGGTCCACATCATGGATCCCCACCAGGAGACTGTAGTCCATGATCTTTAGAGTGGCCAGGAACTATGTACACAAAAAGGAGAAAGATGTCAGATATTGTAACAAATGTTCTTTTGGGAAATGTGGAGGACATTAAACTCACTATTCTTTTTCTATTTGTCAACCTAAAGTCATGTCTTTGTTCACAGGTGAAACTGGTTGAAAGGACTAGAAACCAAACATAATGTGCAGAAGTCCATTTAGGGATATTTTCACAATGACTGTAATGATAATAAAAACATCAAATCGAGCAGCCATGAGATGTCTCCTACCTCTACGTCGCGCTTTAGTTTCTCCAAGAAGTACTTCTTGTTGTCATCTCCTATCTGCAGCTTCTGGCCCTCGTTCAGAAAGTCGTTGTCCTTAAAGGTGGGGAGTTCCTTGGCCTGAGTAGAGGGATAGAAATTAGAATCAAAATATTCTGGAGATTGTCATTTGTGCCAGAGGTCTTGATTTAGTTTCCACTCATTATCCTTGGATTGACTTTTGAGGAAGAACAACCATTTTAGGTCTTTCCTCTTGGTCTAATGGTTTAAGACGTTGGGTTTCTCGAGCGCGAGGTCCGCAGTACGACCAGTGACATTGGCTTCACCAGGTTCTGTCCGTCCCTCACTGGGTGTGAACCAGCAACCTTCTGTTCCCAACAACAACTCAGCACTCACAAAGCAGTATTTACGAACTCTACAAAAGACGTAACCAGGAAGGGAAATAACTACTTCTAGGTTTCAGAGCGGGTAATGTAACTCACATGGTGGATACTACTAGAGCACACACAGCTAACTATTCCACATGGACTACACTCACCCCCTTTTGACTTCCCCCTCTGCGCAGCATAGACAGCAGTCGGACATGGCCCAACTGTGGATGTGTTATTTCATTTGTGCTTCATTATCATTAGATGGAGAAAAAAACAGTATTTCTGTACTTTTCTAAAAAAGTATTTTGGCCTGTAAATGAGTTTTGTTTTTAGCTGGTTAGTTTGATGCTTTTTTTTTTAGCACGATCCAGTTATTTTTGGGGTGCTGTCATTGTACCCCAACACTCCTCTCATCATCGTATATATGTAAAAGAACACACCTTCTCTTTGTCACTGGCTTCCCTTGAGACTGTGGAACCCTGAATGAGAAAAAAAATAGATAATTCACAGAGATGTAACGGAATGCAGAGTTAGACACAGACATTCTTTGCATCTTTGTTCCCCCTCTGTTTCTCCTGGACTTGACAGTATGGTTTTAACATTGTCATATTTCAGAAAGCAGAACTGTTTCCCCCTGAGAATGCCTGGCAGCGACAGAGTTGTTTGTTGTACGGGAAACGGTGTTCTGAGAGCCAATAGGCATGCACGCCGTCACACCTCTGTTCTCAGTGTTGTTGCCCGTGCACAAAGAGACAGATTTGCTGAGCTTTTCCACAAGAGCAGCATTCTAAACCATTTCCCCTTCTAGATGCTCCAGAGTGGTGCAGCGGTCTAAGGCACTGCATCACGTCACTACAGTCTCTGGTTCGATTCCAGGCTGTATCACATCCGGACGTGATTGGGAGTCCCATAGGGGGAGCACAATCGGCCCAGCGTTGGCCAGGGTTGGCCGGGGGTAGGCCATCATTGTAAATAAGAATTTGTTTTAACCGACTTGCCTAGTTAAATAAAGGTTAAATAAAAATGTAATTAAAAAAAAAATACATCACAACCATTGGAGCAGAAAATTGTCTGGAGGCTCAAGTTCTACTGGGAACCGGAATACTCTGCAAACACCCTATGCATTGAGCTTGTTACAAATGCCCTTAGCCCAATGAGCACCAACAGTGTTACAGCTGTAAGTGTGCTCCTAGTGTCCTACTGAAGTTAGTGTACTACCAGTAAGTGTTCTCCCAGTTGGTTCCCTCCAAGCTAGTGTTCACATCGACACCTACCTTCAGGTCGTACTTGCGGTGCACGGTGAGACGGTGGCTGAATACATTACGGGTCACCACCATGTACGTCTCAACCCCGTCCACTGTTAGCCGGTACATGCCCAGGAACTGGGGGAGCAGAGTGCTGCCATGACACTCCACTATGAACTGGAGACACCCAATGGAGGAAAGGAGAGAGAGAGGGGAAAGAGGAACGGGAATGAGTAATGCAAAGGAAACAGGGAGAGAGCTCCAGTAATGAAGTCGGCATAAATTGTTAGCTATTACAAAAGGATAGTCCCACCAAATTGAACAATTAACCGATATTTCTTCAGCACCACATTGAAAGGTCCTCAATATTTTAAGCCAACATGCTCCCTTCAACATGTATTAAGAGGGTGTATGTTTGTACAGAAAATATATTTAAAAAATTCAAACGTGTTATATTTGTGTATGTGGTAACTCTCCCACCTGGTGGTACTTCTTGAGGATGTTGTGCATCTCGGCGATGTCTTCGCTGGACACCGTCTTGATGACGAAGCGGTGGTCGTAGCTGGACAGGAAGCGGTTGCCAAAGCGCCCCTGGGAGTCGCTGTTCAGCGGGGCGCTCCTCGTCAGAGAGTTCTGATGATGATCCACCACAGGAGGGAGCCCGGGGGAGAGAGACATGCAGAGCAGAAAATTGAGGCTTTGACATGAATGAAAAGCCCTCTGTAAAGAATGTTTCATAATTGTTTCACGAGTTAGTAATGGATCAATGGATTGTATTTACATAGAGCTATTCCAAGCTAAACAAAAAACACTTCACATAGCGATCCAGTCAGCAAGGCTACCAAGTTAGTTGAACTTAATGTAATAAACTATGCTTGGTATCGCTAAACACTAAAAACACCCACTGTTTACATGTGAGAACTCAGTAAAAAGGGGACAGTCTTTTAGTTCTATATCAACAAATGCTGATGAAGCCTTACTACATTGGGCCGAGGGATGAAATGCTGATAAAGCCTGACTACATTGGGCTGAGGGATGAAATACTGATAAAGCCTTACTACATTGGGCCGAGGGATGAAATGCTGATAAAGCCTGACTACATTGGGCTGAGGGATGAAATGCTGATAAAGCCTGACTACATTGGGCCGAGGGATGAAATGCTGATAAAGCCTGACTACATTGGGCCGAGGGATGAAATGCTGATAAAGCCTTACTACATTGGGCTGAGGGAAGAATTGGAATCTGCAATGAGTCAAACTGGGCAGGGAACAACAGGGAGTTCCCTCTGGTACTCTGATCTGCACTCTCCTTAATTGTCCTCTACCCTTTTGACATTACTGAGCCGTGCCAAGCAAACGTCTATCCTCATTCTGTCTTTCAGTTCACTACTGTTAACCCATCCTCAAATGGTCTTTCTCTTCAGTTAACCCATCCTACATTCTTCCCCTTAGACATCTCCACACAGGAGACCATATTTTACCTGGTAATCCTGGTCATCGATGGAGAACCTCTCCCTCAGGTTGCGGAACACCATAGGGCAGTACTCTTTGAATTTAAAACGGCTGGGCAGGTTCTCTCTGAGAGATACAAGAGTGTTGAAGAGTGTTAATATAGAAGAGTGTGTTAGACCATTAGCATTCAGAGTGTTGATGTCATCTGAGGAATCATTGGACTAGAGAACGGAAATGTGAGAAGCTCTTGACCAGCATACTAGAGGTGCTTCACTATGAGGATGATTTGCAATGCAAAGATGCTCAGTTAAGTGTTGAATTAATGTTCTGACAACAACTCCAGTGTAGTGTGGCGTAGTGGAGATCGCCAGAGGCATAATCTTGATTTTACTTACGCAGGAAAATCAAAGTAAGGAATGTGATATATCAGAAGATGTGTAATATAATTATTACCAACCTAAAATAGTCGTATACAGATCATCCGGGTTTTAAACCAATTTTCAGTAAAAATAGCTTCTAAAATATACGTAAACAGACCATTATTTTTAACAGACCAATTTGTGTTGTTTTCTTGGAGTGCTATTACATGACACAATATAAGTACTTGTTGCATTACAACTTGTCTAAGTCCTATCATCAACTGATTTCAGCCAGTTTATGGCTGTGGACTGATTGCATCGTTTGAATGAAATGTTGGCATATTGGCAGTTCGTTTGAAAAATGTATGGAATCATTCCCCTAAAACTGTCTTGGCTAGCTAAATTCTTCAAATGCATTTCTTTACACAATATCTCATCACAGCACTGGCAAATCATGGTTGACCAACTCCCTGACCCAAATGGCTGACTGTTATCCCATCATATGAAGGTTAATGTCCATTCTAGTATTCTCATTCTATAGTTAGTCCATTAGCAGAGTGTTGATGTCATCGGAGGAAACCACTGGACTAGATAATGGAAATGTGAGAAGCTCTTGACCAGCATACTAGAGGTGCTTCACTACGAGGATGATTTGCATTGCAAAGCTGCTCAGTTAAGTGTTGAATTCTTGTTTTGACTACAACTCCAGTGTAGTGGGGATCGCAAGACCCATGGTGAGTTACAGTGCCTTGCGAAAGTATTCGGCCCCTTTAAACTTTGCGACCTTTTGCCACATTTCAGGCTTCAAACATAAAGATATAAAACTGTATTGTGAAGAATCAACAACAAGTGGGACACAATCATGAAGTGGAACGACATTTATTGGATATTTCAAACTTTTTTAACAAATCAAAAACTGAAAAATTGGGCGTGCAAAATTATTCAGCCCCCTTGAGTTAATACTTTGTAGTGCCACCTTTTGCTGCGATTACAGCTGTAAGTCGCTTGGGGTATGTCTCTATCAGTTTTGCACATCGGGAGACTGAAATTTTTTCCCATTCCTCCTTGCAAAACAGCTCGAGCTCAGTGAGGTTGGATGGAGAGCATTTGTGAACAGCAGTTTTCAGTTCTTTCCACAGATTCTCGATTGGATTCAGGTCTGGACTTTGACTTGGCCATTCTAACACCTGGATATGTTTCTTTTTGAACCATTCCATTGTAGATTTTGCTTTATGTTTTGGATCATTGTCTTGTTGGAAGACAAATCTCCGTCCCAGTCTCAGGTCTTTTGCAGACTCCATCAGGTTTTCTTCCAGAATGATCCTGTATTTGGCTACATCCATCTTCCCATCAATCTTAACCATCTTCCCTGTCCCTGCTGAAGAAAAGCAGGCCCAAACCATGATGCTGCCACCACCATGTTTGACAGTGGGGATGGTGTGTTCAGCTGTGTTGCTTTTACGCCAAACATAACGTTTTGCATTGTTGCCAAAAAGTTCAATTGGTTTCATCTGACCAGAGCACCTTCTTCCACATGTTTGGTGTGTCTCCCAGGTGGCTTGTGGCAAACTTTAAACAAAACTTTTTATGGATATCTTTAAGAAATGGCTTTCTTGCCACTCTTCCATAAAGGCCAGATTTGTGCAATATACGACTGATTGTTGTCCTATGGACAGAGTCTCCCACCTCAGCTGTAGATCTCTGCAGTTCATCCAGAGTGATCATGGGCCTCTTGGCTGCATCTCTGATCAGTCTTCTCCTTGTATGAGCTGAAAGTTTAGAGGGACGGCCAGGTCTTGGTAGATTTGCAGTGGTCTGATACTCCTTCCATTTCAATATTATCGCTTGCACAGTGCTCCTTGGGATGTTTAAAGCTTGGGAAATCTTTTTGTATCCAAATCCGGCTTTAAACTTCTTCACAACAGTATCTCGGACCTGCCTGGTGTGTTCCTTGTTCTTCATGATGCTCTCTGCGCTTTTAACGGACCTCTGAGACTATCACAGTGCAGGTGCATTTATACGGAGACTTGATTACACACAGGTGGATTGTATTTATCATCATTAGTCATTTAGGTCAACATTGGATCATTCAGAGATCCTCACTGAACTTCTGGAGAGAGTTTGCTGCACTGAAAGTAAAGGGGCTGAATCATTTTGCACGCCCAATTTTTCAGTTTTTGATTTGTTAAAAAAGTTTGAAATATCCAATAAATGTCGTTCCACTTCATGATTGTGTCCCACTTGTTGTTGATTCTTCACAAAAAAATACAGTTTTATATCTTTATGTTTGACGCCTGAAATGTGGCAAAAGGTCGCAAAGTTCAAGGGGGCCGAATACTTTCGCAAGGCACTGTATATTACAGGTGATAGAGGAGCTTGATCTTGCTAGTGATTTAACCACGTCATAGACCATTGGGCCAACCAAGCCAAGACCTTTTCTCTCCTAATCAGTAGCATAACATAGTGTTAACAGACTTCGGGTCTGTACTGTATATTTCTAAACAATGCAGCTAAATTGGCCTCTTGTTTGAGTTTATATGGGCAGTAATATGGTGTGCAGTAATATGGTATGGCAGGTTGCAAAGTTAGAACTCAGAATACCCACTTGTTAAATAGGTGGTTGTCCACTTTGATCTTACTGTAGGCTTTAAAATCATCAGGCATCAGCATTACTGGTACAGGAACATTACTTAACTCGTTGATCTGAAACAGAGGGGCGATAGAAAGAGCAGGAGATCAGAAGATCAGAATAGAATGGTAGAGCAGGGAAGAGGAGGTCAACACACTAATCCCCACACCAGACCAAACTGCAGTGAACCAGTGTCTATTTACTAACAATCATTCACTTTGGACCAAAGTGAACTGACAGCAGTGCTCTCTGGCTGAGTCCCCTTGTCACACTGTTGATCTTATCTACCGAGACAGATTCACTGTAAGGAACAGACTGATTCCCCGAGCGAGCCTTCTCCATAGATCTATAAACTCCAGACAGTAAGAGGAGTGGCAGGGAGGGAACGCGAATAAACACTTCAAAAGAAAAAAGGAGACAAGAACACATCCAGGAGACGCAGACATGGCTAAAATAGGGGAGACATTTGAAAAGTTATCTTGAGGTGGAAAAATAATAGCATATGGAGCACGAACACATCAAATTGTGTGGAATATGCAGGACATAGCCTAGTCGCCTCTCATAGAGCTGCTGCTTCAAGGGATAGACTCTCATTCAACTGTCTGACATGCTATGAGGAATCACTGTCTAACATGCCCACAGGTTAGGCTCTGGTAGATAGTGTGTCCTTCAAAGGTATCATATTTATTTGTCATTAGAGGCATAGCTTAATGCCTTCAGCAGGCAGACAATCGATATCCTGACTATATGTTGGATTATGTCTAATCAACCTACACAGAAAGTTTGATGAAGGTGGTCCGTTGTCACTCAGTTGGTAGAGCACGACGCTTGTAAAGGCAGGGTAGTGGGTTCGATTCCTGGGACCATCCATCCGTAAAATGTATGTACGCATAACTGTAAGTCGCCGAAGATATAAGTGTCTGCTAAATGGCAGATTTTATTTTAAGTATGACGAAGGCTCATATCAGATTTGAAGATGTAGGCTGTTCCCGGTGTTGGAAAGCCTGTAAGGCTGGCATTATCTACCATCAAGACTGAATCCGTTTTTGAAGGGAGTTTCAATTAAATCTGTATTTGGCTATATGCTCCGACTGACAAAGGTCTTCTCTGAGCAAAAGCTTAGCTTGGAACTGAATTCATCCAGATTTGTGACAAGCAGAACAATGTTACGACTGACTACCAATGTGAAATATATAGTGGTTATGACTAAGGTTATGAGAGCCTTAAAGAGAAGGCTCTTTGACGTCTTTCTTGCAATCGCCTAAATTAGCCTGCCGCCTACACCTTGAATCTACACCCAGCATCCACCACACACTGAACTTGGTCCATGATGATTATTGCAGAATGCGTCACAGGATGATTATTACAGCTTCACTAAATATGCAAATTGGTTAATTAAATTGTCTTCTTCATACAATAACTGTCCGTTTGACTATAGTCTATATTTATCCTTATCTTTCTTATATAAGGTATTGAAATATACAGAAAATAGCCTCACTAAAAACACAGCAAATAGAGGGGGAAATCAAGAATAATTACAGACAATAGTACATGCAAGATGTAATGTACATGTTAGTGTAGGCAACATATTGAAATGCATGCAAACATTGGAAGTGAAATTATGCATCAGCACTGTTATTCAAGTGGTGAATGAAGCGAATCAAAAACTGCAAGCCTGGGGCATCATATTCATGCCAGAGATATTGATCTGGAGGTGTCAGTCAAGCAGGGAAGGGGGTGTGTTCGCCTACTACTGCTGGCCATAAAAATGGAGCCTTGAAGCTCTCTGCAATCCATTTGGTGATCGCAGCATTCATTTGAGTGAGAAACTTGATGCGTTTGGTGAAAAACAGTATCAATAAAGTGTCTTTTAGGATGTGTTGAAGACACCGTCCATCCTTCTCCCACTCAAATTAGACTGTGAACCTATTATTTTTATGGTTGAGTGTTCGAATGTGTACTTCACACTAAACCAGGAATATAGGCTAGAATATGCTAAATGTTAGATTTGCCGCTTTCTCATTCATTGACGCCTGTAAAACAATAGGCAGGCAGGCTGCGGTTGAGGCTCAATGCAACCTGCTGCTCTCCAACAGTCACACCCCTCTCTGGCCTGCGCTAGACATAATGAATGCTTAGGTTGGAGCAGTGCTCACGACCTCCTCTCCTAACCAACTAACTACCTCACTTCAGACCACCACACATCCCACAGAACGTTATGCAGCTTGTGCCAAATAATGCCTGCAAATTGCGCGGGTAATGTGAAATGTTTATGTTCAACGTCGCAGCTATTTGCTGCACATTTTTAAAGCGCACGCGACTGGCACACCAAATAGCTAGATTGTTGCTACATTTATATTCCTGACCAGAGAGGATGGTGAATGAAGGGTTAACAGCTTTCACCTGAGCATCAGACTAAGTACCTGGCTAACACCCATACACTACAGACGATGGATGAGTTCTAAAATAGGCTTTTGTCAATCAAGCAGCTGGCTAACTATCGCGTTACCGTTAGCTAGTCAAAACACCACATAGACAAACAAGCTAGCTTGGGAACATGAACAAAAATACATTTACCGTATGGTTGACACCCCACATTAAAACGCTGAGAATAGGCTCACTTGCACGGAATAATTTCACTTTCTGTCCTATAAAATGTTTCTTTTTCGTCTTCGTTTTGCTAGCGCTCACCGGCGCAACGCTGGTACAGTTGGATGACATGTCTCCTGTTGGGAATAATTTAGGCAACGCAAGACAGCACTGTAATCAAACAGGCTAGCTGGGTCTTATCACTCCAGACAACGAAATTTGCAGTAAGAGCGTGATCTCTATACATGCATTGTCGTATCCGCTATCCGATTTGCAGGGTCTTTGAATCAAATTAGATTCTGTAGTAAATTAACGGGATTGCATGTTGCGCGGTCACCACCCTTCCTCCAGAGCAGGCCGCACGGTTTCAGTCCGGAGCGGCACACAGACCAGTTTCTGGCATAGATTGTTAGCCGGCCATCTAGCTACAGGCAAGGTTGCCTTTAGCTAAGCCGCAGTCTTCTTTGATAAGTAATACACTATTGGTGGACGACTCCTCTCCTTTCTGGTGTCGTTTGCTACCCACAACGATTTGAGGTGATTTTATTTAGAGGTTAGTAATCCCATTATGATGCGCCTGAGATTGTTGTCACCAGTTTTGGGGTCTCCTCAAGATGGCGTCTAGACTGAACGTCGCAAAGCGAAGTGCGCCCCCAAGAGGCAGAGAGTAGTAGCGCGCGTACTGTAGTGGTACCTTGAAAGTGCAGCGACATTTTGGTCAGTAAATCTCTGTATTTGTAAATGCTGCTGATGGCAAAATGAATACTATAAATCAGATATCAGGATTTATCAGAGTAAATGTCTCATTCTAATTGAATGGTGATGAAGCAGAAAAGGCATACATTTCATGTGTAGGCCTATGGCTATGAAGCTTGCACTTTTTACAGTCAAATTGACCCGCAACATTCTACAATAAATCCAATAATATAGTAATCAATGGTCTGTAGTAAAAACTTCAGGATTCTCTCTAGAGGAGCATTGTCTAGGGGGGCGTGGTTTTCCGTCTAGGGATGGTTGTCAAAAAGAAGATGCATGCAATGACTCCTTCATGAACAAATGTGGTTAATGTATAGGGGGGGGGGGGGATGTTTTAGCGACTTATCAGCGACAGTTGTATTTTTATTTTTTTAATGTAGCAAATGCATTGTATATGGCAGGCGGCAGGGACTGGAAATAATATCACGTGACCACAATGGGCGGTCCTCTGACTATGTGGGGGAAAAAAAGCCATTTTCTGGCGCTGCTGCAAAATCTAACGTTAACAGACTCAAAATAATTTACCTGTATCCACGTCGGGCGGTACTGGTGTTTTTCATGTCAAATCAGGTAGGAAGCAAAGAAAGGCATCAATTGTTTTTATTCGCATAATGCGATGCACAGGTACATCAACTCACAAACTGAGGTACTCGGTGTTATGTTTGGATTCTCTCTTGTTCGTTTCTCATATCCAGTCCTGTCACTGAATTTAAGATGGCTGCTTTGTTTCCCACTATCCAGCTAAGCTTATTTTTCGTCTATATTTACATAGTTCTTTTTAGATTTTTCTATAATGCATAAGAACCCACTGGTACAGGAGGGGCTCATTGTGGGTCTTCTCGGGGTTTGGGGTACGTGCCTCACCGTGCACAGGAGGCCCCACTGGGGTAGTCGGGTCTAGACTACAGCAGTTCCAAACGTATTTTGTTAGATTGGTGGATGGGTAATATCTAAAAAAAACAACCAGGCTGGAAATAATTAGAAAATAAATGGTCATACACTAGTAGCCATTCTATGTAGTAGCTATGACACTGGTCCATTACAAGAAGCATAACTGCTTCTAACAAAAAAAAGTGATCCATATTATTATAGACAATATCCGTGGACCAACCACATCAATATGTCAGTACACATTTTGTATGTGTAGGCTTTGTGTTTGAAAACATTTCAACAACAGCAGAAAAAGGTCACTAAATGTGTCATGTACTTTAGTGGTTCAAATCTTGCTACCCAATAAATAATCAAAGTCATTCTTTGGCTGATGGTTGTTCTTTTTGCAGATCCTTCCAGATGGATAAAATGCAACCCAGTCGGCTAAAAATCACAGAGCTGAATCCTAATCTGATATGCCCACTGTGTGTGGGCTACTTCATCGATGCCACAACCATCGTGGAGTGCTTGCACTCATGTAAGATTCCTAAGGCCACTGCATTATTCTAAATGCATATGGGCTAGACTATATGGCCTATAAACTGATGTAGATTTACAATGCATTTTCTTTTCATAAAAAGTCCTACAGTAAGTCACCTGCTTTCAGTCTGTCTGTCTTATTTCAGTCTGCAAGACGTGCATTGTTGCCTTCCTGGAAACCAACAAGTTCTGCCCCAGATGTGATGTGCAAGTGCACAAGACGTGTCCACAACTCAGCATCAGGTTAGTTACATTGCATGTGTGTGCGCGCGCACACGTCTCTCTCGGAGTACCTATGTTATTATCTGTCTATAAGTGCAACCAACATGGTCTTATCTTTAGTAAGTGGCTTTATCATTTGCATATCCTTTCTCAGGTCAGACAAGACTCTACAGGACATTGTATACAAGCTGGTGCCTGGATTATTCAAAGGTAAGACCATATATCTTGAGTAAGGGGTTTTCTATACAAATACTGAACAAAAAATATAAACGCAAACTATTTCAAAGATTTTACTGAGTTACAGTTCATAGAAGGAAATTAGTCAATTTAAATAAATTCATTAGGTCCTAATCTATGAAATTCACATGCCTGGGCAGGGGCACAGCGATGGGTGGGCCTGGGAGGGCACAGGCCCACCCACTGGGGAGCCAGGCCGAGCCAATCCGAATGAGTTTTTCCCCAAAAAAGGGCTTTTATTAAAGCCAGAAATACTCCTCAGCACCCCCCAGGTTGAAGAAGTCGGATATGCAGGTCTTGGGGCTGGCGTGGTTACTCATGATCTGCGGTTGTAAGGCCGGTTGGATGTCCTTTTTTAGGGGGTAGATCAGCTTTAATATTGAAGATTGATAGAAGCCACAATCTATGTAATTGTCTGCATCATTTCCAAAAACCTATTTTAATTTTTATATATATATATATATATATATATATATATATATATATATATATATATATATATATACACACACACACACAAACACAGCTGTCATCAAGGCAAAAAAGGTGGCTACTTTGAGGAATCTCAAATATAAAATAGATTTTGATTTGTTTAACACTTTTGGTTACTACATGATTCCATATGTGTTATTTCATAGTTCACTATTATTCTATGTTGTAATGAGTAGGTGTGTGTATATATGTGTGTGTATATATATATATATATATATATATATATATAGTGAATATATAATTGTGTATAATAATTTTAATTTAACTTTCGCTGTCATTTGTGTATCTGTTTTTAAGCCATGTGCAATGGAATCAGTACATCCCTAATCTCTTCACAACTATTTTGCAATCTGTATGGCACAGTTGTCAATTTTCTGGTCCTTAAATGAAACAGGGATACTTTATCACAATTTCCTTTAACCAATTATGGTCTTTAATGCAGGGCCGACACAGGTTTTTCCCCCTTCCTCTTGCCTCTTCCATTTGTTGTGGTAATGCTGCAATTAGTTGGTTGTAATTTTGGATAGAGCAGATATTTTTTAGCTGCTAGTGTGACTCCACCAGTCCTATTTATGATATAATTTACAAAGATTATACTGTTTTCAACTCCATTTTTATTTTATCGGTTAGTATATTTGTTGTAATATTTGTTCAGTCTTTTCTGGTGGATTAAACTTAAATTACAACCAACTTTAAGATTTGTTTTAAAAATGGCAATATTTCTTAGATTATTTCATTTTCAAATAACCGAAAGTGAGAGGTTGTAATCTGTTGGATGTACTTCCATCAAAACTTGAGACATTTGTAGCATTGTGTTGTGGCCTTTAATTGTCCCCAGCACAAGGTGCACCTGTGTAATGATCATGGTGTTTAATCTGCTTCTTGATATGCCACACCTGTCTGGTATCTTTGCAAATGAGAAATACTCACTAACAGGGATGTAAACAAATGAGGGTGCACAATTTGAGAGAAACACGTTGTTTTTGTGTATGGGACATTTTTTATATTTTATTTCAGCTCATGAAAAATGGGACCAACACTTTACATGTTGCATTTATATTTGTGTTCAGTGTACATTGCAGTATTTTACAAGGAGCATATTTAGTGCTAATTACAGTACAATAAGCCTGTTTGAGCCCGTGAACAGTTGCCCCCTTTTCATAATTAAAAGCGGACATATGCCAACATCTTTTTCACTCTTGACTTTTTGTTTACATCAGATGAGATGAAACGAAGGCGGGACTTCTACACAAACCAGGAAAACCAACACCTGGAGCCAGGAGAAGTGGTGGAGGAGCCAACTATTATTGCAGAAGATGAAATCATCAGTCTCTCCATTCAGTTCCATGAGAAGAACAAGTAAGTTCTAGAATGTGTGATCTCTTAGTCTTTTTCATGCAACCAATTAGATAGGATGTTTCCTGTAGAACAGACCAAATGTGTCATAATAGGGCTGTTTCCTGTAGAACAGACCAAATGTGTTATAATAGGGCTGTATCTCTACGTGCTAATAAGTTTGTTAACAGAAAGCTGGGTAAAAAAAGCACATCAAAACAAAGCTATGCTCATCTTAACCCATGCTGTTTTTCCATTTTCTTGTAGAAGTGACACAGAACCTATGAATACAGAAGGAGACAATGTGAGTGATTCAACCATAAAATGCTAACCCAATAAATGCCAATGCTGATGTAAATTTGTCACCCACACTATCTAAATGATAATACATTTCATTTAAAAAACGACTGTCATGCATGCATACATTGCAAGCGCCATGCTCTACCAACTGAGCCATACAGGACCACATTTTTCTAACCTTTCATATTATGTCCTGCCCTTACCCTCTAGTTATAAAATCTGTTCTCTTCATTTTCAGACCAACAGCAAACGCTTCCTGCAATGCCCGGCAGCCATGACCGTCCTGCACTTAGCCAAGTTCCTGCGTAGCAAGATGGACATTCCAAACACCTTACGGGTAATTCCTACAGGTTGCACAGAACCACCTCACAACTCCATAGAAAGCCATAGTATACACCAACAACGGCTTTGTCGCAATACTGTATTTTAGTGACAAGCTGCATTCCTATACAGTAGATCATGCGTTCTTTCACTTAGGTGGACTAGCCACATACTTCATACTTATTCCCATACTTCACACCCTTCTCTTCGACTTGTGTGCTATTAATGTGTAATAGTGCTCTCTACCTTGACAGATTGAAGTGCTGTACGCTGATGAGCCCTTAAAGGACTACTACACGCTGATGGATATTGCCTACATGTATTCTTGGCGACGTGTAAGTGCCAACTGACACACTGGCTATAACAACAACACTGACCAAGCTTCAGTTGTCACTTCCAACCCTAATCCCAACTTCACTAAACATCTACGTTGCTAGGTCCTAGGATCTGAGTGATTTTTCACGTGTCTGGAGAGTTCTCATCTTCTCTCTGTGACTCTTTGCAGAATGGCCCCCTCCCCCTGCAGTACTGGGTCAAGCCCACCCGGAAGCGTCGACGGCTGTCCCAAGGTGCCGCCCAGGCCCACTCCGACGGTGTCAACACAAGCCCCACCTCTGAGAGTGACTCCCACAGTGACAAAGCCCAGAGCCCGGCTGGTCAGGCCCCCAGAGCCTCCACCCTGCCCAGCCCTGCCCTCCGAGGCCAACCCTCTACCCTTCAGAGCCCCAGCGGTACCACAGGACCCAACGGTACTCAACGGCTCCCTCTAGCCTCCAAGTCAGGGAGCAACACCCGCAAGGTGAATGTCAACGGCAAAAGCAATGGAGCGGCGACTGAGACTAGGGGAGGGGACAAAGGGGCTGTACCGCCACCAACCTAAATCTAATACATCCCAGAAACATGGAGAGTGGAACGGAATTGCCCCAAAATGTCGGAGTAGCCCCTCAATGGACCAATGGACAGACAAGGAGAAAATCTGCCAAGAGAGTACTAAGAGAGAGGGCGATTGTGATCAGCAAAAAGACTGTCAAGTGCAGCCAAATAGACATTTAATTTCAATGTGTGTGTGTGACTGTGTGTTAGAGTAAAACATACATACAAAATGTACAATATGTATCCAATGTGAGCATTCGTGCATACCTGGCCATGTATATAGAGTATCTTTTATACAGGATATTGTAATTGTTTTGTAACTGTACAATATGCAGTCGGTTCCCCCAATTCTTCAGAATTAATTTGGCTTTAAAATATCAATTTTGACAAAATGCTGAATGGCATTGCAAAGCCAATGTCCATAAATATTAACTAGAAATAAAAAAGCAAGATGTCTTCTTGCCGTCAGTCATACTGTATATAATAACTCTGGTGTATGTAGATAGATGCAGTACTTTCTACTGGTAATGGCCCCAATCACCAAGGACAATGGATATGTACGAAACGTTTGATGCACTTTCTTTGAAATGCAGATCACAGTATACTGAGTACTGAACTTCTCTGTGCTTTGACATTAGAAAAGCCATTATTTATCAAGCCCCAAGCAGCACTACAATTGTCTGAAAAAACGTAGCTTACCGTACATGTTTTTCAACATTACATACTGGTACCCGTTCTACTTACAGAGAAATTAGCTCAAAGGGAATTGTATATCTGACCATGTACACCATGTTGTATTTTCATACACTTTTGACATTCCCTCAATGTATATTTTGACCATCCAATGATATTATTCTAAAATATCAGCCATATGTGCATGTTTAGGTCATTAAAAAGTTCTTACTTGGTTTTGAGTTCAGTGTCCCATTCTGATTAGTTTGAGTTATGTTCTCGAGTAGTTCAAATATCAGAACTTGCCAGTGCTCTTGTGATTAGTCTCCATTTGGACCTTTAATACAGAGAAATCTGAAATGGCTATCAACAACAATTCATGAGTAGCAGAGCTTTAAATCATGTATTATCATAATGCCGCAATTTAGAAATGTTTAACTTAACTTGATTTTAAGTTGGGATCCATGGCAACTATGTGCTCTCCAAAGCATCTGTGGATTTTCACGACTTCAATGCAGAAGATGGTTGAAACGTTGCATTTCTTCATAAGTGACATACAAAACAGGTTATAGCATGGCAAAATGTGACCGTAATTAAGAGAAAGTAAAAAATGTATTTGATCATTTTAATTTCAACAGACAGCATACACCATGGAGGGAATAATACATATTAAACAATTCATCTTATGATTTAGTGTTCTATTACAATACTTGATTTTGAGAAACAGTCCATCACCATACTTGTGCGTGTCATTAAAATGTTAAATATCTGTTTCATAACAAATTTCAAACATTTACAGAAGCACCAGTGCATACCACACACAGGGCAATTCCACGGTAACAGAATGATTTCACTTTAAAACGTATGGCAAACACAAACCAATGATTGCAAAGAATGAGAAACTGATTCTGTTACCTAACTTTGCATCTGCACTCTTCCAAGTAAATGTTTTTTAGTGGAAATTGTTAAAACTAGTCATTGTGCATAAAGTTGAATGGTTTGATTAACTTTAATCATTGGTTTTTACATTTTAAAGTGAAATCTCAGCATCATTCTGTTATCGTGGAATTGCCCCATAATAAGTATCACTTTGCAGATTGCCTATCATAGGATGAATCCTTAATTGAGTTGTTCACAGGGCTCTTATGTCATGCAAATCTTGTATGGACGACAATGGGAGATTTGTTCAAAGCTAGTGCCCAGAGTTTCCCATTATACTCTAATGGGGTTTCTAACACTGCGTTTAGACAGGTAGCCCAATTCTGATATTTTTTCCACTAATCAGTCTTTTGACCAATCACAGATCTTTTCACATCAGATCTAAGCATGTCACAGTATGTCAGATATGTACATAAGTCATCTATTTGCCATCGATCACCCAAGTACAGAGCTACTTTCTGAACCAGTGATTCTGGTCCTACATCTCCAGGACCAGAACTCAGAGGACCCACACCTCAGTGAATTGGACAAAAACATATTCAGCGCCTAGCCATTCAGGAGTCGGTGTTCTCTGGGAGCAGGGCAGACTGGATGAATTCCTGCTTGTGAGTGCCATCGCAGTATGGTGGGTTAGCGGTGTACTTGCAGCCACACAGCCAAGCTTTGGAGTCCTTCTCAGGGATGAAGCGCAGAGGCATCAGGCCCTGGGCTTTAGTCTTGTGGGTTCCATCACAGAAAGGCTAAGACAGAAAGATGGGAGAAACACGACAGTGATTGAGGACCTCAAATTCTAAATTAGTTACTGCTGCTAGATTCTGTGTCACTGAATAATCTGCTGCGTTGGTATGCTAAAGCAAATCTGATCCAATTCCACATGACAGAGTTCAATTAACCTGTTTCATTGAAAGTAGAGTGATGGGTGCATGGTGACCAATGTAAAGCATGATTGTAGTGCCCTCACCTGTTTCTTGCTGTGTCCACAAGTGCACCATGAGTAACGCTTTCCCCCTACAAGTTCCACCTTGAAAGGCTTTTTGGAAGCGATGACAGGCTCACTGGATAGACTGGAGAGCTGGACCTGTAACGATAAGTTTCAGATTTAGGGTAGCAAAACTGATTTCCAATATGCAAATTCTGTGAATGCATCCTACAAATGCCTGTGTGTGGTCAGCAAACAAGAACATGGAAAATTATATTACGGCAGATAACAATAAATCACTTCCTCCCAATGCTATAGAGTAGGAGTAAATCCTCACCTCACAACATTGTAACCCACCATTTGAATGCAGGCTGCCGTTGCAACCAAAGACAACTTGTTTACATGCACAAGAGAGATTGTGTTTTGTTGTTGTTAACCATGTGAAACTTCTTCCTTGAGACTAATCGTTTGCTTACCTTTGGGGCAGTAATAATCGGCCATGTCCAAGGTTGTATCAAGGTTGCAGAAACTAATTTGCGTACTCTGTCTGACATGATCGTGTTCATATTTGGTTGTGGGTGCGTGCTATTAAGTAGACTGCGGCTGCTACTCTGTGGTCTGTATATTGTTATTTATAAATAAAGCCTTCAAATTAAACGTATTCATATTAGTGACAGACAATTAGCAACAAAATGAAAATGGCATCAACAACCAACGTTAGCTTCACTTGAGATAAGGACGAGCGGAGACTTTGTGTAGCTAAAGGCTGGTCATGTAGAGGTGGCTTCCGGGAATTAGTCACGTGAGCCGCTGCATGCGCTTCTCTCCAACCAAGATGCGCAGCATTGAGGGGATTCGATTATCTGGCCCAGGTTACCCCGTTGGAAAGAGTTTCACCGGGTGAAAAGTGAATTAGTTTAACCCTTTAACCTAACTCATAACCTTGACCCTAACTCCAAGCCTAGCTAGGTTACCACCTAGCTAACATTAGCTACAACAAATTGGAATTCGTAACATATCAAACGTTTAGCAAATTTGTAACATATATGAATTGTAATCAGTAAAGTATCATACACAATGGATTATGGATATCTGAAAATTAATACATACTATACGAAATGTCATGTATACTAATTGAGTATCCCGGATTACGTTTACTATGTTACATATACCCCGGAGTCCAGGTTGCAAGCCCAGGAAGCAGCCCACTTCCATAAAGTAGGTAGCCTGGCGGTTAGAGAGGTGAGCCAGTAAACTGGAAAATATTGTTCATACAAATGTTCCTTACAAAATACTTAAAACTGAAGCAATTTCGATTTCCAGTTATTTATAACAGAAATGTCCAGAAGGTTGCGAGTTTGAATCTCAGGTCCGACTGAAAAAATCTGTCGGGAAGTGAGCTGGCAACAATTGGTTGCTGGCATTACATTCCTAAATGCCATTTGCCTGCTGTTGTGCCCCTGAGAAAGGCACTTGACCCTCAGAACAACAGCTCCCCGAGTGTTCAGTGTGGCAGCCACCCTGCACCTCTCCAAAACCTGTGTTTTTTTTCGGAGGGGTTGGGTTAAAAGCAGAAGTCACATTTTGGTTCTATTATTATTTTTTTGTTACACATTAACTTAGTTTAATAACGATCATCATATATCAGCTATATGAACTTACCCGACGCCAGCATGTTAGACAAATATGAATACAACATATTTTTTTGATTTGTTGCAGTAGGCCTATTTCACTATCCTTGCATCATGTCTTGCCTCCAGTTTAAGCTCAGGCTCCTTGATGATATCCTTTGAACATGAACATGAGCTTTGTTCTATGTAGGCCAAAAGTCACTGTTTTCTTTTAATGTCTACATTGCCTGACTGTTTCTCAAAATAATGCATGGTTTAAGGGAAAAAAATAAGAATGACACAATGTGTATTGAAATAGTAGGCTGTTATTTATTACCCTATGGACAGTGACAAAACATAAATGCCTTTATCCATTTATCATACATTTTTTTTGTCAACAAGTGATTTATTATGAACAATCAATATAGGCAGTACAGTATAAGGAAGTTAGCAGCTTCATGATATGTTTTATTTATTTTTTAAGTTATTCATTTGAACCACTTTTTTTTCCACTGAGCTGAATAGATGCTAGAAGAGGACCTTGAAATGTGTGCCATCACAGTAAGGTACATTTTTGGTTTGCTTACAGGCACACAGCATAAGGGTGCTGTCCTTCTCGGGAGTGAAGTGTGGTGGAGAGATACTGGGTGCTTGAGTCCTGTGAGCACCATCACAGAAGGGCTGACAGAGAAAGGGCGACAGAGAGAAAGAGAGAGAGAGGTAGCGAGACTGTCAGAACTATTGTTTCACTGATTTAATTTGTAAATTATAGCACAGATTACAATCTGAAACATTATTCTCATGTAGAAGACCTACAAATAGCATATAGGCATAAATCACCTCTGATGGAATTGGAAAGGGTTAATATTGCATACATTTTGGCTCATCAGTTCTAACCCTTCTTTAGTTTTTTAGTTTTTTACATTCAATGCTTTGAACTAGAACTCTGCTACACGGCCTGTTTTTTCATCAATAACTAGGGTACAGGCTAGAGTTCTGCACAGGCAGGAATTTTAAGCCAGAGTACTCTACTTTGAACATTCAATGCCTAACACTCACCTGTTTCTTGCTGTGTCCACATGCACACCAGACATAGCATTTGCCTCCAGTCACTTTCCCCCTGAAAGGCATCTTGGCAGTAACAACTGGCTTATTGATCTGAGCGGAACACTGCATCTGAGGAAGTAGCAGTTTAGTCACACAATAATCGAGTATTGCTTAGTATGACAGAAGTGTTGATCCTGGCACTGGTGGTTCCCAAACTGTAGCAGCCCCCCCATATATATATATTTTTAAATGTACTCTTGAAAGTTGTAATAGTAGAATGCGCAAGGTGGCATTTAGAAATTGGATTCTTATTTATTCTTCTTGTCATGTCAGTCATTGCATAGAGAGTTATTTATAACAGAAATGTCCAGATCAACTAGCCCATGTCAGCTAATGTTTTTTTTTTGTTGTTTTTTTTCTCCCCAATTTCGTGGTATCCAATTGTTGTAGTAGCTTGTCTCATTGCTACAACTTCCGTACGGTCTCGGGAGAGACGAAGGCTGAGAGATGCGTCCTCCGATACACAACCCGTACTGCTTCTTAACACCGCGCGCATCCAACCCGGAAGCCAGCCGCACCAATGTGTGGCTAGCGCGCACTGCGCCCGGCCCGCCACATGAGTCGCTGGTGCGCGATGAGACAAGGAGATCGGGAGATCCCTACCGACCAATCCCTCCCTAACCCGGACGACGCTAGGCCAATTGTGCGTCACCCCACGGACCTCCCGGTCGCGGCCGGTTATGACAGAGCCGGGGCGCGAACCCAGGGACTCTGATGCTGGCGCTGCAGTACAGCCACCCGGGAGGCCCAGCTAATGTTTTTAAGCTAGGTTTTTTAGTCCAAAGATTTTGTAGTAATGATCAAGTCACTCAATATTAGATGAATACACATTAGAAATAGCAAAATGTATAGAATTACAAGAACATTTGCTTTAAAATGGCAAAATAATTATCTGCACCCCATGACAAAATGTGTAGAATTGCAGAAAAAAAAGTTCTCTCCTTGAAAAAGAGGAGTTTGAACACAGTTTGTGTCATGAACAGTGCTTGTGATAGAAATAGGTGGGGGGTCGCGGCATGTTCGCCAATGCTGGAAGGGGGGCTTGATTTAAAAAGTTTGGGAACTCCTGCCATGGTGGACAATCTTTTTTGTTCCAACCCAGCCCCACGAAAACGTACTAAAATAATGTAACTTGGAATTTAATAGCCTCTTCAGTGGACCTGAAAAATAACTGTGGAACTTTGCTTTAGCTATTTCATTAAAGATTGAGATGTAATGGCACAATGCTGCTTCACTAATTTAACATTTAAAATGTATTTATATAGCCCTTCTTACATCAGCTGATATATCAAAGTGCTGTACAGAAACCCAGCCTAAAACCCCAAACAGCAAGCAATGCAGGTGTAGAAGCACAGTGGCTAGGAAAAACTCCCTAGAAAGGCCAACACTTAGGAAGAAACCTAGAGAGGAAACAGGTTATGGCCAGTCCTCTTCTGGCTGTGCCGGTGGAGATTATAACAGAACATGGCCAAGATGTTCAAATGTTCATAAATGACCAGCATGGTCAAATAATAATAATCACAGTAGTTGTCGAGGGTGCAACAGGTCAGCACCTCGAGTAAATGTCAGTTGGCTTTTCATAGCCGATCATTCAGAGTATCTCTACCGCTCCTGCTGTTGAAACTGGAGCAGCAGCACGGCCAGGTGGACTGGGGACAGCAATGAGTCATCATGCCAGGTAGTCCTGAGGCATGGTCATAGGGCTCAGGTCCTCCGAGAGAGAGAAAGAAAGAAAGAGAGAGAAAGAGAGAATTAGAGAGAGCATACTTAAATTCACACAGGACACCGGATAAGACAGGAGAAATACTCCAGATATAACAGACTGACCCTAGCCCCCCGACACATAAACTACTGCAGCATAAATACTGGAGGCTGAGACAGGAGGGGTCAGGAGACACTGTGGCCCCGTCCGATGGTACCCCCGGACAGGGCCAAACAGGCAGGATATAACCCCACCCACTTTGCCAAAGCACAGCCCCCATACCACTAGAGGGATATCTTCAACCACCAACTTACCATCCTGAGACAAGGCCGAGTATAGCCCACAAAGATCTCCGCCACGGCACAACCAAAAAGGGGGGGCCCAACCCAGACAGGAAGACCACGTCAGTGACTCAACCCACTCAAGTGACGCACCCCTCCTATTCACTACCATATGAATAGCAGTTCTGTGCCATGGGTGAATACGGTGTTCTCTAATGACTATGGAGGTTTTCTTTGAACAGTTGCCCTTCCTTTATCTACTATGAACAACATGCATGTTGTTATTTTATACAGTGCCTTGTAATTAGTCTTTAAGTGTTAGAATCTAGATTTATATATATTTTTATTCAAATACACACGTCAACAGTGATACTTTAATACTCATATCGTCTATTTCAAGTATTTTAGTGAGGCTTTACAGAGAGGCTGGAATCCAGATCGCACCAGAAAGCTGACAAAAGGTGTTATTCTATAACTACTGCACTTGCAGTCAAATCTCACAAGCGACCTACTTACAAAAAATGGATTTGCCTTGAGTTTATACATACGCTTGAATTGGTAACGGCTGCAAATAGCCGAGGTTGCCTCAAAATTGCCATGGTCCCATTACGCCTTGTTCCTATGATCACGTTTATTCTTCCTGAAGCGGCGCGCGAGCGTCTTTGTTGACGTCCCGGTTTTTAGTAAGGTTGCCTCCTCAGAAAAGTCAGACAAAACAATCTCCAGTAGCTTTCACTTCACCCTTTTCACATAAAAAAATGAATTAAAAAGACAAGTTAGACCGCCCACAACAAGTATCAACTTCCAAATGGGTTTATATCGCCAATGACAATGATTGTAGCAATATTTTGTAACACAGACAGGTAAGCTATTGGCCTATAAATGTAAAAAGACGCCCCAGGGTGAGGTCCACTTCCATACAAATCAAATTTTATTAGTCACATACACATGGTTAGCAGATGTTATTGCGAGTGTAGCGAAATGCTTGTGCTTCTAATTCGGACAATGCAGCAATATCTAACATGTAATCTAACAATTCCACAACAGCAACCTAATACACACACATCTAAGTAAGGAATTGAGTAAGAATATATACATATAACACCGATCCCGAAGAAGTTAAAGTGACTAGTGATCCATTTCTTAAAGTGTCCAATGATTTCAAGTCTCTATGTAGGCAGCAGCCTCTCTGTGTTAGTGATGGCTGTTTAACAGTGTGATAGCTTTGAGATAGAAGCTCTTTTTCAGTCTCTCGGTCCTACCTTTGATGCACCTGTACTGACCTCGCCTTCTGGATGGTAGCGGGGTTAACAGGCAGTGGATCGGGTGGTTGTTGTCCTTGATTATCTTTTTTGGCCTTCCTGTGACATCGGGTGCTGTAGGTGTCATGGAGGGCAGGTAGTTTGCCCCCGGCGATGCGTTGTGCAGACCGCACCACCCTCTGGAGAGTCTTGCCGTTGTGGGAGGTGCAGTTGCCGTACCAGGCGGTGATACAGCCCGACAGGATGCTCTCAATTGTGCATCTGTAAAATTTTGTGAGGGTTTTCGGTGACAAGCCAAATTTCTTCAGCCATCACCAATCATAGAGGAAGATAGAGGCCTCTAGTGGCCAAAAGCCTGTTTTAGCAAGGGCTGTGCCATTGAGGGTTTCAAATCAAATCAAACTGTATTTGTCACATGCCCTGAATACATGCCCGAAGTGTAGACCTTACCGTGAAATGCTTACTGACAAGCCCTTAACCAACAGTACAGTTCAAGAATAGTTAAGAACATATTTACCAAATAAGCTAAAGTAAAAAATTATAAAAAGTAACACAATAAAATAACAATAACAAGGCTACATCCAGGGGGTACAGTACCAAGTCAGTGTGAGGGGGTACAGGTGAGTTGAGGTAATTTGTACACGTAGGTAGGGGGTGAAGTGACTGCATAGATAATAAACAGCGAGTAGCAGCGTACAAAACAAATGGAGGGGGGGTCAAGTTTGATAGTCAAGTTTGATCGTCTTCTTTGATTAATTGCAGTCTTATGGCTTGGGGTAGAAGTCTAGGATACTTTTGGTCCTACACTTGGTGCTCCGGTACCTCTTGCCGTGCAAAATCAGAGAAAACAGTCTCTGACTTGGGTAATTGGAGACTCTGACAATTTTATGGACTATTTTCTGACACCGGGTCCTGGATCGCAGGAAGCTTGGCCCCAGTGTTGTACTGGGCCGTATGCACTACCCTCTGTAGCATTTTATGGTCAGATGCCGAGCAGTTGCCATACCAGGCGGTGATGCAACCGGTCAGGATGCTCTCGATGGTGCTATCACGTTTTAAGGTAAGACCCAGATGCAGACTGTGTCGAAGTAACAATGTTTATTACAAGAACAGGGGCAAATGTACAGGATGGCAGTCAGGCTCAGGGTCAGGTCAGGCAGAGGTCGGTAATCCAGATTACTGAGGAAAAGGTACAGGAGAGTAGACAGGCTCAGGGTCAGGACAGGTAGAAGGGTCAAAGCCGGGAAAAACTAGAAAACAGGAACTAATACAGGAGCAAGGGGAAAAACGCTGGTAGGTTCTGTGAACAAAACGAACTGGCAACAGACAAACAGAGAACACAGGTATAAATACACGGGATGATGGTGAAGATGGGCGACACCTGGAGGCGGGTGGAGACAAGCACAAAGACAGGTGAAACAGATCAGGGCGTGACAGGTGCAGCTGTCAAACTTTTTGAGGATCTGGGGACCCATGCCAAATCTTTTCAGTCTCCTGAGGGGGAAAAGGTTTTGTCATGCCCTCTTCAAAACTGGCTTGGTGTGTTTGGACCATGATCATTTGTTGGTGATGTGGACACCAAGGAACTTGAAATTCACGACCCGCTCCACTACAGCCTGTTTGGCCCGCCTTTTCCTGCAGTCTACGATCAGCTCCTTTGTCTTGCTCACATTGAGGGAGAGGTTGTTGTTTGTCTCTTTCCACCATACTTCCAGCATTTTAAAGTAGTCAAATTAGTCAACTGGGTGGGGATTCCTATGGGTTGTAGCCTCGATGGCGCTGCCCATGCTGTCACAGACGCTACAATGGTACAGATATGAAGAGGAGTCCTCTATCCAAGGGTGAAAGTAGAATTAATTATATGTGCAAACATGTTTATGGGCCTGATCATAGAATTACATATAGATTCCCTATTAATTCAATAGGATTTCTGTGGGCCTAGTTGTAAATAATTGTCATTTAATTTTTTTTATGTATTAACTTTATTGTGGAATAAACACAACCAGTTATGATGTTTTCATCTGATTGTCAAATAATCACTTCAAAGGGCTCCTTTACTCGGCTACCTGTGCAAGTTCATCCACTTGTAAAATATTCCCAGCCTCCGAACAGTGGTGAATGGAAAGAGACACCTGTTACACAGAACACCAAAAAGTGTCATGAGATTTGGCGATTTCCATTAGGCCAGAACTGTCTGCGAGCGTCTCCGTGTCGGCCACTCATCTCTGCCTTTGCAAAATGTCAGTATTCTCATCTAACCACATCACATTTTGGATCGTAGGCTATACCACCCATTTTCCAGTCCATTCACTCATTTTTGCTCATGTTTTGCCGATATGGCCTTCCCCCACTATTTATTTTGCCGGGACCATACCGCCTTACTTGCTCCTTCTTCTACAGTGTTTTGACTGGTTCATGACACTGTTATTGTTACAGATTCCCCTGGCTTTGAGTTTTTTAAACTTCATGCAGCTAACTCCACCCATCCCTTGGCGGTGACAGAGACTGGGCCAGGGACATGTGGGTACGCAGACCCGGGAGCAACTGCAGCCCCTCATGATAAATTCAGATTTTTTTATGTCTCCTACTTTCATCAAAGTGACCCATCCCTGGACTAGGGGGATCATAAACTGTCTCCCTAAACTACTAATTTGTGCTATTACTCAGAATCACATCCATCTCATAAATATGTTCTCTGGAAATAACATTTTATATTGTGTGTAACTCTCTGTGAGGTTGCCTTATTCCTCTGACTGGAAAATGTGTCAGTGCGTCACAGGCCAGCCCAACTGGGGAGCCGCTCTCTTTCAGTTATGACTGTTCATAACACTGTTATGACTGATTCATGAAGGCATTATGACAGGCTGCTTCAAGTAAGTGATGCAACACAATGAGGACTTTGTCAATGCCGCAGTCTGTAAATAAAGCTTTGAAACCAAGAGAACATGCAAATCAACTCAGTAAAATACATTTATTGACAGTAAAAGTTCAGTTGTCTTAATTGTACCTTTTGAATTTTTACACAAAAATATCAAAATACTTTACAGGGCATTAAATCTGAATATTGGCAAATTCATTGTTGATTAATTCTCTCAAACAAATACACTGTACATTGACAACAATGCTTGTCTTTTCTCAAATGCAGTGCTCAATTTAAATTTCATAAAACATTTTTTTGATAACAATGCATTTAAAAACTCTGCGTAGTCTAACTTGGTATTTAGCTACTGATTTGCGAGACTTAACTGCATTTCATGCATTTTATGTCCCAAGAAGTTAGTACCATTTTCATCAAACTTCTTTGAGAGAGAGGTGCTTAAATATGCTGTAATACATAACAGATACACATAATGACATACATACATAACAACATGGATTATCTTGGTTACCCAAACTTCAAAGCTTAGAAAATGAATGTGTCTCTACACAAACACATTTAAGTATACAATTTGTACTCAAACAATAAAAAAGAACAAAAGTATATTTTAAAAAATGATTTACATTTCATTGGGCCAAATCGCCCCAGTGCAACATGGGAAAGATTCCCTTTCAAGATTCCTTCGCAGTACTCTGTCAGTCAAAAACAATCTCTTCAACATGTTCTTTCCTAGATTATTACCTTAATCGTACAACAACTCGTAAAGGACGTACTTGTTCAACCGCAGACCTCTTTCGGAAGTCCTGTCAATGTGGAGGAATAGGCTCATGTGTTGTCAACGTTAACATTCTCCTATCGTCTCGTTGCTACGGTATTTTACCAACTGACATAGTTGCTTGAAAGTTCCTCACTGACAACAAACTACAAAAAAACAGAACAGTTCCAATACTTACCGACATCACATGTACGGGAGGTCAATATCGAGGTTGCAAACAGAAAACGAATACACATTTGGAAATGATCTTCGACCATATTTAAATTAGGAAATGATCAAATAAGATGAGTAACGAACACCACAAAGGAAAAATATTATTCCAGTCTAACAGTGAGTTAAAAGACCTGGGAGAACGGCCAATGATAATAGATTAGCTTGATCCCAGCACAGAAGGACCTGTTATTATGTGCCACACAGGAATGTAGATGCAGCAGGCAGTAAAGAAAGTTACATATTAGAGTTCCCGAGTTGCCTATGTGTTCTGAATGGTAACATGTATGACTTGGCATCATGATCTCAGTAGTAAGACATACTGTACATAATGGTGTTACTAGAATGACGTAACAGATGTCATGGGCAGTCGTATCATAACAGATAAAGTCAGCTGATGACAATTGATTCAACACTGACCCGATGAAAGCAATAAGAGTTTGAGTCACAATTGTATAAGAACATAGTCACAAATACCATGACTGCTATGTCATTGCTATGACAGCATTTTATAGATCTTAAGACAAAGTAAAGTGATACCATCTAACATGGGATGTTGCTTGTCAGCTCTTCTAAAAAACAGAACATTGAGCAGCATCTTAAGACACAATTACAGATGATTTCAGACTTACCAATAAACATATTTTCATTTTACAATTGTTGACATTATCACCGTTGCCTATCAATAGTATAAATGGTAAGATTGAAAAGAGTGCTTTCACCTAAATCTGAAATAACGGTAAATGTAACCAGAACAAAAACTAGACTAAGAAATGGATAAGAGAAAAGAAGCTGCCTTTTGGCTGTTAAGGGTGAGTTGATTTTCCTCAGTAACTCTCATTATTTTAAGGCATTGACAACTATACAGTATTGCTAAAAGAACAACTAGTTTTCCGGGCATCAAAAGAACAATATGTACAACCGAAACAAATAAGAAAACACTAACACTTCAGGATAGAGTGCAAAATATTCATACTAATCAATCACTAACTTGTCAGTTCCAAGTAGCCTAGAAACAGTAAGTACCAAATGTCCCTTATTAGGTTCTATATCAGCAAAGTACACATGGGTTGAGGAAACAAAAATATGAATTTCTTACATATTTACTTTGACAATTTTCAAATGTTTGGTTTCGTTTGATTAATCTCGGCAGTGGCACACATATTGAACATCATACATTCTCTCTAAATTCTCAGGGGTGGACTGAGGCATAGTTAGCATTCTACACTGTCAATGCCAGTCCCCAGATCATTTGATGCCAGCCTGTAGCTGTGACATTTAATAGGATAGAATAGGAATATCATAGTTGTACAATATATAGGAGGGAAGAAAATGAAAGGAAGACAGACCTTGAGGAAGACAGATGATGTTTAGAGAGGTGTCAGACAGTTTGTCCTCAACAAGGATGTTTGGAGGGATACATTGGTTCCACAGGGGTATACTTGCTTAAGTGGAGGGTCAGTGCTTCAGTAAAGTTATGGCCTAAGGACACTTTGGCCCAAAACACTCACACCCAAATTCCAAGTTGACACTTAGCCCTACCCATAGGCACTCCAGTAGATCTAAAAGGATTGGATAGGTTTAAAGTTACAAGGTAATTGATTTACCTTGTCTTCTGATTGGCTAGGTGGAATAGTCATCATATTGTTTACGCCCATCTAATCATTTCAGATCTCAGGAAGTGCCTTGAGAGTAGCGGCTAGGGGTTGATTTGGAATTGATCACCAGAGTCCAATTTGTATGCTGGACCCCAATACTCTCCACATTTTACCGTCAGGACTCCAGAGTCTCTGGCTCTGCTACAAGAGCAAACGCAATTGGTCTAGCTAACAGATTAGTGCAATTCAATTACCGACCACTGTATTCATGCTCTCTGAAAGCTGCCTACACACACACAGACCTAGAAGAAAAAAACGTCCTCAAATAAAAGGAATTCAATGCATTAAAGAAAACATAACCGTTTAAATTGAATCCATTATACATTCATAAAAGAGGGGGAAAGACAGAGATGATAGAAGACAGAGAGTTCAAGAGTCTTTCAGGTAGAGATTAAAGGTGACATTAGTTTCTCATGGAACAGCTCAATTACTTTCCTTTCCCCTGTTATAGCTGCTGTTACAGCTGCAACAGTTCAGACATGAAGATGACATGTCAGCCATTCTTGTCTCCGCCCTTCTCTCCCACCCCCTGAAATCAAACACATGTAAAACAGACCTGTGAGTTTAGATGTTCGGCCCACACATACATTTATCAACATTGATGAGGTGTACAGCTACAGTATATCATCTGGTTTAACAGCGTTACAAAGCAAGTCAACCTCCTACAAAGCAGTTTATTTTTTATAGCTTCAGTTGATCAAGAATTGACCTATACAATGGTCTATTCAAATAAGGAGTCTCGAACAACTGCATATCGACACTCACCCCGGGCTTGTGAAGTGCATTATCCTGCAGGCCGAAGAGTGGGTTTCCCTGGCCACCCTGCAGTGGCGAGGCCCCCAGGTTGGGGGACTGGGAAGTGGGGGTGGAGGTGAGGGCCCCGGTTAGCGTGAGTCGCTGTAGCTCCCTCTGCCGCTGCTGCTGCAGCATCTGAAAGACCACCACCTGCTGCTCCTGAGACACACACAGCCCAAGACATAAGGGACTTGAAAATGTGTAGTGATATGCACATCCAAAATGAATCCAATGGTGCTGGGCCAAAAAAAAGACTGCAGCATATACTGTATGCTGTTTTTCTTCTCCATTTATTTTTTGGGACCGAAATAAACTTGGCAATGGTCACACTCATTGAATAATTAGGGGTTAACAGCCAAGCAGATTGTCATATCCACCGCCCCATTTGACCTAGAGTCTTGAAACTTTGTATGTACAGTCCCTTCAGAAAGTATTCAAGTGTTAAAGCCCAAATTTAAAATGGATTAAATTGAGATTTTGTGTCACAGGCTTACACATAATACCCCACAACGTCAAAGTGGAATTATGTTTTTAGAAATGTTTACAAATTAATAAAAAATGAAAAGCAGAAATATCTCGAGTCAAGTATTTAACCCCTTTGTTATGGCAAGCCTAAATAAGTTCAGTAGTAAAAAGTTGCTCAACAAGTCACATAATACATTGCATGGACTAATACTAGTGTTTAAGATGTTTTTGAATTACTACCTGATCTCTGTACCCCACACATACAATTATTTGTAAGGTCACTCAGTTGAGCAGTGCATTTCAAACACCACAAACACTAGGGAGGTTATCCAATGCTTGGCAAAGAAGGGCCACCTATTGGTAGATGAGTAGAAATTTTAAAAAGCAGACATTGAATATCCCTGTGAGTATGGTGAAGTTATTAATTACACTTTGGATGGTGTATCAATACACCCAGTCACTACAAAGATACAGGTGTCCTTCCTAACTCAGTTGCAGGAGAGTAAGGAAACCGCTCAGGGAAAAGAAGAAAGACTGTAAAGAGTAAACATATTCCAAAACATGCATCCTGTTTGCACTAAGACACTAAAGTAAAACTGCAAATAAATGTCCTTCATGTCTTGAATACCAAGTGTTATGTTTTGGCAAATCCAACACAACACATCACTGAGTACCAGTCTGCTTTCCAACAGAAACTGTGAGACAAATGGACTTTTCAGTTGAAGTTGGAAGTTTACGTACACCTTAGCCAAATACATTTAAACCCAGTTTTTCAATATTCGTGACATTTAATCCTAGTAAAATCCTAGCCATTTTTCCACAACTTTGGAAGTATGCTTGGGGTCATTGTCCATTTGGAAGACCCGTTTGCAACCAAGCTTTAACTTCCTGACTGATGTCTGGAGATGTTGCTTCAATATATCCACATAATTTTCCTCCCTCATGAAGCCATCTATTTTGTGAGGTGCACCAGTCCCTCCTACAGCAAAGCACCCCGTGCTTCACGGTTGGGATGGTGTTCTTCGGCTTGCAAGCCTCCCTCTTTTTCCTCCAAACATAACGATGGTCATTATGGCCAAACTGTTCTATTTTTGTTACATCAGACCAGAGGACATTTCTCCAAAAAGTACGATATTTGTCCCCATGTGCAGTTGCAAATGGTAGTCTGGCTTTATATGGCGGCTTCTTCCTTGCTGAGCAGCCTTTCAGGGTATGTCGATATAGGACTTGTTTTACTGTGGATATAGATACTTTTGTCTGTAAATAATTGTTGGAAAAATGTATTGTGTCATGCACAATGTAGATGTCCTAACTGACTTGCCAAAACTATAGTTTGTTAACAAGAAATTTGTGGAGTGGTTGAAAAACAAGTTTTTATGAATCCAACCTAAGTGTATGTAAACTTCCGACTTCAACTGTATATACTGGAGTTGGTTACCAAGATGACATTGAATGTTCCTGAGTTGCCTAGTTACAGTTTCGACTTAAATTTCCTTTAAAGTAATAATGTGCAACTATTGTACAATCCAGGTGTGCAAAGCTCTTAAGAGACTTACCAAGAAAGACTCACAGCTGTAATCGCTGCCAAAGGTGATTCTAACATGTATTGACTCAGGGGTGTGAATACTTATGTAAATGAGATATTTCTGTATTTCATTATCAATACATTTGCAAACATTTCTAAAAACATGTTTTCACTTCGTCATTATGGGGTATTGTGTGTAGATGGGTGGAAAAAACAAATATTTAATACATTTTGAATTTTGGGGATTGAATACTTTCTGAAGACAATGTAGGTGTCTTTCCTCATGCTGAACAAATTTGTCCGTGAGGACAGATTTTCCTCCATCTTGGAAATTTTGGAAAACCTTGGAAAAACGTATTGTCATGAACCATAAATCCAAATACAATTCGTTATGTAGACCCATCTCTTAACTTAGTTTGAGAAAAGCTAAGGGATTGGTTGAGAGATGGCTGAGTTTTTGAAATTGAAATCCTTTGTAAATCCACTTCACAATGGCCTATCAACTTGAAACTTTTTAGGTCATCAAAGACATTACCACGAAGAACCATAAGTTTGGCATTGATATCTTAAAACAAAATGGAAACTATTAACAATTCACTTTTTGACTATGTGACGCTAATGCTTAAAATAGTCATAAAAACATGTTATTCTCATGGACTAAAAGTCAGATTCAGTCCAAATTTGGTTTGAGAAAGAGTTTGAGAAAATATCATTGACGCATTCAAAGATGGTCACACTATATTTGTTACAAAGGCTCATGGCAGAAGCCAGGTTTCCCCTCTACTCTGGCCACGCCCCCCCTTGCCAATCACCTCACCTGCTCCATTCTGCTCATTAGCACCCTTGACTATTTAAGCAGCAGTTTCTCCCTCCAATCTTCCTTATCCCTGCTGGTGAATGCATGGGGTGGCCAGCTCATGTTCTCCTGTCCATGTTGTGCATGACTGACAAGTGAGTACTTTATATTATTGAAGATGTATAAATGTTAATATTAAGGTCCTTTTTAGTTGATGTTAAAGTTGTATACTGCTGCCAAATGACTTAATACAATTTCCTGTCAGTCTGGCATGTGAGATGCATGTCATTTATTTATCCCTTCTGTGCTTGTCAGTCATGCTTATGTTAACATGTGTTTGTATCTCCCTCTTGTATTTCCCTAGTAAACCACAACAGAATCCTGCAACCTTTCCCCATGCGATCCCTATTTCCGGTCACAACTTGCAAACTTGTTTACGTGCTGCTGTGCATTTTGTTGCTAACCTTACTTTGCTACCTGACAGCTTTATGGTTTTTACTTTTTAATTACCGTTTTATATTTTTAGTTTTCCCCCACTCAACTTTTTTTCATTCAACTTTTTCACTCCGGACGCTTTATCTGGACATGGTTCGTCAGGACCTCCAACAGCCGAAGCTAAGTAGTAACATTAACATGATGCCTTCTAATTGCAGTCGCTGTACTCATAATATACAGGAGAACGATCGCCTTACGGCGAGGATAGCTGTGCTGCAAGCCCAGCTTCAGATGCAATTGTTAGGCAAGGGTAATTTCAGTGTAGGAAAGGATGAAACGGCGTCTGTGCCACCAGTAAGTACAAAGAGTAGTATAAATCCCCTCGTCCGGTCCCTGCAGCCGGACAACTTTCTCATGGCTTCTGGAGGGAAATGCTGTAGGAATGCTCAACCAGTGTCGCTCATTCAGCCGACAAACTTTCATCCGGTTCTCCACATTAAGCAGCGAGTCTGAGGCCGAGCCTTCTCTGGTCTCTACTCCTCCCGTTACGGGGTCTGAGACGCCAAAGCCTCCCACCATTAGCTCTGACAAATTGAAAACCCTAGTCATTGGCAACTCCATTACCCGCAGTATTAGACTTAAAACGAATCATCCAGCGATCATACACTGTTTACCGGGGGGCAGGGCTACCGACGTTAAGGCTAATCTGAAGATGGTGCTGGCTAAAGCTAAAACTGGTGAGTGTAGAGTATAGGGATATTGCTATCCACGTTGGCACCAACGATGTTATGATGAAACAGTCAAGAGGTCACCAAGCGCAACAAAGCTTCAGCGTGTAAATCAGCTAGAAAGATGTCGGCATTGAGTAATTGTCTCTGGCCCCCTCCCAGTTAGGGGGAGTGATGAGCTCTACAGCAGAGTCTCACAACTCAATCGCTGGTTGAAAACTTTTTTCTGCCCCACCCAAAAGAAAGAATTTGTAGATAATTGGCCATCTTTCTGGGACCAAGCCTGGCCTGTTGAGGAGTGACTGACTCCATCCTAGCTGGAGGCGTGCTCTCATCTTATCTACGAACATAGACAGAGCCCTAGCTCCACAATGAAATAGGGTGCAGGCCAGGCAGCAGGCTGTTAGCCAGCCTGCCAGCTTAGTGGAGTCTGCCACTAGCACAGTCAGTGTAGTCAGCTCCACTATCCCCATTGAGACCGTGTCTGTGCCTCGACCTAGGTTGGGCAAAACTAAACACGGCTGTGTTCGCCTTAGCATTCTCACTAGAATAAAGACCTCCATTCCTGCCATTATTGAAAGATTTTGATACCTCACATCTCAAAATAGGGCTACTTAATGTTTGATCCCTCACTTCCAAGGCAGTTATAGTCAATGAGGTAATCACTGACCGTAATCTTGATGTTATTGGCCTGACTGAAACATGGCTTAAGCCTGATGAATTTACTGTGTTAAATGAGGCCTCACCTCCTGGTTACACTAGTGACCATATCCCCGCACATCCCACAAAGGCGGAGGTGTTGCTAACATTTACGATAGCAAATTTAGATTAACAAAAAAAACTACGTTTTCGTCTTTTGAGCTTCTAGTCAAGAAATCTATGCAGCCTACTCAATCACTTTTCATAGCTACTATTTACAGGCCTCATGGGCCATATACAGCATTCCTCACGGAGTTCCCTGAATTCCTATCGGACATAGTAGTCATAGCAGATAATATTAACATTTTTGGTGACTTTAATATTCACATGTAAAAGTCCACAGACCCACTCCAAAAGGCTTTCGGAGCAATCATCGACTCAGTGGGTTTTGTTCAATATGTCTCCGGACCTACTCACTGACACAGTCATATTCTGGACCTAGTTTTGTCCTGTGGAATAAATATAGTGGATCTTAATGTTTTTCCGCATAATCCTGGACTATCGGACCACCATTTTATTACGTTTGCAATCGCAACAAATAATCTGCTCAGACCCCCACCAAGGATCCTCAGAAGTCGTGCTATACATTCTCAGACAACTCAAAGCTTCCTTGATGCCCTTCCAGACTCCCTCTGTCTACCCAGAGGACACAAATCAGTTAACCACCTAACTGAGGAACTCAATTTAAATTTGTACAATACCCTAGATGCAGTCGCACCCCTAAAAACATTTGTCATAACAAGCTAGCTCCCTGGTATACAGAAAATACCCGAGCTCTGAAGCAAGCTTTCAGAAAATTGGAACGGAAATGGCGCCACACCAAACTGGAAGTCTTCCGAGTAGCTTGGAAAGACAGTACCGTGCAGTATCGAAGAGCCCTCACTGCTGCTCGATCATCCTATTTTTCCAACTTATTTGAGGAAAATAAGAACAATCCAAAATGTATTTTGATTCTGTTGCAAAGCTAACTAAAAAGCAGCATTCCCCAAGAGAGGATGGCTTTCACTTCAGCAGTAATAAATTCATGAACTTCTTTGAGGAAAAGATCATGATCATTAGAAAGCAAATTACGGACTCCTCTTTAAATCTGCGTATTCCTTCAAAGTTCAGTTGTCCTGAGTCTGCACAACTCTGCCAGGACCTAGGATCAAGGGAGACACTCAAGTGTTTTAGTACTATATCTCTTGACACAATGATGAAAATAATCATGGCCTCTAAACCTTCAAGCTGCATACTGGACCCTATTCCAACTAAACTACTGAAAGAGCTGCTTCCTGTGCTTGGCCCTCCTATGTTGAACATAATAAACAGCTCACGGACGTGTACCAAACTCACTAAAAGTGGCAGTAAAGCCTCTCTTGAAAAGCCAAACCTTGACCCAGAAAATATAAACTATCGGCCTATATCGAATCTCACGTTCCTCTCAAAAATGTTAGAAAAAGCTGTTGCACAGCAACTCACTGCCTTCCTGAAGACAATGTATTCGAAATGCTTCAGTCTGGTTTTAAACCCCATCATAGCACTGAGACTGCACTTGTGAAGGTGCACCATGCCATCCCTTGTGTTCAATAAACCACTCTATTTGGATTCCTGCTTCATTTCCTCTGAATTCTTATCGATGTGACACTTTGAACTCTGAACCAGTCAAAACCTCCTTCTACAGCCCACCTTTACTGTATGGAACAACCACAGCCGGGGGTGAAAGTAAGGCTGTACGGAAAAGATGTGGCGTCCCAACAAACAAGATGGAGGTACGCCTTACCGGTAAAACATGAGCCTGTACCAATAATTATAAGAGAGCTGTAGGCTATTACACCGCTTTTTATCATTACCGCATGTCAGAGGCATGAAAAATGAGTGAATGGACTTGCAAACGGGTCGTATAGTTTACGCTCCAATGCGAGGTGGTTTGAAAACCCCAACATTTTGACGAGGCAGGGATGAGTGGCGGACACCGAGACGTGCGCGGACAGCAGTGGACACATAAATTCTGGCCTAATGACAATTGCCACTTTTTGGTGTTTTGTGTAACAGATGTCTCTTTCATTCACCACTGAGGCTGGAAATATGTTGAGTGGATGAACGTGCGCGGGCGGGTAGCCGAGTAAAGGAGCCCTTTGAAGTGATTATTTGACAATCAAATTAAAACATCATTACTGGTTGTGTTTTATGCCACAAATTCAAGAAAGTGTAAAATATTATAGCACCATTATTGCATGGAACTTCCATCTCATATTGCTCAGATGAACAGCAAAAATCTTTGGAAAAAAAACATAAAGCAACATCTCATGGCACAATGCCTCTCCCCAATTTGACCTAGATATTTTGTGTATGTATTGATATGTTGGCTGTGTGCCAGTTTTCAATTGATGTAGTTCTGTCCTTGAGCTGTTGTGTACGAATGTTCTGTATTATTTCATGTTTTGTGTGGACCCCGGGAAGGATAGCTGCTGCTTTAGCAACAACTATTGGTGATCCTAATAAAATACCAAGTAAAAGGTCATACATGAAAAGTTAAATGACAATTCTTTACAACTAGGCCCACAGAGATCCTATTGAATAAATAGGGATTCTATATGTTATTACATTTGTTTTGGTGCACTACAGGACGTCCCGTACCGGGAATAAATACATTTTTCTTTCACCCCTGCACAGGAGTACAAAGAATCTGAGGAACAAATGGGAGACTTCAAAGTTCAACCCTAATCCAGGTCCAAACCCCATAACCGGACACCAAAGACAACCCATGACCTCATCCATCATAGGTCATGACAATCCCATCCACAAAAAGCTATGATGCAAGGTTTATAGGCAACTGTTGAAAATCATGGAGCAATCTTGGAGAAGCTGAGGTTTCAAATGGCACCCTCTAGCACAAATTCCAGTCCAAAACAGTACACCAACGCAGCTCCCAGTGTTGGCATTAGCTACACCTGATCAAGCTCAGGCAACACCTGAACCACCAGCAGTGGGCCGCCATTCCAGGGCTGTAGCTACAGCCGCCCCCTACCAATCACCTCTGCCACCTCACCCCCAGACTCATCCTATCTAACCTCACCCTATACAGCTCCAGCCTGTAGCGCCCCCCCCAACAAGCCTCTAGCTTAAAATGTAAAAAATCTGATTTCACATGTCCATTTGAAACACTGTAAATCCACTCCTCAGCGGCCTATCAACTTGAAACTTGTCATCACTATCATAGACATCCCTAAGATGAACCACACTGACTTTGGTAATGATATCTAAAAAAAAAATAAGGAAAATATTAATAACAACTCATTCTTTGCATATGTAACACTAATGCTCAGAATCATATTTTCCTCGTGAACCACACGTCAGATTCACTCCAGATGTAGTATTTAGAATCTTGATTGCCCATAAAGGAAGATGACATGATTTGAGTGCTTGCTTTGTGAACCCCGTTCATTGCTGCTCGCAGCTATATTTTAATAATGTATCTCTTATTTCGGTCATGGCAATCTATCCATTAATACTGTTTCAGTTTTATCTTAACTTCATATGATAACCATCTTATCACGGTTGTGTTGTATTGCGTTACCAAAGATCACGAGCGTGCGTGTACTGCAAGTGTTTGCATGTCTGAGTGTGTTTGTAGGGCATGGTAGAGTCATTACTGGAGTAAAGTTCTGCTGGAGAAGGAGCTGCTTCTGCTGCTCAGACAGGAGAGAAGACCTGAAATACAACCATGTTAAATATTACTCATCATGGTACACTTCCAGTCCAAACAACACTCAGCCCAGCCAACCCATTAGTCACAACAAAAATAAATGACAGTAACAGTCTAGACCAGAATCAGTCAGCACAGCCAGTAACAACAAGAAATCAACTGTCTGTCACTATCAGACTATATAAAAATGTATCATTGTCACAAAAATAGTGGCCGTGGCTATCACAACCACAACAACAACTGATCAACAGCAATCAACCAACAACATCCTCACAAAACAATCAACCAACACTATCACCAATCATTATACTTTTCTGGTGATCAGACATTGAGGAGGTACTCACGGACTCATGCTCTTGGGGAGCTGCAGGCCCTGTGCCAGTGCTTGTAGGCCCAAAGGAGGAGGCTGGGGCCGCAGGGCCGGTAGGGTGGGCTGGGGGCCGTTCTGGACAGGTGACTGGATCACCCCGTTCAGGCTGCCCTGCATGCCGTTCATGTTCAGCTGGGGACTTCCTGCTTGGGAGGCCATGAGCCCGCCCAACATGGAACTGCTGGCCTGACTGAGGCCCCCCAGGCTGTCAGTCAAAACCCGCCCACCCAGCCCGTTCAGCAAGGGCTGGCCAAAGGAGGCGGGGCTCTGCTGAGGGGGTGGAGTGCTCTGGAAGGAGAGGGAGGAGCTACTGCGGGAGGGACTACCAGAGTGGAGCTCCTAGAGTCGGATGATAAAAACACAGGGTAAAACTAATGGGACAGTTATGGTTCATTTACAGGTGCAATCTGTAAGTTTAATTTCCCCATAGTTCATATATTAACATTCCCTCAATGTAATAACACGCATCTCGCGCCCACCTGAAGATCTGTCTTTTTCAGTCATCTATTTCCTGTGTTTGAGGGATGAAAATCCACTTGTCACTTAAATCTCGCTGGATGAATTGCTTTCATTTTATTCCTGCGACTCTTTCATACTCTTGCTTAACGTTACGACCGTGGAAACGTTTATAACAACCTGTCAAACACACTCTGGTAATGGCTAAAATGGGCTCAATGGAATAAATTGTCTTTACACTGATTCTATAAAAAAACGCTAAAACTTCGTTAGGGATATAACGCACCATCTTGACATTTAAATCACAAGAAAGATAACTTGATTTCAATGGGCGTTCACTTTTTTGTGGAATTTTAAAAAGTAATACAGTTGACATGTTTACAAATGAGATGCGTTAGGTTCTAATTCTCAGAGTAAAACACTCAACGGACACTGTGAAAGCTTAAGTTGAATTCTTCCCAGAGGATCAATACAGCTGCATTAGACAAACACATTTTCACACAAGCACTGATATTTAACCGTTCCTCATAGGCTGAGTCACCTCCTAGCCATCTGTACAAACATTGTTCTTTACTGCTAGGCAGGACACTAGTGATACAGGCCATAAACTTTTATTTCTCCCTTAAGGTGACCTGACCTCAACCCCCCCCTCCATCACCAATCCATGGCTCTCTCCCCTTATCAATGCCTGCCACATGTAATCACTTCCCTGCACTCAACACATTCCAAGGTTAGTTGCACACACTATATACCTTCCTCCTATAACCCTTAACTTCTGGTGTAGACCCTCTAAACCTCAGCACTCCATCAGTGACACAAATAAGTATATTTTCATATTCTCAGAACCCAACAAAAGCAACTTTCGAAAATGAACACTTGGATTAAAGTGATATTATGTTTGATCTCGCAAAAAAAATGCAAAGTATGTTTAGATAGTGTAGGTGTAAATCTAGAGACAAGCATGTTGATTTTTATCTGAGGGTATCCTGCTATTGACACACTTGTTGAATTATGCAAGTGAACGTGAGAACAACAGTAATTAATGGGGCAGTCTAGTCAGCGCAGGTGAGTGCAGATAGGGTAGACAGAGGTAGGGTTTGGGGGATGCTGCCGTGTGCCACCCCTTTATGTTAATTTACTCATATGCAAATAAACCTGGTGTATTTATGCAAACGATGCACATAGAATTGTCTTTATTTTAACACAAAATACCCCCCAAAATACCTAATACAATAAGAACATTTATATGTGAGTGCATTCTAATAACAAAAATACAATTTCACAATAAATTGAATACCTGAATTCCCACCTAAATCCCTAAACTCCTTATTTTTCCGTGCCAGTAAGATGTTTTACGTGCTAGAACTCAGTCAATATCTGATGGATTATAAACATTCTAAAAGTATCTTCATCCATTGTCCTTCTGTTGCATTTATTAGAATAGTTTTAAAAACCTTTTAAACCATTTAGATGACCGTTGCTACTCAATGTACAAACAAGTAGAAGCGGCACCATTGATTGGAAATGAAACTCAGATGTCACCTTTAATGCTACAGTTTGGGATAAAGGGTAAGAGTGTTGTGTAAGTAACTACACAGTGGGTTCAGGTGTTGGCCGGTACTAAGTAAGGTATGGTGAGCACAAAGGGGTTCTCACCTCGGATGAGGTGATGAAGGAGGTATCATTCAGGAAGCAGCTTTTAGACAGGGGACTCTTATTGGTGCTGAGGGGGTCTATATGGACAAGAGAAGTACACACACAGGGATATAGATACAGGGACAGGGAACCAACTACAAAAACACAACACACGACTGTCCAGATTATAATGACAAAAACAAGGTTTGTGTTTGGGGATGGTGGCACTCCTTTCAGACTAGCAAACTAACTCTAAGAACGAATGAGGTAAGGAGGATAGAAAGCTTCTGAGAGGAGGTGAATGAGGAGTGGAGGATGAGGAGGGTTTCCTGAGTCTGACCGTGTGCGGAGGAGAGGAAGCTGATGTGGGCGTGGGTGGTGGTGGGCACTAGGCCCTGGGCGGAGTGGTGGGAGTGATGGACCTGCGGGGGGAAGGGACAGGCCAGCTCCACGTTGAGCAGCTGCAGCCGCTCCTTCTTGGCCGTCAGGCTGAGAATCTGGTCCTGGAGACGCTGGTTCTCCTGCTGCAGCGAGTGGAGGGACTGGAGCATCTCTACAACTGGAGGAGAGAGAGAGACGGAAAGGGGGAGGGAGGCGGGAGAGGGGGGAAGAAACAGGGAAAAGGGGTAGGAAAGAAAGTGAGAAAATAAGAGAGTGAGAGTATGGCACTGTATTCGAGTCACTTCCGTTTTTTAGTACAGCTTCCATACTGATTGTTGTCACACAGTACTGTTTGTGCAAAGACAGGTCCTAAGGGATACACTAATGATCATCGCTGAACAGCACAGCACATTTTAAAGGATCTGAAAGCAAGTGTATCAGACTGACTCGGATTGATAAGAATCCACTTCCTCTTCAAAGAGTCCAAAAATACAGTTGACATCGGGTGTGTATGACAGACGGTGTCAAAAAGGCAGACACATCGCCCAAAAAAGACAGACTGAAAATTATCAGAGAATGAAGATATATTATAGACTGCCATAAAGCATCCCGGTGTACAGTGCTTTGCAAAAGTATTCATCCTCCTTGGCGTTTTTCCTATTTTGTTGCATTACAACCTGTCATTTAACTGGATTTTTATTTGGATTTCATGTAATGGACATTCACAATAAAGTCCAAGTTGGTGAAGTGAAATTTAAAAAAGAACAAACGGAAAAGTGGTGTGTGCATATGTATTCACCCCCTGTGCTATGAAGCCTCTAAATAAGATCTGGTGCAACCAATTACCTTAAGAAGTCACATAATTAGTTAAATAAAGTCAAAAAATGTGTGCAATCTAAGTATCACATGATTTGTCACATGATCTCAGTATATATACACCTGTTCTGAAAGGCCCCAGAGTCTGAAACACCACCAAGCAAGCGGCATCATGAAGACCAACGAGCTCTCCAAACAGGTCAGGGACAAAGTTGTGGAGAAGTACAGATCAGGGTTGGGTTATAAAAAAATATCCAAAATGTTGAACATCCCACGGAGCACCATTAAATCCATTATTAAAAAATGGAAAGAATATGGCACAACAACAAACCTGCCAAGAGAGGGCCGCCCACCAAATCTCACGGACTAGGCAAGGAGGGCATTAATCAGAGAGGCAACAAAGATACCAAAGATAACCCTGAAGGAGCTGCAAAATGCCACAGCGGAGATGGGAGTATCTGTTCATATGACCACTTTAAGCCATACACTCCACAAAGCTGGGCTTTACGGAAGAGTGGGCAGAAAAAAAGCCATTGCTTAAAGAAATAAATGTTTGCTGTTCACCAAAAGGCATGTGGGAGACTCCCCAAACATACGGAAGAAGGTACTCTGGTCAGATGAGACTAAAATGCACAAACCCAACACCTCACATCATCCCGAGAACGCCACCCCCACAGTGAAGCATGGTGGTGGCAGCATCATGCTGTGGGGATGTTTTTCATCAGCAGGGACTGGGAAACTGGTCAGAATTGAAGGAATGATGGGTGGCTCTAAATACAGGGAAATTCTTGAGGGAAACCTGTTTCAGTCTTCCAGAGATTTGAGACTGGGATGGAGGTTCACCTTCCAGCAGGACAATGACCCTAAGCATACTGCTAAAGCAACACTCGAGTGGTTTAAGGGGAAACATTTAAATGTCTTGGAATGGCCAAGTCAAAGCCCAGACCTCAAGCCAATTGAGAATCTGTGGTCTGACTTAAAGATTGCTGTACACCAGCGGAACCCATCCAACTTGAAGGAGCTGGAGCAGTTTGCCTTGAAGAATGGGCAACAATCCCAGTTGTTGGCTAGATGAACCAAGCTTATAGAGACATACCCCAAGAGACTTGCAGCTGTAAAAGCTGGCTCTACAAAGTATTGATTTTGGGGTGGTGAATAGTTATGCACGCTCAGGTTTTCTTTTTTTGTTGTCTTATTTCTTCATTTCACAATAAAAATATTTTGCATGTTCAAAGTGGTAGGCATGCTGTGTAAATCAAATGATACAAACCCCCAAAAATCTATTTTAATTCCAGGTTGTAAGGCAACAAAATAGGAAAAATGCCAAGGGGGTGAATCATTTCACAACCCACTGCACTTACTGTTGGCTCCCATCTCTCCGTTGCCATGCTTCTCCAGGAGGAGCTCTATGTGGGAGCTGGATGGAGGGACGTTTTCAGGGCGACCTCTGACCCCAGGGCCCACGCCCTCCCTCTGGTCAAACAGTAAGGGCAGACTGCTCATAGGAGACCTGAGAGAATAACAGTGGTAAATCAACAGGGATATGGCTACAGAGAACGGAAACAGATTGAAATGGAATGAAGTTGGTACACAAGAGACAGAATTAAATGGAATGGTAAAGTATACAAAAGTAAAAGAGATAGTGTGAGAGAATAGTGTTGATAGTGTTGATAGTGGCAGTGATAGTGTTGATAGTGGTAGTGAGAGAGAATAGTATTGATAGTGACAGTGAGAGAGAACAGTGTTGATAGTGACAGTGAGAGAGAATAGTGTTGATAGTGACAGTGAGAGAAAATAGTATTGATTGTGACAGTGAGAGAGAACAGTGTTGATAGTGACAGTGAGAGAGAACAGTGTTGATAGTGACAGTGAGAGAATAGTATTGATAGTGACAGTGAGAGATAAAAGTGTTGATAGTGACAGTGAGAGAGAATAGTATTGATAGTGACAGTGAGAGAGAACAGTGTTGATAGTGTTGATAGTGGCAGTGATAGTGTTGATAGTGGTAGTGAGAGAGAATAGTATTGATTGTGACAGTGAGAGAGAACAGTGTTGATAGTGACAGTGAGAGAGAACAGTGTTGATAGTGACAGTGAGAGAATAGTATTGATAGTGACAGTGAGAGATAAAAGTGTTGATAGTGACAGTGAGAGAGAATAGTATTGATAGTGACAGTGAGAGAGAACAGTGTTGATAGTGACAGTGAGAGAACAGTGTTGATAGTGACAGTGAGAGATAAAGTGTTGATAGTGACAGTGAGAGATAAAAGTGTTGATAGTGACAGTGAGAGAGAACAGTGTAGATAGTGACAATGAAAGAGTACATTTTCATAGTGACAGTGAGAGATAAAAGTGTTGATAGTGGCAGTGAGAGAGAATAGTATTGATAGTGACAGTGAGAGATAAAAGTGTTGATAGTGACAGTGAGAGATAAAAGTGTTGATAGTGACAGTGAGAGATAAAAGTGTTGATAGTGAGAGATAAAAGTGTTGATAGTGACAGTGAGAGAGAATAGTGTAGATAGTGACAATGAAAGAGACATTTTCATAGTGACAGTGAGAGATAAAAGTGTTGATAGTGGCAGTGAGAGAGAATAGTATTGATAGTGACAGTGAGAGAGAACAGTGTTGATAGTGACAGTGAGAGATAAAAGTGTTGATAGTGACAGTGAGAGATAAAGTGTTGATAGTAACAGTGAGAGATAAAAGTGTTGATAGTGACAGTGAGAGAGAATAGTATTGATAGTGACAATGAGAGAGAACAGTTTTGATAGTGACAGTGAGAGAGATTTGTGTTGATAGTGACAGTGAGAGATACAAGTGTTGATAGTGACAGTGAGAGATAAAAGTGTTGATAGTGACAGTGAGAGAGATTTGTGTTGATAGTGACAGTGAGAGATAAAAGTGTTGATAGTGACAGTGAGAGAGATTTGTGTTGATAGTGACAGTGAGAGATAAAAGTGTTGATAGTGACAGTGAGAGAGATTTGTGTTGATAGTGACAGTGAGTCATAGAGAAACTTACTGTGAGGAAAGGCTCTCTCGTGGCGAGTTGTCGTGACATGGGAAGCGACAGTCGTCCATCTCGGACTCTGAGAGGAGAGAGAGCAATCCCGATAAACTACCAGGTAGCTACAGTAGGGGAGACTGGGGTAAGTTGAGCCGTTTTTTACATTCAGCATCACTCCATCAAGGGAAATATAGTATGCCTTTCTGTTTTGAAAACATAGCTTGTCCAAAAAAAGTGGTATCTTGGCACAACTTAGTTGAGCTGTGGGACAGGGTAAGTTAAGTTGAGCTGTGGGACAGGGTAAGTTAAGTTGAGCTGTGGGACAGGGTAAGTTAAGTTGAGCTGTGGGACAGGGTAAGTTAAGTTGAGCTGTGGGACAGGGTAAGTTAAGTTGAGTTGTGGGACAGGGTAAGTTAAGTTGACCTGTGGGACAGGGTAAGTTAAGTTGAGCTGTGGGACAGGGTAAGTTAAGTTGAGCTGTGGGACAGGGTAAGTTAAGTTGAGTTGTGGGACAGGGTAAGTTAAGTTGAGCTGTGGGACAGGGTAAGTTAAGTTGAGCTGTGGGACAGGGTAAGTTAAGTTGAGCTGTGGGACAGGGTAGGTTAAGTTGAGCTGTGGGACAGGGTAGGTTAAGTTGAGCTGTGGGACAGGGTAAGTTAAGTTGAGCTGTGGGACAGGGTAAGTTAAGTTGAGCTGTGGGACAGGGTAGGTTAAGTTGAGCTGTGGGACAGGGTAAGTTAAGTTGAGCTGTGGGACAGGGTAGGTTAAGTTGAGCTGTGGGACAGGGTAAGTTAAGTTGAGCTGTGGGACAGGGTAAGTTAAGTTGAGCTGTGGGACAGGGTAAGTTAAGTTGAGCTGTGGGACAGGGTGAGTTAAGCCGCATACACATTTATGTACTAAATTAAATATTACCACTACCCTTTTAAAACCATGTCTATCTTCATTTCCCAAACACAATTCAACACAATCACAATCGTTGTTTGCCTTTTAATAATTTTAACATAGGCTTAACACCTATTTTATTATTTTCCACCATAATTTGCAAATAAATTCATAGAAAATCCTACAATGTGATTTTCTGGATTATTTTTCTCACTTTGTCTGTCATAGTTGAAGTGTACCTATGATGAAAATTACAGGCCTCTCTCATCTTCTTAAGTGGGAGAACTTGCACAATTGGTGGCTGACTAAATACTTTTTTGCCCCACTGTAACTTCATAGCAAACATAAGTATCTCACTAACGACTGTGTGTGTGTGTTACCTTGAAGTGAGGTCTGGGCTTGGCTCAGTAGCGAGGGCAGTGTACGGGCAGTAGAAAGGATCCTGCTAAATGGCTGAGAGGAGCTGAGGCTGTAGGAAGAGCTGGAACATGGGTGCACCTGCAAGTGTTTAACACAGAACAAAGTTAGGATCTCATTTACCCTACAACTGAACACATTTGGGATACTATTTTGGTTGTAACATGATATTGTTGATAAGCTCAGTAAAAAGCTCAGTAAAAATGGCACTATATATTCCCTGCATAGTGCACTAAAAAGTACACTACAGATGTAAGATCTTAATTTGATCACCTTGTTGCAGGAGAACTTTCCTGTAAAGTAGGACATTTTTAACTTAGCGTACTTGAGGTTTAAAAAGGCGCATGAAGTTTGTAATTTCCACTTTGAAGTTTCAGACTCCTTTACGTTAAGAAACTAGAGTTTCTACTTTGTGCATGACACAATACATTTTTCCAACAATTTTTTACAGCCAGATTATTTCACGTATAATTCACTGTATCACAATTCCAGTGGGTCAGAAGTTTACATACACTAAGTTGACTGAGCCTTTCAACAGCTTGGAAAATTCCAGAAAATTATGTCATGGCTTTAGAATCTTCTGACAGGCTAATTGACATCATTTGAGTCAATTGGAGGTGTCCCTGTGGATGTATTTCAAGGCCTATCTTCAAACTTAGTGCCTCTTTGCTTGACATTATGGGAAAATCAAAAGAAATCAGCCAAGACCTCATAAAAAAATTGTAGACCTCCACAAGTCTGGTTCATCCTTGGGAGCAATTTCCAAATGCATGAAGGTACCATGTTCCTCTGTACAAACAATAGTATAAACACCATGGGACCACGCAGCCGTCATACCGCTCAGGAAGGAGACGCGTTCTGTCTCCTACAGATGAACGTACTTTGGTGCGAAAAGTGCAAATCAATCCCAGAACATCAGCAAAGGACCTTGTGAAGATGCTGGAGGAAACAGGTACAAAAGTATCTATATCCACAGTAAAATAAGTCCTATATCAACATAACCTGAAAGGCCGCTCAGCAAGGAAGAAGCCACTGCTCCAAAACCGCCATAAAAAAGCCAGACTACCGTTTGCAACTGCACACGGGGACAAAGATCATACTTTTTGGAGAAATGTCCTCTGGTCCGATTAAACAAAAATTGAACTGTTTGGCCATGATGACCATCGTTATGTTTGGAGGAAAAAGGGAGAGGCTTGCAAGCCAAAGAACACCATCCCAACCGTGAAGCACGGGGGTGGCAGCATCATGTTGTGGGGGTGCTTTGCTGCAGGAGGGACTGGTGCACTAAACAAAATAGACGGCATCATTAGCGAGGAAAATTATGTGGATATATTGAAGCAACATCTCAAGACATCAGTCAGGAAGTTAAAGCTTGTTCGCAAATAGGTCTTCCAAATAGACAATGACCCCAAGCATACTTCCAAAGTTGTGGCAAAATGGCTTAAGGATAACAAAGTCAAGGTATTAGAGTGGCCATCACAAAGCCCTGACCTCAATCCTATAGAAAATGTGTGGGCAGAACTGAAAAAGCGTGTGCGAGCAAGGAGGCCTACAAACCTGACTCAGTTAAACCAGTTCTGTCAGGAGGAATGGGCCAGAATTCACCCAACTTATTGTGGGAAGCTTGTGGAAGGCTACCCAAAACGTTTGACCCAAGTTAAACAATTTAAAGGCAATGCTACCAAATACTATGTGAGTGTATGTAAACTTCTGACCCTCTGGGAATGTGATGAAAGACATAAAGGCTGAAATAAATAATTCTCTCTATTATTCTGACATTTCACATTCTTAAAATAAAGTGGTGATCCTAACTGGGGAAGGGAATTTTTACTAGGATTAAATGTCAGGAATTGTGCAAAAAACTGAGTTTAAAAGTATTTGGCTAAGGTGTATGTAAACTTCCGACTTCAAATGTAGGTAATAGGGTGCCATTTGGGAAGCAGACTAAAGCTCTGCTACCTGACCCGAGCTCGACGGGCTCTGACATTATACATGGGGTTAGGGCCGGGTGGGGCCTGTTTATTCATCAATAACTAGGGTACGGGCAGGGTTTAGAGCGATGAAAATTATCTAACAGCTAACTGCTCTCTCATGTCTCTTCATTGAGCAGAGTAGCCCAAGCGGAGCCGTTGCTATGGCTACTCCCAGACTCAGAGCCGCCATGAGCAGAGCAGGGAACTCGTGACAGACAGAGAGGAGCAGCTAACGGATTGACTAACGCAGGAAGTTATTTCTGATTTCGGCAAGGGCCGGGCCTTAAATTTGGCAGAAGCAATCGGGCCTGGGTAGGATAGAGCCTGAATGCCGCGGGTATGGGTAAGGCTCTAACGCAGACATGATGTTGATTTCTGGAGTACCTGGGTGTTGAGGGCAGAGTTGACTGGTTGAAGTGGCAGCGTGGAGACGTGAGATGGCAGGAGTCCTGAAGAGAGAGTGGTGCTACATACGCCTCCGCCCAACGATAGAGGGGTGTTACAGACACCCCCACTCAAAGACAGAGGGTCCTTGTGGCTGGTGTAGATTCCTAACCAAGAGAGTAATATCAGACTTAATTCATAAATGCAATTCATTTATTAAACACACACATGCACATATGTACAAACATACACACACACACACACACACACAACCGCACACATAAAAGTGTTGAGGTCATATCTTGTCAAAGTAGAGCAGAAGCAGGAAGTCAACCCAGCCATTGACGCACATGCTCTCTCTGTTGACACAACACAAAACCACAATCTAACAAATCTCTTTACGACGCACAGATCACTAACTACCTAAGATTTACTACGTATGTGCAGTCTGCACTTCTAGTTCTGTTCAAAATGTCATAAGCAAACAAATGTATTCATACAAGGGTTCTTCCCTCTTATTTTTACTCAATCTGTTACACTTCTTCATCCTTTTCTTTCTCTGTAGTGCAAATATGTACAAGCTTAAATCTGGCCGCCATTTTCTAAATGAGGTATCTTGCTTCCTGAACATCTCTAAATACACATACTTATAATGTGTACATTCATCATCCACAGCCACAATACACAGAAATGCTGTGTATTATTTTCACATGCAAGTGCATGCTTGCAGTCACTCATGCGCACACAGGAAGCTAGAGGGCTACCGCACAGAGAGTACGCCCACTCAGACAGATCTGGTGAGACTCACCGGAGCCGCGGCCTGTGGAGAAACTGACGCTAGAGGAAGTGGAGGAGGAGGGGAAGGAGGAGGAGGAGAGGGAGGAGGTGGGCAGGGTGGAGGAGTACGCTGTGTGGGGGAGGGGGGAGGAGCTGGGGAAGAGCGAGGAGAACGAGGTGGAGGAGGTTAGGGAAGGAGGTGGAGCAGGAGCCGTGTGGTGATGGTGCTGACGGTACTCCTCCTCTAGCCTCTCCGTCCGCTCCCGGTTCTTGCTCCCCCGCGGGCGCCCCGGTCCGTGCCGGCTCTTCTTGTTGCCACGGTGCCTCCTCTCCCGGTGTGTTGGCAGCGGTGGTGGGGGCGTGGTCTTGTCTTCCTCTAGGTCGGCCTCCTCCAGTATAGGGGGCGTGGCTAGGTGCGGGGACTTGAGAAGCGACTTTGAAAGCTTGTAGTCCCCCGAGGAAGAGGAGGAGGAGATTTTGCGGAGCTTGCTGCTGCCGCCGCCTAGCCCACCTGAGGAGGAAGTGATGCGCATGATGGAGCCGAAGGTGGAGATTGTGACCTTGGTCTCAAAGGAGTTGGCCTCGCCCTCTGACCTCTCGTGACCCTGCGACGACCCTCCGTGAGGTCCGTCAACTGGGGTCAGGGCCGGGGGCTGCAGAGAGGCCTTGTTGTGATATTTACTGTTGTCCAATTCCTCCTCCTCTTCTTTCTCTTCTTCCTTTTCCTCCTCCTCTTCTTCGTCATCTTCCTCAGGCGCTGTCCATCTGGTCCGCTCGTCACGGTGCTCCTCAGCACCATGCTCGTCCGCTCCTCGGTCGGGGTCGCACTCCAAACGAGAGGTAGAGGAGAACGGGAGGAAGTCTTGGGAGCCGCCACCTGGGAATACACACCGTAGTTATTCCTAAACACAGCACAATAACCAGACAACACTATACGGTAGAGTTATACCTAACACCATTATAAAAACACACGTTCAGACTAAACACAGTGAAGTTATACCAAACCAAATAGTTCTGCACTAGAGAGTTGGTTATTCACAAACAGAACTGACTGAGAAGTTGCTTGGACACAAAATGGCCAGTTAGTTGGCCCATAAAGGATTAGCTTTATACCCGTGTTGAAGGGACTGGAGGAGCAAGAGGAAGAGGAGCAGCTCTTGCCAATGCTTCCTGTCTTCTTACTGCGATGTCCCACCTGGCCGTGAGAGCTCAACCTCTTTGAATTCCCCTCGCTGTCCTTGTTGCTGTGGTGACCCGACGACAACTAAATCAACAACACAGAGAGGCCACGGGGGAAAGTGTATCATTATGGATTGAGAAGGGGTTTGATGTCATAGATTAAAGCCATTTACGCTCATTAGAAAGTATTGCAATAAGGTCCTGTTAGAGAGATCAACCAAGGACCTCACCTGAATAAAACCATTTTCTCAAATGTATCAACTTAGCAATAAGCAATAGTTCAAACTATTTAGGAGCCCAAATGGTTATACTAGAACAATGAAGGGAGACAGATAGGATGGGTGGAGGTGGAGAGAGAGAGAGAGAGAGAGAGAGAGAGAGAGAGAGAGAGAGAGAGAGAGAGAGAGAGAGAGAGAGAGAGAGAGAGAGAGAGAGAGAGAGAGAGAGAGAGAGACAGAGAGGTTAGAAAGAAAGAGACAGAGAGGTTAGAAAGAAAGAGACAGAGAGGTTAGAAAGAAAGAGACAGAGACCGAGGGCATTTAGGGGTGTACATATTGGGGTTGGCTTTACCTTGTCCATGCTGCTGGACAGCGAGGACCCCAGACCATCAGATGACTTTTTATGCCGCTCCTTTTGCCTCATCTTGTCCTTGTGACTCTGAATGAAACCCGAAGGGAAAGGCTGAGGATTTGAGCATTTATGCAAATACAGGAACGCGTACGCGCACACACAATACACACACACTCACCTTCCTGAGCCTGTGGTGGTGGGAGCCGTGTTTGTCCTGGGCGGGGGACGTGGAGCGCCCCCTAGAGGGGCCGAAGGAGCTGCGTTCTGTGTTCTCTCCACTGGAGCGCATCTTCCTCTGCTACAGGACCCCGCAGAGGAGAGGCAGAGAGTCACACTGCTGCCAACCGTAATGGTCACAGAGGCAAGTACAGCTAGACGGGCAATAGCTAGATGGGCAATAGCTAGATGGGCAATAGCTAGACGGGCAATAGCTAGACGGGCAATAGCTAGATGGGCAATAGCTAGACGGGCAATAGCTAGATGGGCAATAGCTAGACGGGCAATAGCTAGACGGGCAATAACTAGACGGGCAATAGCTAGACGGGCAATAGCTAGACGGGCAATAGCTAGACGGGCAATAGCTAGATGGGCAATAGCTAGACGGGCAATAGCTAGACGGGCAATAGCTAGATGGGCAATAGCTAGATGGGCAATAGCTAGACGGGCAATAGCTAGACGGGCAATAGCTAGATGGGCAATAGCTAGACGGGCAATAACTAGACGGGCAATAGCTAGACGGGCAATAGCTAGACGGGCAATAGCTAGATGGGCAATAGCTAGATGGGCAATAGCTAGATGGGCAATAGCTAGATGGGCAATAGCTAGACGGGCAATAGCTAGACGGGCAATAGCTAGACGGGCAATAGCTAGATGGGCAATAGCTAGACGGGCAATAACTAGACGGGCAATAGCTAGATGGGCAATAACTAGACGGGCAATAGCTAGACGGGCAATAGCTAGACGGGCAATAGCTAGAGCTACAGGGGCAACTAGGGGGAAGAAGCTATTTCTCCACGCCGGGTTGAAAAGCTCTGTCTCCTTGCCTTCCTCAATGCAGTATGTGAATGGACGTTACCAATCCAAGAGGAGGTTGTAAGTCCTTTCCAAAGTCTTCTTATTACACTACACTCTTATAACACATTTCCATATTTCATTCCATTCAAATAAAGAAGAATTGGAGATCTCCTAGAAAGTTGAAAACAGACGTGAATACATCTCTTACCATCTTGATGTAATGGTGCTTGCAGTAGCCACAGTACTTGACGTTGTCAGCCTCAGGGCCCTCCTCCTCACACAGCAGGCCAGCCATCTGAGCACTGCACAGGGTCAGACAGTCAGACAGATGGGAGAGGACACACACACACACACACACACACACACAGACACACACACACACACACACACACACACACACACACACACACACACGGACCACTCACCAGGTGACGTGGAAGGCTTGTCGACAGCCCTGGCGGTTGCACGTCATGCAGGCTCCACAAGCAGCCTTGCTCTCTCTCCCATGGTCCTCACAGATATAACACGTCTAAAGAGAGGGGAGGGAGAAAGATGAAAAAGGATGACGACTGACCAGAACATATCTCCTCTTATCAACGTCAGATGTCATGTCCACCTGAAATCCTTCGCAGATGTAAAGGGCAGACTTTGCTACGGACGATAAATCGGTCATTCCATGAAATGAGTGCTTTTTGCATCCCTTTGATTTATTAAGTAAGAATTGTGCACAAATATTGCATTTCAAAAGCGTGTTATTTGACTGTAAATGAAGACCACATGGAACATTCAATGCATCTGATTTTTAATATGAATAAAGACTTGCTAAAGTGCCAAAATTCAGCAATATGACATGTCTCTCTGTGCATCCTCTGTGACTTATATGACGATTTTAACCCATGTCTCTCTGTGCATCCTCTGTGACTTATATGAAGATTTTAACCCATGTCTCTCTGTGCATCCTCTGTGACTTATATGAAGATTTTAACCCATGTCTCTCTGTGCATCCTCTGTGACTTATATGAAGATTTTAACCCATGTCTCTCTGTGCATCCTCTGTGACTTATATGACGATTTTAACCCATGTCTCTCTGTGCATCCTCTGTGACTTATATGAAGATTTTAACCCATGTCTCTCTGTGCATCCTCTGTGACTTATATGAAGATTTTAACCCATGTCTCTCTGTGCATCCTCTGTGACTTATATGAAGATTTTAACCCATGTCTCTCTGTGCATCCTCTGTGACTTATATGAAGATTTTAACCCGTGTCTCTCTGTGCATCCTCTGTGACTTATATGAAGATTTTAACCCATGTCTCTCTGTGCATCCTCTGTGACTTATATGAAGATTTTAACCCATGTCTCTCTGTGCATCCTCTGTGACTTATATGAAGATTTTAACCCATGTCTCTCTGTGCATCCTCTGTGACTTATATGAAGATTTTAACCCATGTCTCTCTGTGCATCCTCTGTGACTTATATGAAGATTTTAACCCATGTCTCTCTGTGCATCCTCTGTGACTTATATGAAGATTTTAACCCACTTAACCCAACATTTCTGAGTGGGTCGAGCATAACACGTCAACCCTGTTATCCAGAGATAGACTAGAGATGTATTTTTTTTAAAGTGATGTAAGCATATAATTGCCCCTATCTGTTGCTGTGTACAAACTTTTATTCCCCGTCACAAGGAGATTTATGGCTGATTTTAGATGAAGTCGTCAACCATGTTACTTTATTTGGCACCTAATAGATACTTACAATAGTATATTTATATATTTACCGTCTGGAGATGGGGAAAAAGTGTTTTCTATTAAGTTGAACATGTGCTCTTTATGACAGAATGATACAATTAAGTGAAATAAAAAGTTAGACTACTCAAAAGGTAGCTAATTGGTGGAACGAGCCAAATCTAGATGTCTGTAGGTGTTTCCCAAATGGCATCCTATTCCCTATAGAGCGCACTCACTACCTTTGACCAGGGCCCATAGGGCTAAAAAGTAGTGCACTATACTCTGGGCTCTGGTCAAAAGTAGTGCACGACATAGAGAATAGGGCTCCATTTGGGACACAGCCAGTGTGATACTGTTCAACTGTATGGGCCTCACCAGTGCCCAGAGTCCAACCCTAGTCTGTCATTGATAGCAGGCTGTTATGAAACATTCTGGCCCCCTCCACACCTCGCTCCCCCACGGCTATTACCCAGACAGAGACAGAGGGGGCTGGCTGTCTGCCTAGCAACAGGTGCTGGACAAAGGAACAGCGGGCTCCTTACCTTTCTTCTCATCTACCCCTCCTCTCCCCTTGTGAGCCATAAGTATCATGGGCCAAAGGGAAACAGAGAAACGGCATCTGGAGCTACTGTAAAGGAGGGAGGGTGGTGGGGCTTATTGAACCTTCACTCATTGCCTGCGTCCCAAATGGCTCCCTATTCTCTGTGTAGTATAGCTACTTTTGACCAGGCGCCCATAGGGGATAGGGTGCTATTTGGGACACGGCTATTGTCCAGTCAAACGCTCTCTAAGAATGGAGGGCAGCAAATCCGGATGAATGGCTCTGACAATCCAGACCAGAAAGGTGCAAGCCATTTACTGTAGCTGCCCCTGACACTGTAACATGAGACCACTACAAGACAAGCACTCACTATTGTACAGCAGCAAGCGTCTACGTAGGATCCCATTGACTCTAATAGAACTGTAATCCAATCGCATAAAAGCTTTCATTCCAAAAAATCTTGTCTGGTGGGCATATGCTGTATATAGATTTTTCCACAATAGCGATCACTCAAGACCATTAGGCCTAAAAGCATGCAGACTGTGGTGGGATACATGGCACATGATCATCCAGATGCTAACTCTAAAAGAGATAACTTGCAGAGAGGACTTGAAAGAGAGGGCTTAGGAAAAACTCTGGATGATCTCATGAAAGCTTTGCCTGTGCAAAAAATATATTGTATACTAGTGACTGCTTGCAAATCACAGAATCGGACAAAAATGCCCCCACACGTTGGTGTGGAATATTAAAGATAGGCACATAGATGGACAACCATTTACTCTGGCTAAAGAAACAATATATCCAAATTGATTAAATCTTCATAGGCCTATAAAATGCATTTTAAATGACGGTCAAAACATTCTTCACAAAAGACAAACAAGCTTATCAAAAGTTGAAGTGAACAAGTGAAGAATACCTTGATGTATCTGTCGTGAGGGACGTACTGTAGTACGATAGGCTCCATGGTGAGAACGTTGGCAAACTGCACCTCGGGAATATAGAGTGCACAAACCACATGGGCCCAGCCTGGAGCGAGAACAGCTCACATTAATACAGACACACACACATACACACACAAACACACACACACACACACACACACACACACACACACAAGCACACCCTGACGTGCATACACACACATTAACACAAACACATCATATATTTGTAAGACAAGGGAAACGTGGAGAATGGCGGGATTGATGGAAAGTGGATGATGAAGAATAAAGGAAAGAAAATCTGTGTCCAGTAGATTACCTCCACTGTCTGTCCTCTTGAGGGCGCCATCTTTGTGAGGGCACAGCTCACATCTCTGATGAGAAACGAGAGCACACCTCACAATAACCAACTACGCACAGTAGCTTCGATAGCATGATGTACTACCAGTGTTATTACTGCAACAGGCAGGGATATGCTGTACATTGATAGACATACAGTACATGAGTATACGGATAATATATTGATATACTGGACATATATACTCACCACTCTGGCAGCTCTCTCCTGAGACTCACATTTTCGACAGAACCATGGTCCAGTGGGCACCTGGACGATGCCATAGCACGCTGTGACACACACACACACACACAAATAGAGACACAAATACAGACATCTTTAGTCTACCACTCAAATGAGTGAGACACAAACAAAGGAACAAAAAACAGTTACCTAACTTATTAGTTATGTAACTAACTAACTTCTTGGTATACCTTCAACTTTTAATTTGTATTTATTTATTTGTTTACTGATGAGAGCAAGCATAGAGAAAGTAAGTAGCCTTGGCTTGTGTGAGCCAGAACGACACATAGCTGAAAGAGCCCATCTCCTGTTTCTGTAGCGTGAAGCAGCTTGATGTACAAGTTAACCCCCTGGACAGGATGCTAGTCTATCACAGGGCTTTACCCCCAATCTATCTCCTTAATGCTGAGTGCCAAGCAGAGATGCAGCAGGTCCCATTTTTACAGTCTTTGGTATGACTCGGCCGGGAATCAAATTCCCAACTTTTTCGGGACAAACACTCTTACCACAAGGCAACTGAATTGAGAGAAGGCATAGTCAGGGCATGAAGTTAAGTGTGACAATGATTTATAGATTTGTTGTCACAAATATTCTGAGATTATACAAATATTGATAGGCTATTGATAGGCTATTGATGTACGTCATCTTTTTCAAAGAGTGGTGGTGTTTTGAACGCAGCCATATTGGTTTTACTGACATTAATAACAGTTTATAAACTCAGATCGTATTTTGTGTCAGCTACATACGATATTGTTACTGATGTTTCCTACATAACACAATAAATAAAAGCCACGGGGGGATATACTGTGAAGGTGTGTACAACTGTTATAGCCTTACAACTGTAAATATCTACACATTAAATCATAATTAGTGGCTCTTATTCAAATCAAAACTCATGGACATATTGAGTGGATACGTTGTTGCATTGCTGAGATACGAAGATGTCAACAAAGAAGGTGGATATATCGTTGTGGAAACAATTCATCCGCAAGGCCCGATAGGCCAGCTAGTCTGCCGCTCCAGTAGTAGAAAATGCTTCCTAACGGTGCGTAACTTTGGATCGAATAAAAGCCATTCTACAAAAACCGCATTAGTCGGCGCCATAAGGGCTTGATGTCATTTTATAAGTCTCCTCTCGCGGTCGCACCACGTCAACGCGTGCAGAAGGAAAACACCCCCTCCCACATAAATACAGACCCACACGCACGTAGGCACGCACCACCCCATCCTTCCCCCAATAGTGTAATTACATTGTAAAATAGCAAGCTAGTTACCCTGGTGAACAGCAACGCTGCATCCGTGCCCATCACAGTATACAAGAGGATTTTCAGCCCAGCCTCGCTCATCGGAACACACGCAGCAACCTCCAACCATTTCCCGCATACTGTTCCCATACGGTATTGTATACGGTTTTGCGGCGACTTAAATCGCCAGGGTGTCAAGTAGTCCCTGACTTCAACGGTGTCTCAAACATGGTAGTCGGTAGTCGTGCTACACTACAATCAAGAATGAATTTCAGCGTGGGGTTCGGGTACAGAGAGTTTTTCCGTGATGTCTTCCCGTCCCCCGTAGAACTGATGCAGTGCGCATGCCCACATCTGCAGAATAGTCTCACTGTGTGAAGATGACAATATTTCCATGTCTTGAAGTTGTATGTCCTCAGTTGTCCATGCTCAATGGCAATATATATGCTCCATTTCTACATTATAATGACAAAACAGCCCCGATCTCCTGCTGTCGAAAAGCAATAATGACAAGTGTAGACTAAAGCGTGCCTCTTCTCTTTGAACGGTGGATAAAAAAAACACTTTAAATGCATAGCGCCATCTTTAGGGATCAGACAAAACACAAATGTCTAGGCCTACTGGCCGAAATTGAATATCCAGACATAGTTTGAGGAAACTGTTAATATCATTCAGCAATATGTAGTCCAGGTCAACTACTTTGCCGATTTATTTAGAAACGTTCTGACAACTATATCCAATATGTAGGCATATTAAAAAGTATTATCATAATAATAGTCCATAAACAGAATCAGATAACTATGTTGTACTAGAGGCATTATAAAGTATCATAATGATGGTTACTTAATCAGAGGTCAATAAAATACAATTGTAGGTTTATAATGCGTTTTATTAGGCACTTGTTTGATGCATTGTGTAAAGCATTGTTGTAAAACCTTAGACTGCAAAGCCTTACATTACTTATTACATGATGATGATCTTTATCAGAAAGTGAAGTGAACTATAATGTTGGAAATGAATGCATGAACATGTGCAAAAAACAATACAATATAATAATGTCTGTAAAATCCTACAGATTACAACTATTGTTTATGAACGTAAAATTCAATTGTAATCCAAAGATTTAATAGGAGTTTATGGCAGAACTCAAAAACAGAAGATGTGATTCTATTTCCTTGGAATGACAGACTGCCAGTGAGACTTTAATAGCCATGCTTTTTGAAATATTAAGCTCTGGCCACAACATAATTGGAATAGTCAAGCCTTTTTCAAGGACAGATTTTTTTCCATCTATGTAACATTGCAAAAATCTGAAACTTTCTGTCCAAAAATGATGCAGAAAAATGAATCCATGCTTTTGTCACTTCTAGGTTAGACTACTGCAATGCTCTACTTTCCGGCTACCCGGATAAAGCACTAAATTAACTTCAGTTAGTGCTAAACACGGCTGCTAGAATCTTGACTAGAACCATTTTTATGGAATGGTCTGCCTACCCATGTGAGAGACGCAGACTCTGTCTCAACCTTTAGGTCTTTATTGAAGACTCATCTCTTCAGTAGGTCCTATGATTGAGTGTAGTCTGGCCCAGGAGTGTGAAGGTGAACGGAAAGGCACTGGAGCAACGAACCGCCCTTGCTGTCTCTGCCTGGCCGATTTCTCTCTCTCCACTGGGATTCTCTGCCTCTAACCCTATTACAGGGGCTGAGTCACTGGCTTACTGGTGCTCTTCCATGCCGTCCCTAGGAGGGGTGCGTCACTTGATGGGTTGAGTCACTGACGTGATCTTCCTGTCTGGGTTGGCACCCCCCCTTGGGTTGTGCCGTGGCGGAGATCTTTGTGGGCTATACTCGGTCTTGTCTCAGGATGGTAAGTTGGTGGTTGAAGGTATCCCTCTAGTGGTGTGGAGGCTGTGCTTTGGCAAAGTGGGTGAGGTTATATCCTGCCTGTTTGGCCCTGTCCGGGGGTATCGGTGGATGGGGCCACAGTGTCTCCTGACCCCTCCTGTCTCAGCCTCCAGTATTTATGTTGCAGTAGTTTATGTGTCAGGGGGCTAGGGTCAGTCTGTTATATCTGGTGTACTGTGTGAATTTAAGTATGCTCTCTCTCTCTCTCTCTCTCTCTCTCTCTCTCTCTCTCTCTCTCTCTCTCTCCTAGAGACAGCAGGAGCGGCTATGAAAAGCCAACTGACATTTACTCCTGAGGTGCTGACCTAGGTTTCTTCCTAGGTTCTGGCCTTTCTAGGGAGTTTTTATAAAAATATAAACGTTTGAAATTCAACAACCAGATTACAATAACGGGTGTACAAATGACGTCTCTACAACCTGCATACAATCATGATTGTAATGATGTTATTTCAACCCCTGATCCAGAGTCTCACATTCATTCTCACGCAAATGTTTATATTACCTGCATTAGCCCATGGACATTTCCATTGTCCCCTGAGCCATTGATCAGTCCTGTCCCACCCCTGGACTCTAGAGATGATACCACCGAGGATGGCTGGGTCCACTCCATACCTTTGCCCTGCATTGGTGATACGGCCCTTGTACTTGTCCACGTAGGGGCGATTATTCCCGATCACGCGGTGGTTTGCTCTTAGTGGGACTATCATTTGTTTTTCAACAGGACAATAACCCAAAACACACCACCAGGCTGTGTAAGAGCTATTTGACCAAGGAGAGTGCTGCCTCAGATTATTATATATACTTTTTAAATTCAACCTTTATTTAACTAGGCAAGTTAGTTAAGAACAAATTCTTATTCTGACTCCTTGCTGTCCCCAGTCCACCTGACCGTGCTGCTGCTCCAGTTTCAACTGTTCTGCCCTATTATTATTTGACCATGCTGGTCATTTATGAACATTTGAACATCTTGGCCATGTTCTGTTATAATCTCCACCTGGCACAGCCAGAAGAGGACTGGCCACCCCACATAGCCTGGTTCCTCTCTAGGTTTCTTCCTAGGTTTTGGCCTTTCTAGGGAGTTTTTCCTAGCCACCGTGCTTCTACACCTGCATTGCTTGCTGTTTGGGGTTTTAGGCTGGGTTTCTGTACAGCACTTTGAGATATCAGCTGATGTACGAAGGGCTATATAAATACATTTGATTTGATTTGATTTACAATGACGGCCTACAACCCAGACGACACTGGGATAATTGTGCGCCGCCCTATGGGACTCCCAATCACAGCCAGTTGTGATACAGCCTGGATTCGAACCAGGGTGTCTGTACTGACGCCTCTAGCACTGAGATGCAGTGCCTTAGACCACTGCACAACTCAGGAGATTACCTGGCCTCCACAATCACCCAACCTCAATCCAATTGAAATGGTTTGGGATGAGTTGGACAGCAGAGTGAAGGAAAAGCAGCCAACAAGTGCTCAGCATTTGTGGAAACTCCTTCCAGACTGTTGGAAAAGCATTCCTCATGATGCTGGTTGAGAGAATGCCAAGAGTGTGCAAAGCTGTCATCAAGAAAAAGAGTGGCTACTTTGGAGAATATCAAATATAAAATATGTTTTGATTTGTTTAACACTTTTTTTGTGTTATTTCATAGTTTTGATGTCTTCGCTATTATTCTACAACGTAGAAAATAGTAAAAAATAAAGAAAAACTCTTGAATGGGTAGGTGTGTCCAGACTTTTGACTGGTATTGTATATATAACAGTTGTCAGAAACCACATGCCACTGGAACTTTTCCCGTCAGCATTTGCTGTTGCCCATGAGGCACCGTTAGTGTCAACTTTGCTAATGTCGCCGTAATGATTTGCTAAAATAAAGACAATTATTTATTATTTGAGTGCATACTAACTCATACCACAACATAATCATTGATGATTATTTTTCAATAAACCCTGCTGTGGGCTTATATTCCAGACACAATGTTTAGAGAGTTCTACTACACACACAGGCAATTCACATCCTACAAATACAGAAAGATATGACAGGATCTTTTAACTGGTTTTAGTAAATTACAATTACAATATTATGCAGAATTCATGATAGAGCTGAATAAAGCTCACCCATGTTGATGTTTTCTCTGAAAATTCTTGAAACTGGAAGATCCTCTAAATGATACAGCGTGGCTGTTTCACTGAGAACTGACCTCGTTGAGAAAGTTCAGATTGTTCATCTTCGTGGACACAGTGGGATTTCCCTTTATATAGGCAGGTCTTGATGAACCATCTGACTTCATATAAATCATATCTGAGTCCAGAAAGAACCCAATCCTCTCTACTAGGTCAAACTGAAACTGAAAACAATGATTTGAGTGGACATAGTAGGAAATGCGTGCTTGAAATCTAAATTGAGCAAGGTGCCTAATTTTAACAGAACAATAGCCTCCAGCCAATAAAATGGACCACAGGGGTATTAAAGGGATAGTTCACCCAAATTACAAAATTACACATTAGTTTCCTTACCTTGAAAACTATTTATTAAAATAATTACTTTTGTGGTTTTGGTGAACTATCAATATTCTCAAACTCTTTATTTGTGTAATTATCAACCGAAGCAGTTTCTTGTACGAAAATAAGTTAGACCTTGATTCAGTCAGTAGATGTCACTGTGAGCCCTATTCCATTGTGCATCGTATGTTCTCCATGGTCAATTTATTACTTCGGTCTCTCACTGGAGGCTGTTGGCACCTTAATTGGGGAGGACGGGCTCGTGGTAATGGCTGGAGCGGAATCAGTGGAATGGAATCAAATACATCAAACACATGGTTTCCGGGTGTTTAATGCCATCCCATTTGCTCTGTTCCGGACAATATTATGAGCCGTTCTCCTCTCAGCAGCCTCCACTGCTGTCTGTGTAAGCAAATTGCTGCTCGGTAACTTGTTTTAAGCTTGTAGAAGAGAGGGAGACAGGGAACTTTACAGGGACACTTGGGCAGATAGAGAAAGTTAGACAAAGGACTGGGTCATCAAACGAGGGAAGTAACAACCGGATGTATGCTTTTCTACCATTGACACCCACCCCACCTCTCTACCCTTCTATACTCCCCTTTCAACCTATAGGAGTCAGTTCTGTTGTTTCTATTACAGTTTACATTGAAAAATATATATTTAGCATCATTGTTTTTAATGCAGAGACATACACACCTGTCATCTTTACAATAAACATCCTGTTAAGCATATCTGGGCGTATTCATTGAGAGCACAGCCTGCTTTATAAGTATCAAGTCTCTTCACTCAACTCTGCATTGAGAGAGAAAGAGAGAGAGAGAAAGAAAGAGAGAGATAGAGAAAGAAAGGGGAAATGAGTGCTGATGGAAAGGACAGATAAAGAGATGTCAGCAGCTGGATGAGATGAGACTCACACCTGTTCTGGTGGTCTGACGCCGGTCCGAGCAGTGAGTCGTGACTGACTGTGTCCCTGGTCTGTCTGATATGTGGCTGGCTCGTCAACTTATTGCCTGCTTACTGTTACGACTAGGGAGTCTGATTAGTCTAGCTATATATATGTACATATCTACCTCAATGACCTCGTTCTTACCTCTGCACAATGACTCGGAACTGGTACCCCGTGTAAATAGCCAAGTTATCATTACTCATTGTGTATTTATTCCTTGTGTTATTATTTTTGTATTTTTCTATCATTTCAAAATTTTTCTCTATGTGTTTTTGGGAAAGCCTGTAAGTAAGCATTTCACGGTTAGTCTACACCTGTTGTTATGAGGTATGTGAGTTACTGGTGTGACTGACTGATACTCAGGTGAAAGTGGACATAAGCAGTTTCGATTGGTTTGAGTATTTCTTATCTGGATTGGGGTAGGCAAGTTCTTTCCTAAGGAACCTTCTGCCCTTTGGGAATTGCTTACCGTGTGCCAGACGTCTAGTTTCATATTGAGTTGAACTGAAGACGTATAGCGTAGCAGGAGAGCAAGACTATTGACTGGGTGACGAACCACAGTAGTGACCTGCTTTAGCCACAAAAGCAGAATGAAATCTATCAGTGAATCACACCAGCCTCTGGATTGGACAATGAATCTCAAAATCCCATAATGTGATTGGAATATTCCCCCCAAATCAAAACAAGCGTGTTTTTACATTTTGTAAAAGATTTCCCTCCTGCCATATCTTTAGCCAACTTTTACATGCAAGCACAGTTCCCCATTAAAGTCAAACTGTATGTACAGTGTGAAACATTGGTATTAATGAAAGATAATCAAGCAGCAATAAATTACAATTCCTACTATCAATCCTACATGCTCTTTATTAATGACTGTCTACTTGTGCAATAAGTAGAGCCACAGAACATGTCTACAAAGCAGTCTCTCACAGCACGTGTTCATAGCACATCTCCTTAACTTCTGGGAGCGCTAGATAAATACTGTAAGTTGAAATCCAGGACAGAGAAACAGTTTGACTTTGAGGAGTTGTGAAGAGGGGAGTGTATTGTGAAGTGCTGTCTTTCTTTGAAGCTGTGAACTTCTCAAACCACAGCCTAAAACGAGACACATGACCTTTGAGATCATAAGGATCGTTTTTTTTTTTGCACATAGACTATTAAGAAGACATATTTTTCTGTAGTGACACTTGCTACTTCTTTCACAAGGTACAGTCCACACATTAGCTTTAATTCTCTTTTTTTATTTTCGAACCTCAGCACAGTTAACAGGAAAACAAATGTACAGCAGAGTCTGTCAGTCAGCTTACAGTGAACGTAAAATGTACTCAGTACTATGTCCTACTACTACTGCTGTACATACAGAGGACATTTGGACATACTACTGTAGTTTATCACATCCTAAAAGCAGCAGGCATGGCAAAGGTAATGCCAAATATTGACTGCCTATTACCACTTCTATTGACACTATTGACACTTCTGTTGAATAGTAATCAAAAATAAAATAAACAATATATATACAGTGCCTTGCGAAAGTATTCGGCCCCCTTGAACTTTGTGACCTTTTGCCACATTTCAGGCTTCAAACATAAAGATATAAAACTGTATTTTTTTGTGAAGAATCAACAACAAGTGGGACACAATCATGAAGTGGAACGACATTTATTGGATTTTTCAAACTTTATTAACAAATCAAAAACTGAAAAATTGGGCGTGCAAAATTATTCAGCCCCCTTAAGTTAATACTTTGTAGCGCCACCTTTTGCTGCGATTACAGCTGTAAGTCACTTGGGGTATGTCTCTATCAGTTTTGCACATCGAGAGACTGACATTTTTTCCCATTCCTCCTTGCAAAACAGCTCGAGCTCAGTGAGGTTGGATGGAGAGCATTTGTGAACAGCAGTTTTCAGTTCTTTCCACAGATTCTCGATTGGATTCAGGTCTGGACTTTGACTTGGCCATTCTAACACCTGGATATGTTTATTTTTGAACCATTCCATTGTAGATTTTGCTTTATGTTTTGGATCATTGTCTTGTTGGAAGACAAATCTCCGTCCCAGTCTCAGGTCTTCTTCCAGAATGGTCCCGTATTTGGCTCCATCCATCTTCCCATCAATTTGAACCATCTTCCCTGTCCCTGCTGAAGAAAAGCAGGACCAAACCATGATGCTGCCACCACCATGTTTGACAGTGGGGATGGTGTATTCAGAGTGATGAGCTGTGTTGCTTTTACGCCAAACATAACGTATTGCATTGTTGCCAAAAAGTTCAATTTTGGTTTCATCTAACCAGAGCACCTTCTTCCACATGTTTGGTGTGTCTCCCAGGTGGCTTGTGGCAAACTTTAAACAAACACTTTTTATGGATATCTTTAAGAAATGGCTTTCTTCTTGCCACTCTTCCATAAAGGCCAGATTTGTGCAATATACGACTGATTGTTGTCCTATGGACAGAGTCTCCCACCTCAGCTGTAGATCTCTGCAGTTCATCCAGAGTGATCATGGGCCTCTTGGCTGCATCTCTGATCAGTCTTCTCCTTGTATGAGCTGAAAGTTTAGAGGGACGGCCAGGTCTTGGTAGATTTGCAGCGGTCTGATACTCCTTCCATTTCAATATTATCGCTTGCACAGTGCTCCTTGGGATGTTTAAAGCTTGGGAAATCTTTTTGTATCCAAATCCGGCTTTAAACTTCTTCACAACAGTATCTCGGACCTGCCTGGTGTGTTCCTTGTTCTTCATGATGCTCTCTGCGCTTTTAACGGACCTCTGAGACTATCACAGTGCAGGTGCATTTATACGGAGACTTGATTACACACAGGTGGATTGTATTTATCATCATTAGTCATTTAGGTCAACATTGGATCATTCAGAGATCCTCACTGAACTTCTGGAGAGAGTTTGCTGCACTGAAAGTAAAGGGGCTGAATAATTTTGCACGCCCAATTTTTCAGTTTTTGATTTGTTAAAAAAGTTTGAAATATCCAATAAATGTCGTTCCACTTCATGATTGTGTCCCACTTGTTGTTGATTCTTCACAAAAAAATACAGTTTTATATCTTTATGTTTGAAGCCTGAAATGTGGCAAAAGGTCGCAAAGTTCAAGGGGGCCGAATACTTTCGCAAGGCACTGTATTTAAGTTATTCCGTGGCTTAGTGAAGCAGAATAAAATGTAGTCCCACATAAAACATACATTTCCATCATTTTAGATGGAAAAATAAACTCTATAAAACATTTTAAATGCTACTTTACTGAAATGCTACATTTCTTTGTGTTTGTGTGTGGTAATACTGGTGCTAATTAAAAACAAAAAGGAAAGTCCCTGAGATACTTTTTTGTGTATGTAATGTAAATACACAATTTGTGTGTGTAAGTGTATAAATGTGTATGCATTATTCCGTTTAGGAGTCTGACTACATGTATGGGTGTATGTGTGTGTGTGTTCACGTGCACATGTGTGTCTACACTACTTCAACTCCAGGCGGTGCTCGCCGCGTGCAATGTGTGAGGAGAACTCGTAGCGGTCCCGGCTGCGATGGCCACATACATTGCACTCCAGTGGGTCACGGAAGCCATGGCAGCCCATGTGGATGGTGAACATGACGTAATCCAGAAACCACACCCTGCAGTGACCGCAGGGGTACACCGCCCCCGCTCCTGTACCTACCCCAACCCCTACCTCCCCCTCGCTCCTTACCACCCTCAGAGACTCTAGGGGTGGCATGGGGAGCGCGTGGGCCTGGGTATGGGGGTGTGAGAGGCTGTTGTGGGGACTGGGCCCCAGCAAGTGCCCCAGGTTGTAGATGAGAGGCTGGGAGAGCTGGGCCCGATCGGTGTGGAGTGAGTCCATGCTAGGGTGGCCCTGGCTGGGCCGGGGCAGGTAGGCGAGACCGGTGCTCTGCTGCTGCTCCAGCTTGTGACCATTGGTGAGGGCCAGGGGGCTCATGTCAGCGCGGCTCAGGGGGATGGGGTAGGCCCTGTGGGGGGAGGCAGAGTCAGGGTCATGGCCTGTGTAGAGGGGCTGGTGGATGTGTTGGTTCTCGGATCCTGGGGAGGTGAGGGGAGGGTGCATGACGTCAGAGTGGTGGATCAGCTCCCTTTTGAAGCTCAGGTCCAGACACATGCCGTTGTCCCCTGGATCACCCACACAGAGAGAGACACCTCAGCACTCACTCACTCAGCACTGTGCAGGTGGGGCAACTAACCCAGAGACAAAAATACATCAACTGTATATCTCTCTATATTTATACATATGGCCATATATATACATATATCTCTATATAAATAGCTCTGCAGTAACCATTTCGCAGACAGAAAAGAGCCAGAGACGTGCAGTGGAGAGGGAGCCACAAGATAGCCAACTCCACTAACTATAAGGAGCTTCAGCAGCAAAAGAGCAAGCTCGGTCACACTTGAAGAAAAAAAGCACATTCTGTACAATTGAAATCTTGATAGCTCGTACAATAGAGAACTAGCAGGCAGACGCTGACCCTGTAGATAAACGAGCTTCTTACCACAGAACGAACACTAAGAGGGCGTGACAGGACAGAGAAGCTGTGTCCCAAACGTCACCCTGTTCTCTATATGGTGCATTATGGAATAGGGTACCATTTGGTGAACTACAGGGAATAGGGTGCCATTTAGGACTCAGCCACAGAGACGAGGAGGAGACGAAGAGGCCTCTCAGTCTCCACTGCTGCAGCTGCTGTTCCACCACAAGAGGAGACGGAGGCATCTGCTCACGTTTCGCGCTCTCGCCTGTTTTCAACCCTGTGGTCGAACACACCACCTCTCTTTTCCTCCTGTGGTCGTTATATTGCAAGATTTCAGTTCATTTGTCAGGGTGATGGGTGATAGGAGGATCTCTTTAGGCCAGACGCTTGCTGTTTCTTTGCAGTGACTCGAATTCTGAAACTAAACAGTTTATGATAAGCGGAGACGCTTGACAAGAAAGTGTGACCTGGGTATAGGAAATGGATACAACGCCTTAGGGTTTGGGAAGTCAACATGATGACAAATCACTAATTTACTGAAACTGACGGTTTTCAAACACTCAGCAGTAGTAGTAGTGTAGAAGTTTCAATGAAGCACTACAACTTGGATGTTTATACTTGTCAGTTTGTGTGTGAGAGAGTTCCAGTGTGCAAAGGGCACATCTCCCACTATTGCTTCATGTTATTGGCATTCTATTCCTATGCGTGGTTAACCATACCCACCTAACATATACATCAGGCAGGGAAATTAGGGCAGTGGTCTACCACCCTATGGCGCGGTGCAGCAGATGAGGCTGCCGTTCTGGCCAAAATTCCTGCTTGGCAAGCAAAGCAAGGGGGGACAGGAGAACTGCATAGATAGAGAGGCAAATAGACAGATAGAGAGAGAGACAGCGAAAGAGACAGACAGACAGACATGTAGCTTAGACAGACAACGATATGATACACTTAAAACTTACATTTGTTTAAATTAAATGCAACTGACAGTAAACACTAATAAAATAATAGCAGCAGCAGCAGCAGCAACAATTAATCAAATTGCTATTGAATTACCAAATGAACAATTTCTCAAAAGAGTAAGCAACTATCTAGTCACAAAGTCTAGTCACAAAGTAATCATAATTTTGTTTGAATGAACGCCCACACTTGCCCATGCCTAGTTAACCCTACCAAGGTGACATCCTGCGAGACAGTTGAACTGTAAGTGAGGAATGAGTCAGACTGGTCTTACCAGTGAACTTCTGTGGCATAGAGCTCTTGCGTTTTGCTACGTTGCTCGCCAACCTGTCCAGTAGCAGAGCGCGCTCCATGCCCATGTGAGTAGTCCTGGACACGTGGGTGTCCTCACCGGCTGAGAGATACACAGAGAGAGAGAGAGGTCTCTTAGCAGTACAGAGGTACAGTAAGGACAGAGTGTGTGCTTTCTGTCACCCTGTGCTGCAACTGTCGACTGCCTCGAGCATTTGAGGTTGTGAAATTCTCTTTTTCTTTTACAGGGCTAACAAACAAAATGACTTTAAAATGAAACTCACCCTAGGAGAAACCAATGAAAATTTGATCGCAGCCAAGATAACAAAGCCCGTGACCTCACTTCCTGGTGTTTTGCCTCATCGACTTGTGAGGCCTGCAGGAGGAAGACCGCAGGTCGAGGATGTGCTTCCTCACCACACGCTATCTATCTGCCGTTCTTACGACATTCAACCGACCACAAAACAACAGAGTATTGTTTGTGTCGCAACCGTCTTGGCTGTCCACCATGGCAGGCAAACAGACTTCTGGGGGGTGTGCAGTCAGATCACGACACTGAGACATTTGTCCTACATCTCTTCTGACTGACTTCCCCTCTGGTGTCCTTACATCACAACGTCTCCCACAGCAACAGCCACAACCTATTTAGCTCTAATGGTGAGCTAACTTACGACCATGAACTCAATGGAATGAAGCTACACAACTCTGCAGCCAGCAAATTTGTATGTATGTATGTGTGTGTGCACAAATGTGTGAGTAGATAACAGAATGTGCACACATCTGAGTGTAAGTGAGTGCCTGTGAATGTTGTATGTGTGTGTGTGTGTGTGTGTGCGTGCGTGCGTGCGTGTGTGATTGCATGAGTAAAGTGTGTATGTCTAAAGTGCGTTTGTGTAAGTGTGTATGTGTGTGGTGTCTGAAGTGTGTGTGTGTGTGTAACAGAGGGTATGTAGGAGTGTCCCGGGGCCTCTCACCTCTCTCAGCATTGCCTTTGTTCTGGATGTACACATGGCACCTCTCTCGGTGCTCTTCAAGGGAGCTGCGCTGCTTGTAACTGCGACCGCAGTGGTTGCACTTGTAGGGCTTCTCTACTGTGAGAAAAGAGTTTCAGTTAAAACTACAAACTCCCACTTCAAACCATCATACACTTTGCTTACTGAGGCTGTAGTTAAATATTGGGGCAACTACGATCTCTGCAAGAATCTCCTATATTTTTTGTTGTTTTATCTCACCCCCTTTTTCTCCCTATTTTCTAAAATCTTGTCTCATCGCCTCAACTCCCCAACGGGCTAGGGAGGCGAAGGTGGAGTCATGCGTCCTCCGAAACATGACCCGCCAAACCGCGCTCCTTAACACCCGCCTGCTAAACCCGAAAGCCTGCCCCACCAATGTGTCAGAGGAAACACTGTTCAACTGGCAACCGGGGTCAGCCCGCAGGCACCCGGCCCGCCACAAGAAGTCGCTAGAGCGCGATGAGCCAAGTAAAGCCCCACCGGCCAAACCCTCCCCTAACCCGGACAACGCAGGGCCAATTGTGCTCCGTCCTCACACCCTAAATTCCCAATCTGGCCCTCAAACCATCACGGTCACCTAATAATCCCCAGTTTACGATTGGCTCATTCACCCCCCTCCTCTCCCCTGTAACTATTCCCCAGGTCGTTGCTGTAAATGAGGACGTGTTCTCAGTCAACTTACCTGGTAAAATAACGGTAAAATAAATAAATAAATAAATATGGGACTCCCGGCTACGGCCGGTTGTGGCACAGCCCGGGAAATGAACCTGGGTCTGTGCCACTGTGGAGGCCTCAAGAACCTCTTTAAATGAGCGTCACTGACAGCCCCAACGTGAAGTGATATATCTAAATAACTGTGTGCAGACAGGTTATAAGTACCTACGTGTGTGTGTGTTTGCATGTGTACACATATATTTTGTGTGTGAGTAAGTGCGAACAGGTGGAAAATACCTGAGTTTGTGTTATTATAATATGCATGTGTGGTCATACATATGTAAACGCAGGTGGCACACAGATGGTGGATAGGTACTTGAGTGAGTGCGCAGGTGTCCGCTGAGGGCGTCTCGTCTGCGGCAGGCGTAGCTGCACATAGGGCACTTGAAGGGCTTCTCCCCGGAGTGCAGTTTGATGTGGCGAAGCAGGTTTCCCTTCTGGGTGAAGGAGGCACCACACTGGCTGCAGTGGAATGGACGTTCACCTAGGTGTAGGAAAAAACAGAGGGATCCTATGTCATGGAGAAACTCTGTCAACACTGCCAAGGCTTACTGATACAGTAGTTATGTAGCATATAGTTGAGCTACTGTGGTATGTTTACTGGTATGTATTACTCAGTAGTACTGTGACTAAATAGAAGTAACACTTGGTTTGTTCCACATGTCTAATAAAGCAGACCATTGAGTGAAGTGTGATTATTGTGTTATAGCAGATGTTGAAATGCATTTTATCAGTACTAGGGCAAGAAATGTAGAGTACATGTAAAGTCAAATGTGTCCATTCAAAGTGTAACGCATGAGTCACTGTACATATTGAAATGCAAATATTTTAAATCAAACACTTTGATCTACTAAGTTTATCAAAGCCACAATGCCACAGTGTTATATAACAAAAAACACCATTATTTAAGGCCAGGGTTGGTTTGGCTGTGTTACTCTGCTCACCGGTGTGGCTTCGCTTGTGCACGAGCAGCACATTGATGCTGACGCAGGACAGGCCACAGATGTCACAGTTGAGCTTGCCTGCTGCCTGGCTGCGGGGTACTGCTGCGTACAACGAGGAGTTGGTGTGGGCGTCCTGCGGGCCTGTGCTCTCATACTTTACATAATCTGCCAGAGACAGGTCCTGTGGTTCGTTAAGGGTTTCTCCCTCTTCCTCCCCTTCCCCCTCTTCTTCTCCTTCGTCTTCCTCATCCCTTTCCTTCTCATCTTCTTCCTCTTCTTCATAAAGGTAATTGTCTCGTTCACCTTCTTCTTCACTCTTGGGGTACTGATCATCATTATCGTCATACTCTTCCCTCTCAGTTTTCACGGGAACCCCATCTAGGAAGGATGGGAAAGAGAGGGTTAAATATATTTCCCTCCTTGGTTATTTGACTTCATGAGCACCTGGAGCTAATTGCATAAAACTAGTTGTGACTTGTCTATGGTGGTAAAACAACATAAAAATATATATATTTTGGGGACTAGTCTTATTTCAGCTGACCGGTTTCATAAACAGACTGACTGACTTTAAAGGGGCAATCAGCAGTTGCTACATTCATTTTTGGACTTATAAATTAATTATATGTGCACATTGATTCTTGAAGAATATAACTTGCAAATGCCTCATGAGCTTAGTTCAACTGTCGTAGCCCATCAAAACCCAAAATATAAGCTTGTTTAACTCCAATGTTTGTAAACAAAGAACATGTAACAAACACTGTATAGCCTCAAAACATGGTTAAAACTATCATTTTGATATCATGGATGGTCAATTCTTGCATCCATAGCTCTGCCTACGAATTTGAGAGTGGTTACATTTCTCCAGCCCCATCCCTCTGCTTTTTACAGAACCAGGGGTGGGAGCTGGCTTTGTTATTGTTTCTACTGCTGATTACTACTTTAAACCTCAAAAGTTATTATTTTGTCCACTGCCAGTGTGCGAAGAGTAAAATGCCGGTCTATGTTGTAAAACCTATCTAATGATTCTACATGCAATTTTCTGCAAATATGGACATAAAAAAAAGCTTCCCAGCTAACACACAGCATTCTGAGAACCAGAGGTTTCATAGAGCTTGGTGAGAGCATGGTCTGTCCTATGGTTATTTTACACACAACCTTCCCACAACTTTCTGGGAATGGTGCAAGATAGTTGCTTGGCTTTGGAACATTCTCAGCACATTTAAGAAACTTGACAAAAAAAAATGATAATACAATTCTTGGTGTTTCATTTCCTTAACAGAATGTTTCCTAAAAGTTCAAACATGGTTAAATTTTATTTCAATGTTAGTAATGTTCTAGGAACCTTCTCCAAATGGTTTGTCTTTGGGAATGTTCTCAAATTGTTGAGAGAATGTTAAGAAACAACTTTCTGGCCTCCCAGGTGGCGCAGTGTTTAAGGGCGCTGTACTGCAGTGCCAGCTGTGCCACCAGAGACTCTGGGTTCGTGCCCAGGCTCTGTTGTAACTGGCCGTGACCGGGAGGTCCGTGGGGCGACGCACAATTGGCCTAGCGTCGTCTGGGTTAGGGAGGGTTTGGCCGGTAGGGATATTCTTGTCTCATCGCGCACCAGCGACTCCTGTGGCGGGCAGGGCGCAGTGCACGCCAACCAAGGTTGCCAGGTGCACGGTGTTTCCTCCAACACATTGGTGCGGCTGGCTTCCGGGTTGGATGCGCGCTGTGTTAAGAAGCAGTGCGGCTTGGTTGGGTTGTGTATCGGAGGACGCATGACTTTCAACCTTTGTCTCTCCCAAGCCCGTACGGGAGTTGTAGCGATGAGACAAGATTGTAGCTACTAACAATTGGATACCACGAAATTGGGGAGAAAAAGGGGTAAAATGTTTTTGTTTTTTTTAAAGAAAGAAAAAAGAAACAACTTTCTTCTTCAGGAATTTCATTACTTCAATATAACGTTTCCTACATGGTTCCATTTAACCCTCCTGCTGTGTTCCGGTCGAATTGGACCGATTTATAAGTTTTCTCTCTGAAAATTGTAGTTCATTTAATCTAATTGTCATAAGGTTCGATGACTTTGTCCACACAGGGCATCTGAACACAATTATTTTTTATATAACATTTTGGCTGTTTTATTTAACTTTTGTACACCTGTGGTGTTCATGGCCAAAAATGACCAGTCATTACAAATGAATGGGTGAGACTACAATTAGTGTATAAAATTGAGTTCAGGCACATGCCCATTCATCAAATGGACACACTTCCTCTCCCAGACCCCCACATGCATGTGTGTTTAAGCACACACACACACACACACACACACACCTCACTCCCCTTCTTGGCTTCCATGGCAATCCCCATGGGAACCTTTCCCCAATATAATCTTCCCCCACGGGAACCACACCTGTTGGCATTCTCACAAACAATCGAAACATTGTTTCAATAATATATAGAACTTTTCTCACAACTCTGGTATATAAAGCTTTTTTGAGTCCTTGCTCACAATTCATTCTGTGGCAGCACAATGACCAAACGATATACTGTATGTGAGGCTCTGGATCATATCTTTGATCATGACACTGGTGAGGAGAGAGGCCAGGAAACTGACAATGAAGATGCATTAGAGGAGGAAGTGTCAGAAGTTGAAGACACCACAGAATATGATCCAGACCAAGAGACAACCAGTGGTGAGAAAGAGGGCCCTGCTGAGGTTGTTGTTACTACATTCCAGTCAAATAATCTTCCTCCCCACCTGAGAGGAGAGGTCGGCTGTCGGCTGAAAATGTTATCAGAATGACCCCAGGGCCAACGAGATACGCCATACCCCGGGTTGATGACATAAAATCCTGTCACTATTTAAAAATGTGAAATGGTTTCAAAACAAATGTCCTTGTTAAAATTTGACACAAAGTAGTCTGTGATAAATAGCACAATATGTTTAATCTGAGTATTTGCTATAGTCAAAATAATCCATACATTATGCTTTTTTTTAACTAAAAAACAAGTTGTATGAGCTCAGGTCAAATAGGTCTACAGGCCATAAATAGCAAATAGAAGTTCAAAACTTATAATGTTCACAAGAACTTAAGTTGATAAAAAGATCTAACACAACATTAAGTGATAATATATGTATTATTGTGAATTTATAATCAGCTATAATGAGGTGGTCATTTTGGACCGGGAACACAGAATTAATTAACATGAAACGAACACAACAGGAAGGTTAAAGTAATGTTCTCAAATTGTTCCAAGAATATTAAGAAACAATGTTCTTCTGTGGGAATTTCAGTACTTCAGCAATTATGTTTCATACAGGTTTCCTCATGGTTCTATTTAAAAACATGTTCTCCAATTGTTCCCGAGAACCAAAATGTTGTAATGTTCAGAGAACGTTCTAAGAATGTTATTTAAAAACATACATTCTGTTTTCAGAACGTGAAGAAAACGTTCCATAAAAAACACAAGAACACTTTCGTAATGTTCAGAGATTTACATTTACATTTCGTCCTCAGCATCCACAAAACTCTCTTTATCCTCTATCTTGTTAATGGTGTTCAGGTGTTAATGGTGTTCTGATCTTAATGAGTGCTTGCATGACATGCTAGCTCCATCCTGGTGGTGCAGTGGACTAGTTCCATAGATAGAGAACAGAAGATTATAGGTTCAAATCTCACTCATGGTGTGTCACTAAAAAATACATGTATTTGCATAATTATTGCTTAAGGAAATGGATTTTCATGTGTCCTATCTGTGCTTGGATTTCAAAAAAGTTAACCCACAATAAGCTAGCAGTGTTAATGAAACATTTTGTGAAATGTTTAAGGAAGTTATTAAAACACCTACAAATAACCTATCATTTCCATTCTCAGAGCTTTAATAAAAGATCCCAGGAAAACTTTCAAGGAACCAGAGTAAAACATTCTCATAAACTCAGTGCAACTTAAAAATAAAACATTCTCATAACGTAAAAAAAACTTTCAGTTTTACCAGTCAGGAAACATATGGCTTCGTTCCCACAACCAATGTGAAACCAAACATCTACAGTAACAGTCAAAAGTTTGGACACACCTACTCATTCAGTGATTTAAAAAAAATGTTTTTTACTTTTACTATTTTCTACATTGTAGAATAATAGTGAAGACATCAAAACTATGAAATAACACATGAAATCATGTAGTAACCAAAAAAGTGTTAAACAAATCAAAATATATTTTACATTCTTCAAATTAGCCATGACAACTTTGCACACTCTTGGCATTCTCTCAACCAGCTTCACCTGGAATGCTTATAAAACAGTCTTGAAGGAATTCCCACATATACTGAGCACTTGTTGGCTTCTTTTCCTTCTCTCATGCAGTCCAACTCCTCCCAAACAACCTCAATTGGGTTGAGTCCGGGTGATTGTGGAGGCCAGGTTATCTGATTCAGTACTCCATCATTCTCCTTTTTGGTCAAATAGCCCTTACACAGCCTGGAGGTGTGTTTTGGGTCATTGTCCTGTTGAAAAACAAATGATAGTCCCACTAAGCGCCAACAAGATAGGATGGCGTATCACTGCAGAATGTTGAGGTAGCCATGCTGGTTAAGTGTGCCTTGAATTATAAATAAATCACCAACAGTGTCACCATCACACCACCTTCTCCATGCTTCACGGTGGGAATCACACATCATCCGTTCACCTACTCCGCGTCTCACAAAGACAAGGCGGTTGGAACCAAAAATCTCAAATTTGTACTCATCAGACCAAAGGACAGATTTCCACCGGTCTAATATCTATTGATCGTGTTTCTTGGCCCAAGCAAGTCTCTTCTTCTTATTGGTGTCCTTTAGTAGTTGTTTCTTGGCAGCAATTTGACCATTAAGGCCTGAATCACACAGTCTCCTCTGAACAGTTGATGTTGAGATGTGTCTGTTACTTGAATTTTTGGGGGGGCTGCTGTTAACTCCAATGAATGTATCCTCTGCAGCAGAGGTAACTCTGGGTGTTCCTTTCCTGTGGCGGTCCTCATGAGAGCCAGTTTCATCATAGCACTTGATGGTTATTGTGACTGCACTTGAAGAAACTTTCAAAGTTTGTGAAATGTCCCGCATTGACTGACCTTCATGTATTAAAGTAATGATGGACTGTTTGCTTATTTGAGCTGTTCTTGCCATAATATGGACTTGGTCTTTACCACCCATACCTTGTCAAAGCCCAACTGATTTGCTCAAACACATTAAGACGGAAAGAGATTCCACAAATTAACTTTGAACAAGGCACACCTGTTAATTGAAATGCATTCCAGGTGACTACATCATGAAGCTGGTTGAGAGAATGCCAAGAGTGTGCAATGCTGTCATCAAGGCAAAGGGTGGCTACTTTGAATATTTTTTTAAACACTTTTTTGGCTACTACATGATTCCATATGTGTTAGCTCATAGTTTTGATGTCTTCACTATTGTTCTACAATGTAGAAAATAGTAAAAATTAAGAAAAACCCTTGAATGAGTAGGTGTGTCCAAACTTTTTACTGGTACTGTACATTCCCACAACTTCCAAGGCACCAAATGTGCTAGCTTGGTTAGCAGAGCTCCACGGGGCCAATCATCAGACAGAAACTTATACAAGGCTTTGTGATAAATGCCACATCTCCACTTCTACATTTGTAGAATATTTTAATATATTGATACTAGCACATCTCCTAGTGTGGTTAGGCTAATTTAGGACAAGGCAGAGTGTCAGAGAAATATTTAGGAGATGTTTTCTGAGATAACAGCAAGGCATTTCCTTTCAATGCTCAGAAACCAGAACCAGGGCAGAACAAAGCGGCATAGAGAAACCTCTCAGTCAACGTTGAAGAAAAGAAAACAACAACCACGCTTCATCTTCTTCTGAACATATAGATTGAGAGCATAGCCCTCCCCAAAAGTGTAGCATTGCCTTTCAAGTTAGAAGTGTTTACCCCAAACCATGCAAGTGTGCACCCTAAGTCCTAAAAGTGCATAACTCAAGCCCAGCAAATGTACAACAATATAGGGCTGGACAATATATTGTGAACACCCACATACTGGTATGGATTTTTACAATACCATATTTAAAGATATTTTTTATACAGTGCTAAATAACTTAAAAGTTCAACATATTGGACTACTTCACCTGTCAGTTTTGTCCTAGTTTGATCGTGAATAAAAGCGATCAGAATTTGTTGTCATTCTAGGGTCATGCACTACTCCTAAAACATATTTGGAACTTGTATTACTCAGAAACATAAAATACTGTAAAATACCGCCAATCATCAAAATTGAGAAAAATATAGTGAAATTATATTTTGGCTGTATTGCCCAGCCCCACACCAATAAGCCCAGCAAGAGTAGGCCTACACCCCAAGCATTGCAAGTTTAAGACCCAAACCCTACAAGTGTGTACCCCAAACCCTGCAAGTGTGCACCCCAAACCCTGCAAGTGTGCACCTCATACCATACAAGTACATCTCAAGACCTGCAGAGTATAGGCTATCCCCCAAGTCCTACAGTCTATATATCCTACAGCTGCAACTGTGTATACCTCAAGTCCTGGGCTCTGGCCTGCAATGCCTGCCCCTGCTGAGAGTCAAGTTATATTCCATCCAGAAACCACACTGTGGTCTCAGCGGTGGCTGATGTGCTGAAAAGCTGTGCTTCGTTGTCATGCAAAGCGCTCAGAGGTGCGATGGAAAATTTGCACAGTGAGAGAGGCCCCATATAGAGTCCAGGACCTGAGAGCAGTGAACCTCGGGGCACGCTTCAGTAGAAATTCAGAGCTACATGGTTACACCCGGACCGTGTAGCTGTGGCAAAAGACTAAAATAAGGAAGAGCAAGGCCTCCAGTAGTAGCTCCAGTAGACACCAAATCGGTAACACTTTATTTAAGGGGCCATAATAAACCATTTATAAGGCATTTAAAAACACTTTACTCACCATTTCATTTATCATTGCTCCCACATCTGTAAATGTTAGTAAGTGAGTTATTCACACATGTATATATATTTCCTTACACATCCTGTGTTGTGTACCTATTATTTTACCAGGTACTGCAGGAATGTCCACCAATTGCATGCCCGTCTTTTTGTGAGAATTACACTGGTCACTCAAAACATTTATAAAGTACACATAAAGTATTAATTGCGCTCACTTTAGATTAGGGACTGCAAAAATAAACGATGTATACTTATGATTACCAATGATTAATAAATGGTTTATAAATGTGGAAGTAATGATTAATAATGCCTTATTACCAGCAACTCCTCTAACTTGTAAAATGGAGTCAATGTCTGGTTAACACTTTGGTGGTCTTGGGCGTCTGACCCCCTTTGTTCCCAGCCTCTGTTAAGCCCAATGACTTGTTGCATATCATACCATAGGTCGGTTGAGTATTGAACGCAAGTGGGTAAACTAGTCAATACAGCATGGTTTTGGGACAATGTACTCATCAACATGTGTTTCGTACCTGTCATTCCCTCGTTTCCTGTGGGTTCTGAGCACTCCATTCCACTCTCTGAGGTCTTCTCTGGGGCCTCCTCTTCCTCTCCCTGCCTCTCCACTGCCTCTTCTCCTCCCTCCGCCTCCTCTGTCTGTGACCTCTCATCTGTCACAGCGGTGCTAACGTCTGTGAAGAGACCATCACCATCTTAGTCTTTAATACGGAACCTAACACACATCTCAAACCGTATATGTTATTTGGGCCACCATTGTTTCTGTAAGTCAACTTATGACCATTGCACTGCGCACAACATTGTTTTTGCAACAATATTAGCCTACGGTATGGAATCTAAGTCTTATAGTGAAAGTTCTTACCCATCGTTTCATATTGTGATGACTTCAGCTCTTGTTTTACCTCTGTGTTCATCTTCAATGATTCTCTGTGGAAATAAAACACAAAAGAAGCAGTTTGTCAATCAACCCATCACTGCAAAAGTTAACATTTACCTCAGAAAGTTCTAAATCAGTTATTATATGCAAAATAATAATCATTTAATTTGGCATATTCCCATGGAATTAGTGACGTTTCATTCAAGAAGCCATTAAGTAGGACATACTCAATGCTATATGTATATAAATTCAAACATTTTTATGAAAATAACCGTGAAAACTACAAAACAATGTGTGGTAAATTGTTCATGCATGGTCCATTGCTCAACCCTAGCAGTTCATTCAAATGAAGAAGAAAAAATATGAGCTCACTGAACATGCATTTCCTGCCAAATTGACGCAAATAGAAAACTGTGAAAGAGACGTCCAACTTCTACGGCAATGTAGCCATACTATTCTCCAGAATATTATTTTATTTTCAACAGAAAAAACACTTTGCCATTGAAGTAGTTAATATATTTGACAAAGTTAAGCCCTATTTCTTACAGCACACCTTCGTCTGTTTTTGAGGATACATTAAAGCTAATAGTTGATGCTTAAAATAATATAAAGACTTTTAGAATTATAGCTAAATGCACCTATTTTCATGTGAACTATTCCGTTTTTTATACAGTAGTCTTATCTTCCTATTCCCATTTCCAGTTCCTATTAAAAATATGTTTAATTCAAGGAAGACAACAGCAGTTTATCTCATCTCTTTTTAAAATGTCCTACCTGTAACGTGTGTATCTTCCTCCTGATACTGAAGCGCTCACGTCCAGTTTTAAATTCACTTGTCTCTCCCGCCGTTCAGATTCCCTTCTCCGCCACTGGATCGGCTCGCGGTATGGATATGCCAATGTTGACGTCATACGCTAAACTTTGGAGACCGTCTTAAAGGAACAGGCGGCTGATTTTTGACAAAACGAAGCGATGGAAATAATTTGTAATTGTATAGGAAGACTAGACTGAAGACATTTTAAGAATGGAGGTGAAGTGAAACTGTTGAAGTGGTGAATATGCGTTATACATGTATGCATAGATTTATCATTATGATATGAATGATTACGACTGATCAAAACAGGATATTACAATATATGTTCAACGACGGGCTCCATATAATATACAAGTAATCCACCTTGTGGCCAAAGACTGCTACTACATCCTCTTTCCATTCAAGGTGTTTTTGTGCACGTATCCCTGCCAATGATTTAATAATTTGCCAGTAAGTATATCCAGTGATTGAATGAATAGACCATGACCAAGCATGGTAATGCTGTCAGAAGAAAATGTTGTTTGGGTAAAGGATATTGATGCATTTATGTGAAGTGTTGTTGTCTACCGGTTCAAACAGCCTTTTGTTCTGTCTACCACAGGTAACCTTTTGTTCTGTCTACCACAGGTAACCTTTTGTTCTGTCTACCACAGGTAACCTTTTGTTCTGTCTACCACAGGTGACCTTTTGTTCTGTCTACCACAGGTAACCTTTTGTTCTGTCTACCACAGGTAACCTTTTGTTCTGTCTACCACAGGTGACCTTTTGTTCTGTCTACCACAGGTGACCTTTTGTTCTGTCTACCACAGGTAACCTTTTGTTCTGTCTACCACAGGTAACCTTTTGTTCTGTCTACCACAGGTGACCTTTTGTTCTGTCTACCACAGATGACCTTTTGTTCTGTCTACCACAGGTAACCTTTTGTTCTGTCTACCACAGGTGACCTTTTGTTCTGTCTACCACAGGTAACCTTTTGTTCTGTCTACCACAGGTAACCTTTTGTTCTGTCTACCACAGGTAACCTTTTGTTCTGTCTACCACAGGTAACCTTTTGTTCTGTCTACCACAGGTGACCTTTTGTTCTGTCTACCACAGGTAACCTTTTGTTCTGTCTACCACAGGAAGCTTTTTGGTTATAGCGGGATCATCGCTTTCTATAGCCTATACTGTGTGTGTGAATATGTGCTCATTAGAGCTGTGGCATTGGACATTTTGGACTAATACAGAGCAGCAAAAAGTGCTTTACTGCAGCTTGGGACAAGCAATCAAGTGTGTGTGTATTGTATTACACTGACTAACAGAATCACAATCGTATCTGGAAATTTGCTGTGAGGGCTGAAGCAGACCGCACATCACCGACTCACCCCCTTTCCCGGCCTCATTGCTAACTATCCACCAACTGACCCAGGCAGCACCTAATGCTGTATCCCTGTCTCTCTCGCTCACACACACACACACACACACACACACACACACACACACACACACACACACACACACACACACACACACACACACACACACACACCTCACTACAGTTGGCCTTATTATTTCATGAGAGATGGGAGACCAATAAACACCTCCACAGATGACACCTGTGGATTTCTCTACCACTGTTACAGTACAGGCGTATTCACTTAATCCAGTTATGTCTTGAACAAGATATTTGACATGCCAAAAGCAAACAGTTGAAGAAAGGTTTTATTGTACTATTTACAGTACACGTTCCAATATTGTAATAGTTTGTTATTCATTACTTAATGGCCCCTATACCAATAGACTTGGATAGAAATTACAAAAGGTATTACCAAAAAGCAATAATGGTTCATGGGGATTTGTACTGAATATAAATGAGGCCCACTACATCAGCAAAGAGGACTACTGATGTAGTCCAAAATGAAAAATACTTATATTCACTGTGCCAGACTAGACTTTGATATCTTTCAGAACGCTGAGACATTTGCTGCATATCAAGAGAGGAAGGAATCACATCGCTAACAACACGTACCACCCACCTGAGTGGTACTACACTGCCTAGTGAGGTTTGGCCCATGGCCCATGGCCCATGCCCCAGCCTATGGCAGCAGGCCACCAGTCTGAAGAATGAAAAAAAGAGGGAAGGAAAAGACACAAAGGCATTACAATACATGCTGGGTTACCATGGTAAAACACAAGCAGAGGAACATAAAAGAGAATTGGCGTCATCCCAGCTCTGTAAGCTTTGGAACCAAATAGTTGAGAATGAGAAAGAGCCTGGACACACACATATACACAAAATACACAGACACTAACACACACGTAGGCGGCCTACTAATTTACATTCTCTAATTTGCAAACACACACCCACAATTAAAAACCTCCCAGCTAGCGATGTAGTTCAAAGTTCCCTCTGTTGGAAAGGGGAGGCTTTTTAAAGACCTGCGGGGGCAGGGCTACTGTCAATTTGCCTTTTATAGCTGCCCCGCACAGCTAGTTGGAGAGAGAGAGAGATAGAGTGAGTTTATTTCACTTTTGTTTATTATCTATTACACTTGCTTTTGGCAATGTAAACATGTGTTTCCCATGCCAATAAAGCCCCTTGAATTGAATTGAATGGAGAGAGAGAGAGAGAGAGAGAGAGAGAGAGAGTAAAGGGCAGATGCAGAGGGAGGAAAAGAGGGATGCTGGTGCCTAATGGACTCGTCTTCTCACACAACACACACACTGGCCACGCTAACCACGGCCATGTGCAGGAAAGGGACATGAGGTTGCCCAAGCTTTGTTATTTCAACAATGCTTTGTCATTAGCTGGAGGTGTGTGTGTGTGTGTGTCTGTGAAAGAGAGTTTAAGATGGCTTGGAAGTGGTTTCCTTTATCCCCTTTGTGTGTGTATGAATGCCTTTTACTGCGAGTGAGAATAATAGCTTTCCAGATACGTTGTTCTCTGTGTGTGGGTTTGTGTGTCAGTGTGCAAGTGCACATTCAGGCTAGTGTGTATTTAGAGAGAGAACGAGAGAGGGGGGGGGGGGGGTGAGAGAGAGAGGGGGGGAGTAGGGGTTAGTGGTTCAAGGCAAAGCTATTGTAATGATGCGAGTTAGAAATGTGTGTACACAGTCGCCGTGAAGGTGCTGCCAGCTCTTGAGTCTGAATGTGAGAGAGGAGAAGGCTTTAGTTACATATTTTGTCCCTGTGATTCTGTGTTATAAAGGGACAAAAAGTGAGATACTCATTGTGTGAATATTCAACATAGGGAAAGAGAGAGTGAGAGTGGGTAGAGAGAGAGTGTGTGTGTGTGTGTGTGTGTGTGTGTGTGTGTGTGTGTGTGTGTGTGTGTGTGGAGGGTGGTTCAGCCCAGTATTTCTTCCCTGCAATTCTGTGTGAGCATTCAAGATTGAGAGAGAAAAAGTGAGGGAGAGTATGTGTGTGTGTCTCTGTGTGAGAGCATGAGTGAGAGACAGCAAGAGAAAAAGAAAGAGTGAGGGAGAGAGAGAGAGAGAAAGAGCGAGAGCGCTTCAGCCTGGCATTTCTTCCCTGTGCCTTTCAGCTCCTCTCCCCCTGAAGAAGGAGGCGTGTCCATTGGCCAGCAGTATAAATTCCAAGAGGAACCACTCGTGTAGAGCCATTCTCAAGAGCAACCCATTGCCCTACACCCCATATGGAAGACGAAATTGCTACTCGACTTGAAAAACTTGATGCCCCTTCCCTACACCTGGACATTGGCAAACCACAGACTTTTCTCTTTGCACTATAAGAGGCTTCATGGGCTCTGTGTGAATTCTACTTGAAGGGACAAAGACTCACCTAAATAGACCAGTGGACATTTGTTCTACTTCCCAACAAATAACCACTTTGTGCGACTCAAAGACGTAAAGACTTTCGTCACATGGGAGAGCAAGGACTAGATATTTAGCATTCTTTGATCTACCTGCATTCTTTTTCTAACCTCCCAAACATCCTAGGGCTAGGAAATCGAGCCTAAGAAACGGCGAGGTAAAACAGCGGGGACATTGTGTTCCAACTCCTGCCAAAACCCCTGCCACCCGAAACACCAACCAGCGGGCAACATCAAAGACCAAACCCTCCAACCGCCTCCCTCCTCCTCCTTACCCTCCAAAACTAAAGCAGAGACCAAACAGTTGTGGGTGAGAGAGCAGAGAAACAGAAGGAATACTAACAAACGAACTGCGGGAAAGTGCAAGAGAAATCGAGGGCAAAGATTTGAGATCACGCCTTCGGGACTGCCATGGTGCGAGGTCGCGGTGCGGCTATAGCGCCGCCCTGCTGGGGCCTGTGGGCAGTGGGTGCCCTTTCGCTGGCGACCCTGTGTCTGACGGAGGAGGCCATCCGCTGCCCCGTGTGCTCTGAGGAGCGGCTGGCCAGCTGTCAGCTGCCTGACGGCAGCTGCGAAGAGACGGTGAGGGAGGCGGGCTGCGGCTGCTGCCCCACCTGCGCCCTGGCCAAGGGGGTGCACTGCGGCGTCTACTCGCCCCGCTGCGGCACGGGGCTCCGCTGCTACCCACCGCGGAACGTGGAGAGGCCCCTCCACTCACTCATGCATGGCCAGGGAGTGTGCAACGACGAGAGGGATGTGGAAGAGAACTCAGGTGAGACAATAGGGAAGGTGTGGTTGCGGGATACCGGTATCTTTAACGCTTGTCCACTGATGTGGCTGTATGTGCAGGTGGCATCACTTGTGGTCACCCTTTGTTAAAAATGGGTGATGCATTATGTTATCCCACCTTCTTTTCTTCAGTTGTGGTCCGACTCTCCATATTGTATTTTAGGCTACTGTGCGCAACACTCTTAGTGGCGCACTGGCACGCCTACCCAGAATTAGGACACCTCAACAATAGCCTCAGTCGTTTTCCAGGTTAGTACTGTATATAATATGATGTAACTGTAAATCAAGCCTGGTGGACTGGTTGGTATCTCTCTCACACCCTCTCTTCCTCTCTCTCCCTCTCTCATGTTGGATCATAGCTGGTCCGGTTGGACCATACGCACTTAAGAGGGCCAGGGTGCCGGGGCAGGGCCAGAGTGTTCTCTCCCTGCTCCCTGCTCTTACCTGAGCTGGGGAGGGTGTGGCAATGTGCTGCTTGTTTGCTCTAATCTCTGCTAAGCCTCGGCCCAGAGCACACACACCAGCTCTTCACGCATGGCCTGACCCGAGAGCACACAGTCCCCCGCTGTTTTGCGCCCGGCCGTATACAGTAAAAGGACACCTTCTGCCTTAGACAGAGCAGAAAAGCTATCGGTCAGAGAGAGAAGCACTGTGGGGATAGTATGGCTGGGCGCGTGTTTGTATGGAAATATCCAATCAAATGTAATTTGTCACATGCGCAGAATACAACAGGTGTAGACCCTACAGTGAAATGGTTACTTACAAGCCCTAACCAACAATGCAGTTAAAAAAATTAAATTAAATATGAATAAGAAAAAAAAGTTACAAATAATTAAAAAGCAGCATTAAAATAACATTAGCGAGGCCATATACAAGGGGTACAGATACAGACGGAGTCAGTGTGCGCGGGCTCCGGTTAGTCGAAGTACATGCAGGAGGAGTTATTAAAGTGACTATGCATAGATAATAACAGAGAGTAGCAGTAGTGTAAAGGGGGGGGGGGGCAAAGCAAATAGTCTGGGTAGCCATTTTAATAGATGTTCAGGAGTCTTATGGCTTGGAGGTAGAAGCTTCTTGGACCTAGACTTGGCGCTCCAGTACAGCTTGCCATCCTAGTCATAGAACAGTCTATGTCTAGGGTGGCTGGAGTCTTTGACCATTTTTAGGGCCTTCCTCTAACACCGCCTGGTATAGAGGTCTGGATGTCAGGAAGCTTGGCCACAGTTGTATTGGTCCGTACGCACTACCCTCTGTAGTGCCTTGCGGTCGGAGGCCAAGCAGTTGCCGTACCAGGCAGTGATGCAACCAGTCAGGATGTTCTCAATGATGCAGCTGTAGAACCTTTTGAGGATCTGAGGACCCATGCCAAATCCTTTCAGTTTCCTGAGGGGAAATAGGTTTTGTTGTGTCCTCTTGATGACTGTCTCGGTGTGCTTGGACCATGTTAGTTTATTGGTGATGTGGACACCAAGGAACTTGAAGCTCTCAACCTGCTCCACCATAGCCCCTTCGATGAGAATGGGGGTGTGCTCGGTCCTCCTTTTCCTGTAGTCCACAATCATCTCCTTTGTCTTGATCACGTTGAGGGAGAGGTTGTTGTCCTGGCACCACATGGCCAGATCTCTGACCTCCTCCCTATAGGCTTTCTTGTCGGTGTCGGTGATCAGGCCTACCACTGTTGTGTCATCGGCAAACTTAATGAGGGTGTTGGAGTCGTGCCTGGCCATGCAGTCATGAGTGAACAGGGAGTACAGGAGAGGACTGAGCATGCACCCCTGAGGGTCCCCCTCGTTGAGAATCAGCATGGCAGATGTGTTGTAACCTACCCTTACCACCTGGGGGCGGCCCGTCAGGAAGTCCAGGATCCAGTTGCAAAGGAAGGTGTTTAGTCCCAGGGTCCTTAGCTTAGTGATGAGCTTTGAGGTCACTATGGTGTTGAATACTGGGCTGTAGTCAATGAATAGCATTCTCATATAGGTGTACCTTTTGTCCAGGTGGGAAAGGGCAGTGTGGAGCGCAATAGAGATTGCATAATCTGTGGATCTGTTTGGATAATATGCAAATTGGAGTGGGTCTATGGTTACTGGGATAATGGTGATGTGAGCCATGAAAAGCCTTTCAAAGCACTTCATGGTTACATACGTGAGTGCTACGGGCCGGTAGTCATTTAGGCAGGTTACCTTAGTGTTCTTGGACGCAGGGACTATGGTGGTCTGCTTGAAACATGCTGGTATTACAGACTCAGACAGGGAGAGGTTGAAAATGTCAGTGAAGAAACTTGCCAGTTGGTCAGCGCATGCTCTGAGTACACATTGTGGTAATCCGTCTGGCCCTGCGGCCTTGTGAATGTTGACCTGTTTAAAGGTCTTACTCACATCGGATGTGGAGAGCGTGATCACATTTCCGTGCTCTGTGTGTGGGTTTGTATATGTATGTGTGTGTGTGTGTGTACGTACACAATATATACAAAAGTATGTCACCCCTTCAAATTAGTGGATTTGGCTATTTCAGCCACACCCGTTGATGATAGGTGTATAAAATCAAGCTCACAGCCATGCAATCTCCATAGACAAACATTAGCAGTAGAATGGCTTTACTGAAGAGCTCAGTGACTTTCAACAGGGCATGTCATAAGATGCCACGTTTCCAACAAGTCAGTTCGTCAAATTTCTGGCCTGCTAGAGCTGCCCTGGTCAACTGTAAGTGCTGTTATTGTGAAGTGGGAATGTCTAGGAGCAACAACGGCTCAGCCGCGTTGTTGCACAAAGTGAGGTCCATAGAGAAATTATTTGTTGCGATCAGTGTGTAAGAACTTGAATGGCCTGCACAGAGCCCTGAAACTCAACCCAATTGAACACCTTTGGGATGAATTGGAACGCTGACTGCGAGCCATGCCTAATCGCCCAACATCAGTGCCCGACCTCACTAATGCTCTTGTCCCTGCAGCAATGTTCCAACATCTAGTGGAAAGTCTTCCCAGAAGAGTGGATGCTGTTATAGCAGCAAAGGGGGGACCAACTCCATATTAATGCCCATGATTTTGGAATGAGTTTTCAAACGAGCAGGTGTCCACATACTTGTGGTCATGTAGTGTCTGTGTGAACTGAATGTGAAATGTGTGAGAATGCATTATAAGTGTATTTGTATATATTTGTGAGTGCATGCATTTGTGTATTGATGTAGCTGCAGTATATGTGGGCGTATGCACCATATATGTGAATGTATGTCCATCTCTGTGTGTATCCTGTTATCGATCTCAGCATGTTAATACGTGGCCATGCGTGTGTGTGTTGTATTGCAGGGAACTGTATGTGCGTGCATGTGTGTGCGTGCGTGTGTGTGTGTGGGTGGGTGTGTGTGTTTAACAAGAGGAGGTAATAAAAGCTGCCTGTCTGCCTGTATGAAATTACTCTGTAATGGAGTGCGGCCAGTCTCAGGCTATTAGAGCTCTCTGCAATCAGTAATTCATTCTCACTCTCTTCATGGCCCCATTCCTCCCCCTCTTCACTGGCACTGCAGATGTCTGACTGACTGACTCCTCTTTTACTGGAGATGTCTTGTTCACTTCCCTCTGCAGACATCTTGATACAACCCCTGTCTTTCTCCTCTCACGGTAGTCACATTCTTCTTCCTACTGCAGCAGCAGAGGTCTGGTTCCACTTTAACATCTAATACTGTATGGCTTATCTGCTATTCCTGTTCCATCGTATTCTTCAGATTGCAGCAGATGAAACTGTTCCTGCTTTTTAATTCTTCCTCTCTCCCCTTCCAAAGCAGGGGGAACTCGTAGGCAGTTTTTCAAGGTGGCGATTTCCATTATGCCAAAGACGTTTAGTGGCGATCGTAAAAACGTACCGCGAACGAAGCAATTCACTCATTTGTTCCAGATCTCATCCACACTGATTGTTCCAACATCGCTTCTTCTACCAGCACCGCCGCTGCCGGGACCTCCAACGGTTATCGGTAATGAAGGTGAACTATCTCCCAGTTCCAAGCAGCACAGCAAGGCAAGACTTTGGACAGACTTGAACAGCCCTCAACTTCCAGGCTGCGTCTGACATGGCACTCTATTCTCAAGGCTCTGGTCAAAAGTAGTGCTCTGCTTTAGGGAGAATAGGGTGCCATTTTGGATGCACTTCCAGAGACCCAAGTCTCCAGTCGTCTCCAGCTCTGCTGCATCAGTGTCCCCCTGGGCCTGGGTGACTTGCTGCTCCTCTCCCCCCCCCCTGCCCTGGAGCGCATCGCCCACCGTCCAGCTCTGCTGCATCAGTTTCCCCCTGGGCCTGGGTGACTTTGCTGCTCCTCCCCCCCCCCCCTGCCCTGGAGCGCATCGCCCACCGTCCAGCTCTGCTAGGATGAGCTCATCAGCACGCTTGCTGCCAGAGCAGAAATGAGAGCCTTCTGCTCTGTGCGAGGCCAGCCTAGGTTAGGCCAGCACATAGCGTGACTAAACGGAATCAGAGACAGGGGGAAAGCTGTTTAGTGCATGATAAAAGGTTGACTGTCTTGGTTTTGGTTCTGCATGGCTTAATTTGGCTGAATGTTTTTCCCTAAACATTGTTTACTGACTGACTTCCCCATCCCCACCATTGTGTTGTCTGTTTGAGGCAAGCAGCGCTGAAGCAGAAGTGGGCTAAAGTGTGAATGTTCAGCGGTTTGGGAGTTCTCGTAAACTCTCTTGACAAGATAGGGAGTGTCAGCGATTGATGAAATGCTAAATGGTGTCGAAATGTTTGGATGTTTTGTTTTCAGTGTTCTGGAATCCCACTATCCCAGTGTTGAGCTTTGGTTGACCCCCCCTGGGTCCTGTCATGAAGGAAAGTACCCCCCCAACGTAGCCCTACTCAATAAGTCTTACATCAACACTTCGGTGCAGCGCCTTTGAAACCTCATGCGCCAGAGAGACAGGAAGAAAAGTGAAAGAGAGAGAGAGAACAGAGAGAGAAGAAGAAAAGGGAAAGAGAGAGAGAGAACAGAGAGACAGTAAGAAAAGGGAAAGAGAGAGAGAGAACAGAGAGAGAGGAAGAAAAGGGAAAGAGAGAGAGAGAACAGAGAGACAGGAAGAAAAGGGAAAGAGAGAGAGAGAACAGAGAGACAGGAAGAAAAGGGAAAGAGAGAGAGAGAACAGAGAGACAGGAAGAAAAGGGAAAGAGAGAGAGAGAACAGAGAGACAGGAAGAAAAGGGAAAGAGAGAGAGAGAACAGAGAGACAGGAAGAAAAGGGAAAGAGAGAGAGAGAACAGAGAGACAGGAAGAAAAGGGAAAGAGAGAGAGAGAACAGAGAGACAGGAAGAAAAGGGAAAGAGAAAGAGAACAGAGAGACGGGAAGAAAAGGGAAAGAGAAAGAGAGAACAGAGTGACAGGAAGAAAAGGGAAAGAGAGAGAGAGAACAGAGAGACAGGAAGAAAAGGGAAAGATAGAGAGAGAACAGAGAGAGAGAGAGAACAGAGAGACAGGAAGAAAAGGGAAAGAGAGAGAGAGAACAGAGAGAGAGAGGAAGAGAGAGGGAGGAAGAGAAAAACCCAAGCCACAAGTATATGAGTTCCTTTGTGGCACATTTGCCGGGTTTATCCATTATTAAACCGAGGGGTACATCTCCTTGAGACGCTTCCCGCACTGCCCCAGACCTAGCAACAGTGAACATGTCTGATAAAAATAGAATCGTTTTTTTTATTTTTTTAATGGAACAGATTCCCAAAGAAAAGGACACCGTAGGGGGAAGGTGTATGACTGATCCTGAATTGACAGTAGGTGTACAGATGACTTGCTACCATCAAGCAGCAGTCCCAGAGACTGAGATGTTGCCTCATATCCCGATGAAACGGTCAATACTCAGAATATAACATTTTCATATGTTTTGTCAATAAACATTTCCCAAAGCTAGCCTGCCATTTCCATGGATCGGCGCACAGACCATTTAAATCTGAGGAATACATGTCCAGATTCAATCTACTGTGCACATTCTGTTACTTTCCTTCAAGTTCAAAGCTACAGTATTTCGGAAACTCAATTTCCATAGCAACCGCAAGCACTGGAGTACATTCTGCATCTTACCATGTCCTGCAGGTCTAATGCAGTTCCTTAATAACTGATTCTTAGAAACGCTCTCTCAATCCTAATTCTTAGAAATCATTATGAGGGCTTGGAATCCATTCCAACATTCCGACTGGGTCTCCTTTAGTGTCATATTCAAATGCTTCACGAACCTTAGAAACTCGGACATGTAATAGTATTCACAAGCAGATACAGATGTCAATGGAAATGTCATTTACTGAAAGGAGGTGTTGCGAATGCCATTCACGCCGGTGGTAAGCTGACAGGAGCCACATGTGTCTGATGCACAGTATGTATCTGCGTTTTAGGCAGGCCTGATCAGTGGCACTTCTAGTCAACCATCTGTTCTTGTCAACCATCCCACAACTCCTGTTCTTCTTACGATGTGAGGAAAACACTTGTCTGTGTGCTCACTGGAATGATGAAACTGATTCAATCATTTCTCTGTGGCCAATGAGGATATGTTGGAGGAAAAAACTGCAGATGTCCCTGATGGCATGTTTTGGTCCTTATTATTTGCTTACTTTGGGTATTTATCCCATTTGTACAGCTGGGCTTTCTGCAGCAGAACTCAGTAAATGTGATTAGCTAATTGATCCCTCCATGGAACCATGGATTTAGGACCCCCTCCTGGTGTTGGAGCTGTGGAGACAGAGATACACAAACAAACCAACTGGCGCTGAGTAACAACACAGAGCGACGATGAGCGCTCGCTAGCTGGCCGTCAAATTTCAAATACGCCTAATCCTCGGAGCACAGTGAAATAAAAGTCCCTCGTAAACTGTGTGAGTTCATGTGTGAACGTATTAAACTGCAACCACTCCCATCATGCTTTGTTTGGAAACATCCCATGTAAACACGTATATCACAAACATCTGGCAGGGGAACATCTGGCAGGGGAACATCTGGCAGGGGACTCAGCCCATGGTGCATTGTTTGAACAGTCGCTCATTAATTTTGAATTAAGCCTGTTGTCTGTATTTACGCGCGGTTTGCACACTAGAGACTCAAATATACTGCAATCAAAATGTGCTTAATCACCGCGAGCAGTGATGCTATTGGCACGAGTGGTGTGTTGCTGCAATGTTTTATGTTGTATTTTGGTGCATGATCCTGTTTTGTGGGATATTCTTACTGTACACGAGCAAAAACAACCCAAACCAACCAGTAATTATGGTTCAGTTCTTATTTCATGGATAATTCATTTTTGGCCTAGTTTTGTGGGGTATACCTACCTCTATTTATGGCTGCTCTATGGTTTAAGCAGAGAAGTAAAATGGAAGTTTAAGAAAAAAAAAGGGGAAGGGTAGTTGAGCACAACCCTTTTTATTGTAATAATGTCCACATGTATTATTTTACAGTATAGAAATATGCCACACAAAGCACTATGGACCAATAAGCTTAAAATACACCCCAAAAAGTGGAGGGTAACACTTTAGTTAAACAGACTGTACACATTCTTGCTAATGCCAGCTTACATATAGAGCAAAGAGTTGACATAGGCTATGCAGTGGGAGACAACTTGTGTCAAACGTGCACTATTTACATTCAAGCGTGCCAAACGCCCACTGTCTCCTCACCCAGATTTCCACTGATGCAATGGCGGCTGACGATAAGCATCTCGCTAGCTGACATACTATAGTGCTATATAGTGTAACAAAGTCCAGCCTACGGAGCCAGACATGTCCCCCAGGACAGTGTTGAGACTAGTACACATGCTCCATCCAGACTCCCAGTGACAGCTGCAACTGGAACAGTGGAGTTCCATGCCACCCTCTGAACCTCTGTGGGCTGGGAGTGGGAACACACCACCAACATTCCCTAGCAAACACCTCACTGGAGGACGGTTAAGTCAGAGGAAATGACTGAAAAATGGTTTGCAACTCGGTCGGTTGTAGACTAGTCTGCACTAATTCAATGATATGACGGAAGATGACGATGGTTTGAGGGATCCTGCAGCTCTTGAACACACAGTAACTTTACACGAACCTCCCGGGTTGACATATTCATGGCCTTTGGTTTTTAAACGCTGTCAAAACAGAGGGAAATGTTAGAGCCTTCATCAGAACAGTCTTAAAATTGAGTCTTTCTTTATCTTGGCTATGCACCTGTGGCTGGGGTTGGATCCGAGTGCATACTGCACACTGTTCGTACTTGTGTTCTTCGTCATAACTCTTGACAAAGGAATCTAGCTGAAATGGTTTTGGCCCTGTTTTTTTTTTCTTCTGTTTGTTTAACATTATACTTTTTTTTATTAAAAAGAAGATTATACTTGGATTTTTTTTCCTGGAGTGCGTCCCACCCTTTCTATTCTTCATCACAGCAGCCTGCCTTGTGCCTTAGCCTGCCTGTGTTTGAAACTGAGATGTTGATACAATCCTCCCGAAACCACACAATGAAGCAGCAGCTTCCTCCCCGGAGAACAGAGGTGGCAGCAAACAGGACATGGCACCCCTGACCCACTTTTAAATAACTTTGGGCTTGTATGAAATGGCACTCCAAAAGAGCATGGATTCGGCAAACCGCTAAATGGCAAAAGAGGGAAAGAACAACTTATGGGGAGACGGGAAAACAGCTGAAGTCGTACTGGGTCTGGAAAAAAGTGCAGATGAGAAAGGCCAACGGAAATATACAAACCCCCGGTCAGCAGAGCACAGCCTGTCAATCAACTTCAGAGCAACTCCCTCACCTCAACCTCACGTACAGAGGTACGGTATAGAAATGTAAACATCTCGTCTCATTACTAGAATATGACTAGAATAGCTAATGGCAAAGCCCTTTACCCCAAGTCTGAAACAGACAAAGGTCACCTTACCTCATGAGTAGGCTTGTCTATCCGTTGTTCAATAGCAAAAATAACTTCACAACAAAACCTGTTGAAAGCTAATTGCTATTTAATCCTAATTACAGAGTGAATTACCTTGGAAAACGTGGAAAGGTCAGAGAGGGCAATGCAGAAGATCTGACTATGAGAGAAAGTAGGTTCCCAGAAGCAACTGGTATTACGCCACACTAACGTGAGACACCATTCATGCTTTGATCTTTCCAGTGATCTGGCAGAAAAAGCTCAAGGCAGCACTTAAACCCAGGCTCCGGGTGCTATGGTTGCAGTGCCAATCCAGGAAAAAAGTTGTTTGGGTTTTACCAACCAACCCTGCAAAGGCCACAGGTGAACAGTCAAGCCAGAACAAAACGGCTGTAAATCTCTCCACACTCCATACCTTTGACCACCGGCACCTTGTGACACTGCAAAATACCCTCTTCCAATCTCCATCTGGCACAGTGAGGGTTTTATTTTGCTGTAGGGGAGGTGGAGGGGTGGAGGGGTGGAGGGGGGCAGTTTCCTTAGGAAACAGCTGGCTGCCTGCAGGGCCAAAGAACTGGGGGATTGTTGCAAGGTAAATGTGGCACAGGCCACAATGGGTAGGCAGGCAGTGAGGAGAGAGGGGGTGGTCATTTCAAATGCATCAATAGCTCTCCTTGGCAGAAGTGTGGTGCCAGTGGTTAAAGGAAGACCAAGAGAGCTGAAGTCCAAATTGAGATTACTGTACTTTACCCCCCTGAGTGGGAACACCACTGTTTGTCCTTGATGCTAAGCCCGGTTGTTAGCCTACAATTCCCCATTGTGTTTTCATCAAATCAAATGTTATTGGTCCCATACACATATTAATGGAAAGATAGCTCTGTGTCGGTATGACAATGTTTGCGTTGGGTCAGATCAGTAATATGCTGTAAATTTGGTACATTAAATTATACATTTTCATGCAATCAACAAATTGCGTAAAGCCTCTGAGAGGCAGTGTAATTTACAGAGAAGCCTGTCAAAAATGGCATGGTCTAGTGTTTTAACTCTTGTGTTGTGACACGTATGATTTGCGACTTTGTACGGGTTGGGATTGCGAGTCTTTCATGTGTTGTGTAGGTTGTAGCTCTAGAGGTTTCCCTTGTAAAAGAGGTCTCTTGACATTGATAGGACTTACTGGATAAATAAAAGTTTAAATAAAAAGTGTGTGACTTGTAGTGCTGTGACTCAATGGTAACTCTTGTGTCCCCACAGCGATGGACAGACAGGATGAGATCATCCCTGAGCACCCAAATAACAGTAACATCCGCTGCAGTCCCCAGGACAAACGCTGCATTCAGAAGACCCTGGCCCGCCACCCTGCCAAATCCACCAATCAGAGAAGCAATAACGCCAGGGAGGACCCAAAGGCTGCCCTGGTGAGCGCACCAACCACCGTTCACCTCCGTATAAGAAAAGATTACACATAAAGATTACGTATAGGAAAACATAACATATGCACATTTAAAGTATTTGAGCAGGTGCTGGATGTAAAAAATAATGTCACCCCATAACGTTCAACTAGAGTCTAGTGGAGTCTAGTTACTAGACCGACGCAGGTCTAACAGGTGTTTTCAATGACTATTTTACAGATCAAAATCCATGAGTTTAGCAGTTAGGTTACAAACGACATGTAACCTATTCGTTATTTGCAGCACTCAACATTTCATGGTCATCTCATGAAACGTAACCCAGGTGTTCACTGAAATCAACAACAAAGGGTAGTATAAAACTGTTTACCATTTCCAGATACCTACATGGACGTATATGACCATACATGGGCGTACATTTCCAAACATCTACATGGGCCGCACTAGCCTGAGTACCAGTATGTTTAGCTAACGTTCAGCTCCTTATTCTCCGTTTCATATGCCAAAGATTGGCATGACGGGAGTGGCAAGGAGCGGAATGATCGCTAAACAGATTTACAACTAATTCCACTGGTTGTCCTCAGGCTCCATGCCGTGCTGAGCTGCAGAGAGCGCTGGACCGACTGGTGTCTAACACTCGCACTCACGAGGATCTCTACAGCATCCCCATACCCAACTGTGACAAGAACGGAGACTTCCATGCCAAGCAGGTTTGTCGACTGACAAGTAGTCATTATCCCACTGTTATCTATATGATGCACTATTCAGGAAGTACTCCTTGACATACTCCAAAACGGCACCTTATTTATTCCTTATGTAGTGCACTACTTTTAACCAGAGCCATATTGGGCACTACCAAAAAAGTAGACCACTATAAGGAATATCGTGCCATTTTGGATGCAGACATTTATCCAGGTAGTCTGTGGAGAAGGTCTTTAGCAAGCGAGATCCGATCACCTATCATTCACTCCGTCTGGCATCAGACAGGCACACGCGAACAATCCCCTCTAACTTCGTCACTGCTCTATTAGCCAAAACACAACAAGTCTGTGTAACAGCATTGTTTTACGTGAGCATTTTCTCCTGCCAAGACTCTACATCTACAGACAAGCAGTGATTTATCAAAGAAAATCCAAACTGAACCGTCTACATACAACACAGTGGTTAACCTGAAATGGTTGACAGTAATCGCTTCATTGCTGGGGTAGATGTCATTAGCTTTTCGAAGCAATTATTTCTTGTTATGTCTGAAATGGGCGACTTTGTAGATAAGACCGGGACGAATCTGAGAACACGGAGCTAGATATGGCTCGTTGCTCTGTGGAGCTGAATACGCTACGAAGCAACAGGCGTAGCAGAGTCAGTCAGTGGTAAAAGTCTTACCCTGCCAAGGGCATCAGAGTCTGGGGTCAGGCTTGATTGTGTAACACAGTTAAAGTACCCTTGTCTGCTCGGTATAGTGTGTAAAAGGCATCTGTTTACTGTTTATCTATAATTGCATTGTGGTAGAGCTTTACGGCACCCCTTTTGAGCATAACTAAGGTTATGAGAGGTCATCAGGCATCTTTTCATTGCACAGGAGGAATCTCAATAGGAAAGTTGAGCCAAGCTGATGGGGTGTTTCAAAACCACCCAAGGTTATGTACAGAAATGTATCACTCAGTGGTTATGATTCATACAAGTTTCTATTCAATTGCTTCATATTCGCACTGGTGAGAATGAGGGGCTTGAGAGAAAGTTATTCACCAAGGGAACAATGTCAAATATAACAGTGGTTTGATTTTTAAGGTACCTCAGGTTTGAAATTTAAGGTACCTTAAAGATGGAATCCGCAGTAGGGGGGAAACATTGCCACTGGCCGCCCTACCACCGTTGTTATTGTTTTGGTTTTTCCGACCTGAGGAGAGTCGTGCAGCATGGTGAAAAAAATGATTGCAGTACATACTGCTCTCTTCTATCGTGCGTGCAATGATGTCCGAGGATGCCAAAAAGTGTTTGGTGTTTGCAGTAACTTCTGTAATATCACAAACGGACGTGGCTCTTTCACCATTAAATAATCCAGTGCTATTAAGAAACTGCAATACCTTATGTATTCCTGTGGTTTTCTGAGCCAAAAATATATATTTCGTTGTTGGACATAAAATACTATAGAATGCATACATAGAGAGGCATATGTGATCGTATCATAATGTAATCAAGGTTTGAAATGATTCTGTTTTTGTCAAATAGTATATCTGTTTGAGATTCTTGCGGCCAATTTGCAGTGTACAAAATATTTATAACTATTTTCCAGCCTCCGACGATCCTTTCAAAGAAAAATCGTCCCACGGCTGAATGTATTTAGGCACCATACCTGATGCCATTTATCTGTATCATATGCTTATCATGCCATTTGGCTTGTGACTGATACCTGTCTGGTTTCTTGTGTCTAACAGGTGTTTTCAATGACTATTTTACAGATCAAAATCCATGAGCTTAGCAGTTAAGTTACAAAAGGCATGTAACCTATTCGTTAACAACAAAAGGGTAGTATAAAATTGTTTACCATTTCCAGATACCTACACGGACGTATATGACCATACATGGGCGTACATTTCCAAACATCTAAAGTTGAAGTCGGAAGTTTACAAACAACTTAGGTTGGAGTCATTAAAACTCGTTATTCAACCACTCCACAAATTTCCTTGTTAACAAACTATAGTTTTGGCAAGTCGGTTAGGACATCTACTTTGTGCATGACACAAGTCATTTTTCCAACAATTGTTTACAGACAGATTATTTCACTTATAATTCACTGTATCACAATGCCAGAAGGTCAGACGTTTACATACACTAAGTTTACTGTGCCTTTAAACAGCATAGAAAATTCCAGACATTGATGTTATGGCTTTAGAAGCTTCTGATAAGGCAATTGACATAATTTGATTCAATTGGAGGTGTACCTGTGGATGTATTTCAAGACCTACCTTCAAACTCAGTGCCTCTTTGCTTGACATCATGGGAAAATCAAAAGAAATCAGCCAAGACCTCAGAAAAACATTTGTAGACCTCCACAAGTCTGGTTCATCCATGGGAGCAATTTCCAAACACCTGAAGGTACCACATTCATCTGTACAAACAAGTAGAAACACCATGGGACCACGCAGCCATCATGCCGCTCAGAAAGGAGACGGAGATGGTGCGAAAAGTGCATATCAATCCCAGAACAACAGCAAAGGACCTTGTGAAGATGCTGGAGGAAACAGGTACAAAAGTATCTATATCCACAGTAAAACGAGTCCTATAACGACATAACCTGAAAGGCCGCTCAGCAAACTACGGTTTGCAACTGCACATGGGGACAAAGATCATACTTTTTGGAGAAATGTCCTCTGGTCTGATGAAACAAAAATGTAACTTTTTGGCCATATTCTATCCTTATGTTTGGAGGAAAAAGGGGGAGGCTTGTAAGCCAAAGAACACCATCCCAACCGTGAAGCACGGGGGTGGCAGCATCATGTTGTGGGTGTGCTTTGCTGCAGGAGGGACTGGTGCACCTCACAAAGTAGATGCCATCCTGAATGAGGAAAATTATGTGGATATATTGAAGCAACATCTCAAGACATCAGTCAGGAAGTTAAAGCTTGGTCGCAAATGGGTCTTCCAAGTGGACAATGACCCCAAGCATACTTCCAAAGTTGTGGCAAAATGGCTTAAGGATAACAAAGTCAAGGTATTGGAGTGGCCATCACAAAGCCCTGACCTCAATCCCATAGAAAATGAGTGGGCAGAACTGAAAAAGTGTGTGCGAGCAAGAAGGCCTACAAACCTGACTCAGTTACACCAGCTCTGTCAGGAGGAATGTTCCAAAATTAACCCAACTTATTGAGGGAAGCTTGTGGAAGGCTACCTGAAACGTTTGACCCAAGTTAAACAATTTAAAGGCAATGCTACCAAATACTAATTGAGTGTATGTAAACTTATGACCCACTGGGAATGTGATGAAAGAAATAAAAGCTGAAATAAATAATTCTCTACTCATTATTTTTAAAATAAAGAGGTGATCCTAACTGTCCTAAGACACCTAAGAATTGTTAGTAGGATTAAATGTCAGGAATTGTGAAAAACTGAGTTTAAATGTATTTGGCTAAGGTGTATGTAAACTTCTGACTTCAACTGTACATGGGCCACACTAGCCTGGGTACCAGGTTGTTTAGCTAACGTTCCACTCCTTGCCAAAGATTAGCATGACAGGAGTGGCAAGGAGCGGAATGATCGCTGAACAGATTTACAACTAATTCCACTGGTCTTCCTCAAGCTCCATGTTGTGCTGAAGTTTTCAGCGACAAAAATATATATTTCGTTGTTGGACATAAAATACTATAGAATCACCAGGAAATCAGCTCAAAATGATTCAATTTAGGAAATCTGTTCCGAAGTATTCCCATGCATACATAGACATGATTCTGTTTTTGTCAAATAGTATAAACTAGTATATCATTTGGCTTTTGACTGATACCTGTCTTGTTTCCTGTGTCTACAGTGCCAGCCAGCACGTGACGGGCAGCGGGGAAAGTGCTGGTGTGTCGACCAGAAGACGGGCATGAGGCTGCCGGGGCCCCTGGAGCTGCGTGGGGAACTGGACTGCCACCAGCTAATGACTGCAACCATGAGAGAGTGAGGAGGGGACCGGCAGGGCCCCTGGGGGGCCAGGGCTAGGGCTTAGGGCCAGCCAAATTCTACTGGTGCTGTTTAGTTACAACTATGGAAGGAAAGGACTTAACCCTAAAGCCCCACTCCACGTGAGGCTAACGGTACTTGCTTGATATGAAAAAGATAAAAGGAAACCATAGAATTTTATTATTTTATTATCGTTTGTTTCCGTGTGTGAGTGTATGTCTGTATGCATCTTTTTGAGCACATGTGTGTATTTTACGATTCTGTGAAGTTGGGAAGATGCTCTTGCTTTAAATAACAGGTGGCAAACAACAGGCCCCCAAATAAAAGTGTTGTAATCATTCTTCTCAAAACAGGACAACGTTGGTTTTGTATAGTTTAGTTGAACTCTGATTTCCATCTCTTAGCATCTTTGAAACAAAAAAACATAAAACCTTTTTGCATGAGTTAAGTGTCCTAACATGGCTCAACATCAACCATTCAGCAGCAGCTGTAGAAAATAATTAATATTGGGAGTGTGTGTGTGTGAGAGAGAGAGAGAGAGAATTACCAATTGATGATAAGCCACAGCTTTTCACAACATTTGGAGACATGTAGTGAAAAGAGAGATTACTTTTGAAAGAATAAACTGTACCTCTGAGAGGAGCCCAGAATAGATGTGCTTTATCGCTACCCCCCCCCTTCTCTCCCTCCTCTCCGCTTCCCCCCCTTCTCTTTGACTGGGAGCTCTCTCTCTCTCTGGCTTATTTGTCCAGGGGGACTGGCATCATAGCTGGGCTCGGGACTCTGTACACTGCTGATAGGATAATCTTGTTTCTCCAGCTGGGGCTGAAGTACTAAGACGCCAGTGCTGCTGCTCTCATGTTTGTATGAATATGCTTCTATATACAGGATTTCTTTCCAACCAAGAGACTGCTTGTTGGCAGTATTGTGTAGTTTATAGTGGTGCTATACACTCATTGTGCCAAAAATGTTTTTTTTTCTTCCCCCTGTGCTTTTTGAGGGGGATTGTTTCTTCAGAAGGAGACAGAGATACAAACTCCCAGATGAGGGGGACAATCTTAGAATAGCCTAAATGTGTGACTGACCACAAATACTGTCTAGCTGTCACACAAATATCTCCAAGTTTTTATACTACATTGATGAAATAAAACATACAACTAAATACACAGATATCAGTGGGAGCATTACTATAGTTAACCGCCTGACTGTTTCATGGACTAATGTAGTGACTTTGCATGATTGTAGCATGTGTGGCTAGTGAAAACTCCTTACGGCTATAAGAGAAGAGGACTGTGTGATGAAAAAACACGCTCTAGACATCCTTTGTAATTGCTAGCTAGTTGAAATGTTTGGAGAAACATCAGGTGTCTATATAATAACATTAGAAACCTTACAGAGAGATAGCATCATCGTCATACATGGACTCCCTCCAGTATAAATAAGTGAACACCCTTGACTTTTACTCTGGCAGAGCCAGTTATCAGGTTTGACATCATTGATGAAGCAAAGGAATCATTGATTTGAATTATTATGTTGACAAACTTACTAGTGCATCATACTCTACATATCTTCCACATACACTACGTGGACAAGACTGTTAACATCCCTACAGCGATTTGATTGTACTGTATTGCAAATGGGTGGAAAAGATCATGACTGGTTCCCTCAGAATATGATCTATGATGTGATTGGTTGATTGACTGACTCAGGCTAAACCTGTGGACGACAGGGAATACAGGAGAGAAGACGACCCTTGAATACAGGACAGTCTGATCAGTGAGTTCAGTGAGGTCGGTCGTTTGTCATTTCTAGAAACGGATGGTGCACTTAATCCTCCCCTGAGAGAGTTGGGTTACTAATTGACTCCAGGAAGGATTCATCTCGACTGGACATTCATTATTGGTGTTAACAGTACACTGGCACAGTTAGCTTCATGTAGAGGCGAGGGACAGTGCCGAGGGGGTAAACCAGACGGACGGGGGCAACAGTTGTCCTGCTTCCTCTTTCAAGAACTGAAAGAAGAGTGCAGAACAGGTTGTCCGAAAACTGACTCCTACAAATGATAGGCAGCTCTTTTTGTCAGCAGAGAGTGAGTAGATAGACTAGAGGGAGAGGGAATAGAGACCGTGTGAGTGATAGAGCGCTAGAGAGTCCAAGCTACATTGGGATTGCACTGATTTGCTCTCACAAAGCCACATTGTGTCTGTAAGGCACACAACTTTTACCATTCACTCTTTCTCTCACACACCCCTCTGGTTTGACAGAGGAGCCTAGAAGTCATTCAAGGCCTTTCCTCTGGCTGTTATCCAGAACAGCAGAACACATACTGTAGCAAGTCCAACTAAGCCCATCATAGCAACGCCCTTCATCATGGTTGTGCTGTCATTGCTACCTACCATGGGTAGTAAATGTTGGGACAGAAATATCTTATTTCATTAGGCAACATTGAACATTCACACCTCCCAGCCTGGGGACAAAGTAGATAGAAAACCAGCTGTATTACATTGCCATTCAGAATCACAATATCAAAGACATTTGGGTCGATGTGTGACATGACCTGACATGAGCCGGGCCAAAGACAATTATTGCGGACTTAGCCAACTGTACTGTATCTGTAACTTGCTTCCTTGTATAAAAATATATATATATAATAAAAAAACTGCCAAAGTTATCCAAAGGATCTATGGGATATTGTATGTTAATACTGTTGTAGTTTACCTAGCAGTCCCTCAATCGATGACTTATCTTCTGAACTTATTACTAACCTGTAGACATTTACTTAACCTACATATGGTAAACTTTGACCTAAACTGTGACCAAACAGACAAACATCCCCGGTGGGCTGGTTGAACCGACATCCAGTTTTGCATGCTTCTGGGTCATTAACCTTGAAACGGAGCCTCTTGATGATCACTAATAGTTCATATTAGCTTTTTCTCCAATAGACAAGTCCCTAAAGTGTATTTTTGGCTCTCTGAGGCAATTCAATGAAACGGGATGCTCTTACTTTCCGCCACATTCCACCATGACATCCACTATTCCCCTAGACTACACAAGAGCAGTTCCACCCCAGCAGCACCCAATGAAAAGTCCATCTTCCAAAAGCTGGTCATATTTGAATTGTCATTGTAAAAATTCCTTGTTCTTAACCGTTATCACACATAATTTCAACAAAGCTACTGATGTCATTCCCAACTAGAAAGACATAGGAAATGGTATTAAGGAAGGAGGATATACTGTAGCTGATGAGTTGATTGTATTCCAAACACAATGAAGTGACATGAACAACGAAAGGCATCTCCAAAGATGTTATGAGCGAAGGTATTTTGAGGCATGAAACCCCAAAAACTATAGGAGTGCTTTGTGTACATTACATTGTATTCCCTTGTCATGTACTGAAGAACACTATACATAAGTCTAAGGCCTTATCTTTACAAGCAGGCTGTCATTGTAAATAAGAATTGGTTCTTAACTGACTTGCCTAGTTAAATAAAGGTTTAAAAAGTCACATGGGTCATACAGAAGAACATTCCATTTCTGTGCTACTGTAGATATTATCTCTAGGTAAAATAGTGCTATGTTTCAAGTCAATGGTCCTGGTTTTCCTTTTGGATCCAAGACCTTCGGTGTTTCATTTACATTCAACTGTGTATACTTACACTATATTACTTGATCTCTATCTTTTGCTCTACTGTCTTTGTATTTCTGAAGGATATTCCTGTTTGCCTTGGACTTTACCTGTTAATTCTACTGTAAAAAGATTCAAAGTAACTTTTGCATGTGTAGCCTAGCTATATACTGGGTTTAAACATGTCAAGATCTTGTATGTGTGGTCCAGAACAGGGCCATGCTTTACAAACATTGAAGAACACGCAGCAAGAATTTGTGCTTGTTATGGAATAATAATTGGGGTATTAGTAAAATGTTTACTCTATGAGAGAATTGTATACATTGTATTAGATCGAATGAAATCATAAACGTGTAGCATCTGATCTCTCGCCTGATTCTTTTCCTCTCTAAACGGCTGCATGGCATATAAAATATTCCACCACACAGGAGATACTGAGGTGGCAGGTAGCCTAGTGGTTAGAGCGTTGGACTAGTAACTGAAAGGTTGCAAGATCAAATCCCCAAGCTGACAAGGTAAAAATCTGTTGCTCTAACCCTGAACAAGGCAGTTAACCCACTGTTCCTAGGCCATCATTGAAAATAAGAATTTGTTCTTAACTGACTTGCCTAGTTAAATAAAATACTGAGTTCAGGGAAAGTGCATACTGTGCTAAGTGTAGGCCATACATTGTATGTAGGCCATACATTGCACAAGAACCAAGGGTATACTTCTAAACGGGTTGTTTCTATCATTATGTCTGGACCATCAAAGGCTAAGAAAAACATAATCTCATTACTGTTTTCCAGGTCCAGGTCCACCACACAATCATAGCTCCAGGTCAACCAACCAGAAAGGCTGAGGTTTCTGTCAACTGAAAATCTCAAGAATGTATTTTGCCGGATGTAACTTTTGAAGACTTGTTAACAGAAATGTATTTTCTAACTCCACTTAAATATACACGTCGTTAACAGTAATACTCAAGGCATGTCCAACGAATACCTTAGGAATGATACAGCATAATAATGTGACTGCCACCGCTTCTAAAAATACCTGCATGGTCCACCACCAGAGTCAACTTTCAAGGCTGCTTAGTTCCACTGCCTGAGTCTATTGGTGAGCCCTACAGGCGTAAGAAGAACTGAGCCTGAATCAGAATACCCCAGAACTTTCAGAAAAAAATAATGTGCCTAATCCAAAAATGGGAAGTCAAAAGGGATTTACGTGGAATCCTCTGCTTGATTTAAAATGGGATTGGACTTTCCCAGCCTGCAGGCATCCAGAATCACAGGACTGTGCCAAGGAGGCCTGGGGGTGTGTCAGTTAAGCCCTTACATCTGGCATTTAGTCTAGGGGGTCATCCATCTCTGCACACTTCTCCCCAGTACATGAACAATAGGCTATATGAAATACTTACGAAATATAATGGAGTACTGCATAACAGGTGCCACACATCAAGTAAGTGATGCAGTGATGGAGGTCAACGTTCGCAAGCTGGCCTATCCATAGATATCGAACAGTACTATCTAAATAACTGTCGCAGAGAAAATGTCAATTTTTTCTGTATTCAACGTATTTGAACTGTATTCAAGGTCGTGTTGGAAGACAATACAAATGGAGGGTCATACCATGAATCAATAGCCTGACAAATCAAACAACAAGTGGATTATAGCAGAGCCATAAATAAAAAAATGACAAACATTTCAATCCAGGTCAGAAGAGGCTTAATGTGTTATTATAAAGATGGCAACAAGCAAATAAAGCATTACTGTTGACATTGTACAGATTGCAAAGAATGTGAGCAAGAATGCAAAGTATTTGAGTTCTAACAATCAGTGACGATTTTAGCATGTACATCTTGGTGGGGCAAAAAAAAACAAATGAAACAGTGGGATGCATACCATCAAAGCCACTGCACAACACTAAACAATACATTAATTGCACTATAAAGGTGACAAAGGTGCCCACAAACTGTTAAGGCCTACATAAAGTTGTCCCAACAACAGTCCCAACATTTTACCACTGCTCCACCTGGCTATCAGCGGAGCCTTTGCTGGCAGAGAAACAGTTAATTCAGCCTCATTTACTGCCTTTTAAAAAAACATAACTGATATGGCTGACCTGCTAAAAACAAATGTGGTTCCTAATGATAATTGAGATGTACAAACTATGGAATAAGGTGACGACAAGCAGATAAGAGGCAATCTGTAATTTCGATAAAGACATTAGTGAGCGAGCTAGGGTGGACGTAATCAATATAACTATTTGTTTAGCACTTTTGAAATGTACAGCGACCGAATTCAGAACATGGGCCGTTCTTACAGTGTTCTCCCTGTACACCAAGTCAGAACCGTAGGATAAATAAAGGGAGCATACATGCAGACAATGGAAGCTCTTACAAAATTCGATGATTACTTTTCTCTAAAACAGGTTATGGACTACATGTGCACCACCAAGTCAGAACAGTAGGCAAAATTAAGAGTGGTAAATAGACAAAATTATAGGCTGAGGCACATGGGCTACTAACAGCTTACTACATAACATACACTTAGTATTACTTTCTTAGCTACAGTATACATACTGTTAAAGTCAGAAGTTTTCATACACCTTAGCCAAATATATTTAAACTCAGTTTTTCACAATACCTGACATTTAATACTACTAAAAATTCCCTGTCTTAGGTCAGTTAGGATCACCACTTTATTTTAAGAATGTGAAATGTCAGAATAATAGTAGAGAGAATAATTTATTTCAGCTTTTATTTCTTTCATCACATTCCCAGTGGGTCATAAGTTTACATACACTCAATTAGCATTTGGTAGCATTGCCTTTAAATTGTTTAACTTGGGTTAAACATTTCGGGTAGCCTCCCACAAGCTTTCCTCAATAATTTGGGTGCATTTTGGCCCATTCCTCCTGACAGAGCTGATGTAACGGAGTCAGGTTTGTAGGCCTCCTTGCTCGCACACGATTTTTCAGTTCTGCCCACAAATGTTCTATAGGATTGAGGTCAGGGCTTTGTGATGGCCACTCCAATACCTTGACTTTATTATCCTTAAGCCATTTTGCAACAACTTTGGAAGTATGCTTGGGGTCATTGTCCATTTGTCCACCCATCTGCGACCAAGCTTTAACTTCCTGACTGATGTCTTGATGTGTTGCTTTAATATATCCACATAATTTTCCTCCCTCATGATGTCATCTATTTTGTGAAGTGCATCAGTCCCTCCTGCAGCAAAGCACACCCACAACATGATGCTGCCACCCCCTGTGCTTCACGTTTGGGATGGTGGTCTTAGGCTTGCAATCCTTCCCCTTTTTCCACCAAACATAATGATGGTCATTATGGCCAAACATTTATATTTTTGTTTTATCAGACCAGAGGACATTTCTCCAAAAACGTACGATCTTTGTTCCTATGTGCAGTTGCAAACTGTAGTCTGCCTTTTTTTATGGCGGTTTTGGAGCAGTGGTTTCTTCCTTGCTGAGCGGCCTTTCAGATGATGTCGTTATAGGACTCGTTTTACTGTGGATATAGATACTTTTGTACCGGTTTCCTCCAGCATCTTCGCAAAGCTTTGCTGTTGTTCTGAGATTGATTTGCACTTCTCGCACCAAAGTACGTTCATCTCTAGAAGACAGAACGCTTCTCCTTCCTAAGCAGAGTGACGGCTGCGTGGTCCCATGGTGTTTATACTTGCGTACTATTGTTTGTACAGATGAACGTGGTACCTTCAGGTGTATGTAAATTGCTCCCAAGGATGAACCAGACTTTTGGAAGTCTACAATCTCGGCTGATTTCTTTTGATTTGCCCATTGTGTCAAGCAAAGAGGCACTGAGTTTGAAGGTAGGCCTTGAAATACATCCACAGGTACACCTCCAATTGACTCAAATTATGTCAATTAGCCCATCAGAAGCTTCTAAAGCCATGACATCATTTTCTGGAATTTTCCAAGCTGTTTAAAGGCACAGTCAACTTAGTGTATGTAAACTTCTGACCCACTGGAAATGTGATACAGTGAATTATATGTGAAATAATCTGTCGGTAAACAATTGTTGGAAAAATTACTTGTGTCATGCACAAAGTAGATGTCCTAACTGACTTGCCGAAACTAGTTTGTTAACATGAAATTTGTGGAGTGGTTGAAAAACGAGATTTAATGACTCCAACATAAGTGTAGGTAAACTTCCGACTTCAACTGTATCTCCCTGGCATATTACATAATTTATGCAACAGCATACAAGAGATTTTTGGACTCTGTGCTCACTTGAACAGAAAGGTGGTACGGCTGTCCTTCGTAGGAAAATGTTGTCATCAAAGTCTGGCATTCTTTGGATTTATGGTGCTTTCAAGACAACTGGGAACTTGGGAAAAAAAACAAGGTTGAATCATGATGACATCATTGATCTCCAGTCATAGCTCTAGAAAAATGCCAGAGTTCCCAACTTACAATTCCGAGTTGGATAACCGTTCAAAACATATTTCTCATTAGTTTTTTTCCGGAATTCCCAGTTGTCTTGAACTCACTGAAGTCGAGTTTTCACTGTTCCGAGTTAATAGTTGTTTTGAGCGCAGCACCAATCATGCTTCATTGACAGCATGGCCAATGTTGAATGTTTACCATTTTAAACTTGGAAAAGAGATACATAATCCCAGATTTGGGACCACACAGCCACTGAATAGCAAGCTAGTGATTGCTTTGCAATGCTTTCAGTTAGCCACTGTCACTGATTCCTTCCCAACCACTCATTGTTGAATTTGCGATTTCCAACTTGTGTAATGTTTATGTCCAATGGCCGATGACCTTGAGCCTTCTTGGATCGACACTTCTAATGTAACTCTATAGCAGCACCCAAGGATCTTGAATTTTAGAGGTCTACCCTTAGACTTGGTGGTGACGTACTGTCCTCACGAGTGACAGAACACTGAACTAATCATGGTGCAACTAGAGAACATTACCAACACCTAAGCTATGTATTTTCTGCTAGCACTCCCACCACCACAGAAAGCATTTAGCTAGGCGGAAACACCTGTATTTTGGAGCTGCCTTACTCAAGAAAGCAAAAAAGAGACTGTGTTTGTATGCAACTTTATTGACTCAATAATTATTATTTTTATGTCTTACATTGTCTGCAAACTGATATGTGACATGTATTAATGCCAAAATAACATGCAAAAAAGGTAAGCCCAACCTGCCCTGAATGACAGGTCACCACTGCTAACAATATAGAAGATACAAATGGACCAGCCTTGGCTTTTCTCAAAACCCTTTTTTGTCAGTGATGCAGAATGAATGCAGCTAAATGTCATGCTTGGGTGACATAATATTATTATTTTTTGCATTTTTATCATATGGAATTTGAAGCTAAGGATAATAGCTCTTTGCAAGCAATGGAATATGAAAATGTATGGTCAGAATGAATTAGCAAGATGCATTCTTCTGCCATAACCAGCAGCAGCTCAACCTTGGATCAGTGCACTGATGACAAGACCTGTCATCATGTAACTGCAGCAACATAGTTCAATTAGTGCAGTTTATATGAGTTATGTATAAATTATAAATTGTCAATGAATTCTTGCAATGTCCTCCTTATTGTATGTTCATGTTCATCACTGATTCATTCATAGTTCACTATATTGAACCCGTGTGTATTCAGAATATTTGATTCCAAATCAGTAATTGGTTAATTATGAATTTGATAGTCTCAAATTCAGTATTATAATGCAAAATCATCACAAATGTGTATTCATTACGTAGCAATTATTTTAGTAATAGATTGATTGAAAAATGTTAGCAATTAAATTAGATGATTCAATTTAGAGTAGACTAGCCTTGGGGTGTAATGCAAACATGATGCCCTTAACAGAGGAGAAAGGAATAGTTCTGGAAAATTCGACTGAAATCTGTGTGAACCCCATATCATTTATTTATTTATTTTTTCATTTTGAGGACTGTTTCTGCTAGCTAGCTAACTAAACCTGATTCTAGCCACACACACACTGGTGGGGGACAAAGGATTTTGGGGTGAGTTTGCTGGCCATTACTTTCACTTGCTTGCTATGTGAACTAACCAAAATATGAAAAGCAATAATATTCATTAATTGATTTATGTTGAATTGTCTTTCAATTGTATGTCAAGAATTTATATAAAATGCCACTTTTGTTTAAATAACAGATTTACAGATGCATGCAAGGTGATGATGTGACTATATTGTGACAGCTCTAGCTAGAAAATAGCGCTTATTCATATATAGCGTATGAGGTAGTGGCTATCAACCTAGCATGGTGCTTGCTAAATTCTCTGATCCAAGGTTTTCCACTGCTCAATCCACATCCAAAACGGTTCGGGTATAGTCACTGTTAATCTGCTGTTTTACCGCCTCAAATCAAAATCAAATTGTTTCAGTGACAGCTAGATAGCTAACGTTAGATTGTTTTAATCTGAATGCTTAGTGGCTAGCTAATGCGAGCTACCTGACAACGTATGCGGAGTATCAAATACAATATTCTGTATTTTAGCTATGGTTAAACAATTTAAACTGCAGATGATTCGCCTTCTCCACAAGTTAGCAAGCTAACTGATTGTGTTATCTACGTTTGCATACTCATCATCTATTGATCAGATGGTCCAAGTTAGCCAGCTGGCTAGCTATAGCTAGTAGCTGCATACTACTAATGAAGTAGTTAGCTCAACGTTACTAGCCTCGCTAGCTAGCACAGCTGGGTGTCAGCCAACTACGCAAGATGACAGCGCTTTATTTTTCAGCAAATGCATTTCCATTTATCTGATTTATTTGCGTATATGCAATTATAAGCAAATGCCATTCCAAATAGTGTAAGCGATGTTTTTGGACGCGAACAGCTTGCTAGTAGTCACATCAAACCTCTGTCATGTTCATGCCTGTCCACTGACACTGTTGTGATGTTGCACATACGTCGCCTGACATCATTTTGGCACCAACATCTCTTTTGTTCTCCCTCTCAAGCTATTAACTTTCTTTTCTATTCAATTGTAGAAGTACTGTAATAACAAATGAAGTTAATGAAACACCTAAATGCTTTCCCCCATTATAATGTGTTTATTACAGACCCAAATGACTGGAATAAACTGATATAATTCTTCCTCTCTGCCAAGATGTCAAGTAAGAAATTGTTTGCATTTATACAAGTTTAGCCATCAGATAATGAAAATATGAGTATTTCTGTTAGGTCTCTGACAAAGCTGGGCAACTATGGCTACAAAAGTGATCACAATAAAATAAATGTAGTTTCTGCATGAAATATTAGTTTCTGGTAGGCTATATGATTTCCTTGTATTATAATTGATAGGTTAATAATTATCCGTCATGTATTTGCTGAGAGAGAAATAGAAAATCACAAAATTCAGATCTACCTTGATAGGATTGATTTAATCAACATTGAGAGATGTAAAAAGGGTCATTTTTGCCTTGATTTTAACATCTGACCTTTTCTTTCATAACAGAAAGAGAAAGAGAAAGGCCATATGCCCCTCCCCCTCCCCCAGCCCCTACAACAGTAAGTATTTCTGATGGCACATGGGAAGCCATTTGGAAAGGGATGTCCAATAATAACATTCATGCCATCTATTATCTTTCAATGTTAACTTGCTACTGTCCATTTTGAGAGGCTTACATTTTTGGGGGCTAACTTGTTTTTAAAAGTGGAATCCATTTGGCCAATTAATACGGTATACCCTGCAGATAGTCCTGTTACCACAGTAGAATTGGTCAATGCAATACGCTTTGCAGTCTCAGATAATAAGCTCCACTCCCTAAGATGTGAGGTACCATATACAACATACTGTAGACTATACATTATTTTCCTTACAAACAACACTAATGTATAGATTACATTGCTGTCTTGATGATCCTTCTTGTTGGTTTAGCATGAGTGCAAGTCTTTTTCAGTTGATTTTTTTTTACAGCTTTTCAACATTCATGTTTTCGCCAGTTTTTCATTGATTTTGTCATGCTTTACCCCATTATTTTATGTCATTTCTCATCTGTGTTTCTGTCTCATTTGTTTCCATCAGCAATTGCCCAACACCCCTGGGTTTGTGGGGTACAACCCCTACAGCCATCTGGCTTATAACAACTACAGGCTGGGAGGGACAACAAGCAACAACAGTCGGGCAACGGTAGGAATAATGACATAGAGAAAACACCGGGATGAAAACGCCAGACACAGAAGGAAACTAACATCAATATTTAAAATGACTATCTAGTTGGATTGAAACAGCCTAATCTAGCTTGCTTAGTAAAACTCAGTAATAACGTATAGGCAGATATAAGCTATAACAGCTCTTGACAACTTTGCTCTTTGGCTTTGTTTAGAAATAGTACTTTTTCCAGGGCTTATAAGAGCGGACATTCTTGAACAGACAGACAGTATGATTCGTCTAACCCATTCCATTACCAAGGCTTTCTGAGATGTATGCCATCCCAACGCTCCTCTGCTGCCTTCATCATACTAGTGCAGACTGGCCAAGTGTCCATCTGTGTGTATTCAAAATTGCTCGATCCTGCCCTTCAAAGTCTGCATTGCTGACAGCCATGCTAAGTAACCCATGCCATCAGTGTTGCCATGGCATTATAGACCCAATGCTTGGCATGGGTTTCGGGCTGCTACGGGAATAATACAGTCACTGCATGTAAGCTGTGGTTGGCACTCGGATTCTAATAATGGCATCATGTCACGCAGTGTGCAAATCTCAGCTTTAGGGAGATTTTGTATTTTCTTCAATCAGTGTTACTCAATCATAGTCTCCGTGTGACTTCTGTGCACTGGCTGGGCTCAAACAGGCTTTAATTAAATGAAGGTGATTGGACTGAGGGTGTTGTAGTTTTATTTTTACATGTACTTTGTTGAAGGTCGGATGATTAACTATGCGGATGCATATTTTCCTGCAGGGTGGTTCTCAGTCGAGACTTTGCATAGTGTCAAATTGTATGACTAGACATTTTTAGCACCTGTTGGTGTCCTAACTTTGAATCTAATAAGTGCCTTTTTATTTCCCAGAATTCTTCAGGAATAAACATTCCAAAGCCACCCAAGCCGCCAGACAAGCCGTTGATGCCATACATGCGATATAGTCGCAAGGTAAGTTGTCTACACGTAACATTACTTAAACCCAAACTACTCCATCGTGCACACCATTGCAAGACATATTAAAATACTGTACTATACCCTTACAACACGCAACACTTTAGCCAGGGTTAGGGACGAGCACTCTTAATGTACACAACACATCATCTGCCTGTCCATGGAGGTAGGTGTGAACTGTGAAACTAGACATACAGCAGCCTAGCCATTAAGAGCACTACAGACAGATTATGGGATATCTCCCTGGAGATGGAGTTTAAACACGGCCTCCATAGGTTTATGACCTATCTGCTTAGAGATAATGAGCCCCTGTCTGGTTCTCATCACCAGGTTTGGGATCAAGTAAAAGCCTCCAATCCCGATCTGAAGCTATGGGAAATTGGGAAGATAATCGGTGGCATGTGGAGGGACCTCACTGATGAGGAGAAACAGGATTACTTGAATGATTACGAAGCAGAGAAGGTTGGTTTGTTTTACCGGGGCGTTTATTTACGGGGTTGTTACGGGTGACCAGTAACAAGTGTCTCCAGCAGTTGTCAGAAGGGTCCCTCCAGTCATCATTCCTTCCTTTGTAAAAAAAAAAATACTGAGTAACTTTTCTTCAATGTTGAATAGTTTGTTTTGCATTGAAGGGGCACGTGTCACATCTTTGTCTCTCCTCTACAGATTGAGTACAATGAGAGCATGAAGGCCTACCACAACTCTCCAGCCTACCTGGCTTACGTCAACGCTAAGAGCCGCGCCGAAGCCGCTCTGGAGGAGGAAAGCCGACAGCGCCAGTCTCGTCTCGACAAAGGCGAACCGTACATGAGTATCCAGCCAGCAGACGACCCAGATGGTAAGACGCTCTCAGCACTACTAGTATTACCATGTCAGTCGCACTCTGGTTCCCACACCATGGTTCAGCAACTGTGACATCACCTTGGTGTCAATTTCTATCCCTACACTACCTCTTCGTGTTTGTCACACTTGCTACTTCACCTTATAGGCCACACTCCATTTCAGTTCTGTAGTATAAGTCTGGGCCCTGTATTTGAGATCAATGGCTTCACTGAGTTCCAGTAAGAAGCAAGGCAACGCACATCACATAGAAACATACATTAAAACTGGACTTCTGAATTACACCCTATAGGAAATGATGCTTGTCTCATATCGAGCTGGATAATGGTATACAGAAAATGCATAAAAAATCTTGTGGTAATTGGAAACACCCAAGATGTAAAAATGTGATAGTTAGTATCCCTATGGATTCATTTCTCAACAAGCTGTACATTGACGACTTCAGAAAGATTTGCCACATCAGTTGCTTCATAGATGCAGAGAACGGGGAGAGTCTGAACAAATTGTTCCGTTGGAGAAAAAGCACAAAAAAAAAAAAATCATAAGTGAGGATCAACCGATGGAACCGTTGGATGAAGATGATCATTTTTCGAATGACGTCTTTCTCCACCATAAAATGTACGATGTTATTATGAAGCCAAAATGGTATTTCTTGCTCCCAAATGCACAGACAATCCATCTTACCCCCACTGCGATTTTCAAAGGGTAGCATCCTTCACAGACCTCAAATGAAAGAGGTGTTTGACTACTACAATAAATCACTTTATTTATTTACTCACTGCAGTTTGGGATTTTTTGTTTTGTCAGTTGAATGACTTTTGGCCCAACGTGGAATGAATGAATTCTCCATGTGTTCAATAAGAAGTTGACCTTATTAAAAGAGACAATTTCTTCTCCTACATTTATGACTTACTTTGATGTTAGTGTTATAGAGGACAGCTTCATTTGACTCTGGATTTAAAAGAAAAGTCTCACGTACTTAGAGCTGGGATGTTCCCTTAGTTTTCGCAACATCCTCTACTTTTTCTGGGAAATAATAAGAGCATGAGCGCCAGTAAAAACCACTAAGACGTTTATGGAGTAAATGAGGAAGGTTTTTCAGAGTTAAGAGAGAGAGAAAGATGTATCTTTAACTCTCTACCCACCCACACATGAATATCAATACCATTCACCACAACGATGTTCAAACTTCCTTTGCAAATGTGTATATTCAAGTATATTCATACAACAAACATGCAAACAGCCAAATATGCAGACATTTCCTACTGCTATAAATGATTTAACCAAACGTAGGTATGTCAATGTTAAGCTATGTCCGATTAAGATATGCCAGATCAGATTTCTTTCCTGAGGCCGACCACATCTATACTTATTGGGTGGGATCTCTCCGCTCTTTCCCCATGGACAGTTGTATTCATTGAGCTCTGATAGACACACAGCACCCGCCACATGCCTTTTCCATTCTCCTTCCCAGATTACGACGATGGATTCTCCATGAAGCACTCGGCTGCCGCCCGTTTCCAGCGCAACCACCGCCTGATCAGCGAGATCCTGAGCGAGAGCGTGGTCCCCGACGTGCGCTCCGTCGTCACTACCGCCCGCATGCAGGTCTTAAAACGGCAGGTCCAGTCTCTTATGGTGCACCAGGTACGCTACGCTGGATCTGTCAGTCTTCAGTCAGTCTTCTATCAGTCTTCCTACAGAAATACAGATGTTACTCTACTTAGCACTATTAAGTTGGATGTTCCCAGTCATGGTGTTATTGTCATGGTAACCTGGATATCAAATCCTTTCTTCTTATTTGATAATTGAGTAATCATTAAAAACAGGTAATCAGTCCGGTAAATTGGCAGGTCTCTCTCTGTGTGTCTGGTCCACAGAGGAAGCTGGAGGCGGAGCTACTTCAGATTGAAGACCGCCACCAGGACAAGAAAAGGAAATTCATCGATGCCACAGAGTCTTTCACCAGCGAGCTGAAAAGGGTATGGAATCATCATCCAGGAACTTGTACGCAAGCCATTGTGTTGCACATAGTAAATATTACAGTGTTGACCTATATTACAGTGTTGACCTATAATATTACAGTGTTGACCTCAGACCAGTTCTGCATTGTAGAGATCCGCAGCGGCTAACTTTATCCATGTGTCCTGGCTAACTTGCGGCGTCGTCGCTTAGAATTTGTAGACTGACTCGTTGCAGTTCTGAATCCAGATACTGCACTGTATAGTGAATGCACTGTGTAGTCCATACCCCAGGTGGCGCTATTTACTTAGAGTCCATCTACTTCCTCTATGCTTCACAATGGGCAATTCAATGAAATAAAATGATTGAAAGGGGATTATTTAGTAAGTTGTACAACTGAATGCGTTCAACTGAAATGTGTCTTCCGCATTTAACCCACCTCTGAATTAGAGAGGTGTGGAGGGCTGCCTTCATCAACATCCATGGCGCCCAGGGAACAGTGGGTTAACTGCCTTGCAATGTAGTATCATTGTAGAGGAAATAGGAAATCTGATCAAGGTGGCAACATTAATCACGGTGTACTCACTAAATCACAGTCCATGTTACTAATCACAGTTGCACAGGTGTGAGATTGATTGTGAGATTAAGAGCATTAATCCCCAGAATTAATCCCCCGGTGGGGAGACTCAACATGTTGCCACTCTGTGCCCAGCTGTGTTGTATGAAAGTGGAGGTGGACATGGAGAAGATATCTGCAGAGGTCGCTGCGGCAGAGGATGCATCCCGCAGGCGCCTGTCGGAGCGGGAGAAGGAGGCGTCCACGTCCTCTTGCCTGGAGGAGGAGGAGAAACCAGTTGGCCCGTCAAACGGCAGCAAGAGCCAGCAGGAGTCTTTCAGTGACAACAGCAACAAGGAGAGAGAGGAGACTGAACCCAGCCCCATGGATACTGGTGGTGAGGCCCAACAGTATTAATCACTAAACCGTATGGTCTTTTAATGTATGGTTCTGGTCAGGTTCTGGTCAGGTCCCCTGAGTTAGGTATTCTCTCTTCGGTAGATGCTTCTTTTGGGAGGTTGTAAAATGCGCTCATCAGACAATGTTAATTTCACACTTGAAACTACATTGGTCCAAACGTGTTTGCTGTCTCCTAATATTTCCTGCTTTCTTGGTTACAGAGAAGTCAAAGGCCTCGGAGGAGTCAATGGCTCGTCCTGCCAGTGAGGTTGAGGAGGGGGCGCCGTCAGAGGACAAGGAGAGTGTTCCAGAAGGGGTGATGGAGGAGGGCACCAGTGACAGTAACACAGGGTCGGAGACCACCTCTGCCGTGACGGAGGACGCCCCGCCCAGCGAGCCAGCAGCCTCAGAGGGGCCGAGCAGGGCACGCCCTACCGCCCACTGAGGTTTCGACCTATGACCTTTGGGCCGAGAAATGTCCATGATGCATCACTCCATCTCTACAGTCACACTCTGATGATAACACATTGCACATTAGTATCTATGTGAACAAAAGCTGTGTTTAGATGGGGTTTTATGCAATTGGTTGAATCTTCAGAGCTCTGTTGGCAGGGTCAAAATAGACCTGCTGTCAATTTGCAAAGCGCTTCAAGTCCTCAAAGCAAAGCAATTATCCCAACTAAAGTGAATGATGTCTAAATTGAGTCACAATAAAGCCCACGTGAATTCCCCGTAATTCCATCACAGACCGCAGTGCCAGTCGAAAGCAACCATCCATCACCTGTCACTATATCAAAACATATCTCCTGTCTTATTCTATGGTACTATATCTGGCAGACACCAGATCTTACCAATTGAGGCTGGTTGTAAAAACTGTCACAAAAAAATGAGTTGTTCAATGTTTAATTACTTGTTCTTTGGAGTGTAATGTTGCTTTCAATGTTATTTTTGCATGGTGTCGCAACTCCTCTAATGGGAGAGTTTGCTTTAGTAGCGGAGGGAGTGGGGCGACTCCTCTGCCCAATATTCTTTAATGTTTACTCTAAGTATCAGTATTAAGTGACAGTATTGTCTCAGGAGTTAATAGAAATAAGTAGTTGTTTTCATTATTTATTAATATTCTTGTGTATTGTGAGTCCTGGGCCCAGTCCATCCGTCCACCAACCTGTTGTAATGCCACGAGTTCATCCATACTGTACAGTTTTACCAGTCAGTGTTCCAAAGTCTGCTAGCTCTCAATCAAATCAAAAGCTGTATGCTTAGAACAACCTTTCAGTGTTATGTTATTATGACCAGTAAGTACAATGTTCAACCCAGAACAAACTCTTAAATGTTAATATGCAATGTAATAAGCAGTGTTGCAAGGTTTGCGTGAACATGAGTGGTTTTCCATCTCATCCTAAAGCAACTTGAAGAGCAGAGTGAGTCATCAACATACTGTCTTAAAATCAATTTTGTTTGACATATTTATACCAATAAACTTTTCTACCCTGACATGGAGTTGTTGATGATAGGTTTGTTTTCAATGTCTCACGCATTGTGTATAGAATGGTAATCATTTAAGGTGACGTGTTTGTTCATATTAACAATTATTCCCACACTCAGGCTGAGGTGACAGAGGATAAATCTATGTTGGAATTCAAATCAAATGTATTTGTCACATACACGTGTTTAGCAGATGTTATTGCGGGTGTAGCGAAACGCTTGTGTTTATAGCTCCAACAGTGCAGTAAAATCTAACGGTAATATCTAGCCATTTCACAACAATACACACAAATCTAAAGGAATGGAATTAAGAATACATACATATTTCGGCGAGCAATGTCAGAGCGGCATAGACTACAATACAGTAGAATACGATAGAGTACAGTATATACAGTTGAAGTCGGAAGTTTACATACACATTAGCCAAGTACATTTAAACTCAGTTTTTCACAATTACTGACATTTAATCCTCCAAAAAAAATCCCTGTCTTAGGTCAGTTAGGATCACCACTTTATTTTAAGGATGTAAAATGTCAGAATAATAGTAGATATAATTATTTATTTCAGCCTTTATTTCTTTCATCACATTCCCAGTGGGTTCCCAGTTTACATACACTCAATTAGTATTTGGTAGCATTGCCTTTAAATTGTTTAACTTGGGTCAAACGTTTTGGGTCGCCTTCCACAAGCTTCCCACAATAAGTTGGCTGAATTTTGGCCCATTCCCCCTGACAGAGCTGGTGTAACTGAGTCAGGTTTGTAGGCCTCCTTGCTCGCACACGCTTTTTCAGTTCTGCCCAAAATGTTTCTATGGGATTGAGGTCAGGTCGTTGTGATGGCCACTCCAATACCTTGACTTTGTTGTCCTTAAGCCATTTTGCCACAACTTTGGAAGTATGCTTGGGGTCATTGTCCATCTGGAAGACCCATCTACGACCAAGCTTTAACTTCCTGACTGATGTCTTGAGATGTTGCTTAAATATATCCACATAATTTCCTTCCCTCATGATGTCATCTATTTTGTGAAGTGCACCAGTCCCTCCTGCAGCAAAGCACCCCCACAACATGATGCTGCCACCCCCTGTGCTTCACGTTTGGGATGGTGTTCTTTGGCTTGCAAGCCTCCCCGCCAAACAGTTCTATTTTTGTTTCATCAGACCAGAGGACATTTCTCCAAAAAGTACTATCTTTGTCCCCATGTTCAGTTGCAAACCATAGTCTGGCTTTTTTATGGCGGTTTTGGAGCAGTGACTTCTTCCTTGTTGAGCGACCTTTCAGGATATGTTGATATAGGACTCGTTTTTACTGTGGATATAGATACTTTTGTACCTGTTTCCTCCAGCATCTTCACAAGGTCCTTGTGTTGTTCTGGGATTGATTTGTACTTTTCGCTCCAAAGTACATTAATCTCTAGGAGACAGAACGCGTCTCCTTCCTGAGCGGTATAATGGCTGCGTGGTCCCATGGTGTTTATACTTGCATACTATTGTTTGTAATAGATGAATATGGTACTTTCAGGCATATGGAAATTGCTCCCAAGGATGAAGCAGATTTTTTTTCTGAGGTCTTGGCTGATTTCTTTTGATTTTCCCATGATGTCAAGCAAAGAGGCACTGAGTTTGAAGGTAGGCCTTGAAATACATCCACAGGAACACCTCCAATTGACTCAAATTATATCAATTAGCCTATCAGAAGCTTCTAAAACCATGACATCCTGTTCTGGAATTTTCCAAGCTGTTTAAAGGCGCAGTCAACTTAGTGTATGTAAACTTCTGACCCACTGGAATTGTGATACAGTGAATTATAAGTGAAATAATCTGTCTGTAAAGAATTGTTGGAAAAATTATTTGTGTCATGCACAATGTAGATGTCCTAACCGACTTGCCAAAACTATAGTTTGTTAACAAGAAATTTGTGGAGTGGTTGAAAAACAAGTTTTAATGACTCCAACTTAAGTGTATGTAAACTTCCGACTTCAACTGTACATATGAGATGAGTAATGCAAAATATGTAAACATTATTAAGGTGGCAAGTGTTACATTATTAAAGTGGCCAGTGATTCCATGTCTATGTATATAGGGCAGCAGCCTCTAATGTGCTAGTGACGCCTATTTAACAGTATTTAACCGTCTGATGGCCTTGAGAAAGAAGTTGTTTGTCAGTCTCTCGGTCCCAGCGTTGATTCACCTGTACTGACCTCACCTTCTGGATGATAGCGGGGTGAACAGGCAGTGGCTTGGGTGGTTGTTGTCCTTGATTTTTTTGGCCTTCCTGTGACATCAAGTGCTGTAGGTGTCCTGGAGGGCAGGTTTCCCCCGTTGATGCGTTGGGCAGACTGCACCACCCTCTGGAGAGCCCTGCGGTTGTGGGCTGTGCAGTTGCCGTACCAGGCGGTGATACAGCCCAACAGGATATTCTCAATTGTGCATCTTTAAAAGTTTGTGAGGGTTTTAGGTGCCAAGCCAAATTTCTTCAGCCTCATGTTTCTTCAGCCTTCTCAACCTGAGGTTGAAGAGGTGCTGTTGTGCCTTCTTCACCACACTGTCTGTGTGGGTGGACCATTTCAGTTTGTCAGTGATGTGTACGCAGAGGAACTTAAAGCTATCCACCTTCTCCACTGCGGTCCTGTCGATGTGGATAGGGGGGTGCTCCCTCTGCTGTTTCCTGAAGTCCACAATCAGCTCCTTTGTTTTGTTGACGTTGGGTGAGAGGTTATTTTGCTGGCACCACATTCCCAGGGCCCTGACCTCCTGTGGAGGGTTGGCTGTGTTGTCATTGTTGATAATTAGGTCTACTACTGTTGTGTCGTCTGCAAACGTGATGATTGTGGCCTCCTGAGTGGCGCAGTGGTCTAAGGCAGGTAGAAGATAAACAGATAAGAGAGACCGGTAGAATATAAACTGATAAAGGTACAGCTACAGTCTGTGTCACTAGAGATTCTGGGTTCGAGTCCAGGCTCTGTTGCAGCCGGCCGCGACCAGGAGACCCATGGGGCGTCACACAATTGGCCCAGCGTCGTTAGGGGAGGGTTTGGCTGTCAGGGATGTCCTTGTCCCATCATGCACTAGTGACTCCTGTGGCGGGCAGGGTGCAGTGCATTTTGACATGGTCACCAGGTGTATGGTGTGTCCTCCGACACAATGGTGTGGCTGGCTTCCAGGTTAAGTGGGCATCGTGTCAAAAAGCAGTGCGGGTGGGTTGCGTTTCGGAGGATGTACGGCTCTTGACACTCCCCACTCCCGAGTCTGTATGGAAGTTGCAGCGATGAGACAAGACTGTAACTACCAATTGGATACCACGAAATTGGGGAGAAAAAGGGGGTAAACAAAAAACTTGATGATTGAGTTGGAGGTGTGCATGGCCATGAAGTCATGGGTGAACAGGGTGTACAGGAGGAGGCTGAGCAGGCATCCTTGTGGGGCCCCAGTGTTGAGTATCAGCAAGGTGGAGGTGTTTTTTCCTACCTTCACCACCTGGGAGCGGCCTGTCAGGAAGTCCAGGACCCAGTTGCACAGGGCGGGGTTCAGACCCAAGCCCCCAAGCTTAATGATGAGCTTGGAGGGTACATAGGTATTCCTCTTGTCCAGATGGGATAGGGCAGAGTGCAGTTTGATGGCGATTGCATTTTCTCTGGATCTATTGGGGCGGTAAGAAAATTGAAGTGGGTCTAGGGTGTCAGGCAAGGTAGAGGTGAAATGATCCTTGACTGGTCTCTCAATACACTTAATGATGACAGAAGTGAGTGCTACAGGGCAATAGTCATTTAGTTCAGTTACCTTTGCTTTCTTGGGTACAGGAACAATGGTGGACATCTTAAAGCATGTGGACATGTAGACTGGAATAGGGAGAGATTGAATATGTCCGTAAATACTCCAGCCAGCTGGTCTGCGCATGCTCTGAGGACTCGGCTAGAGATGCCGTCTGGGTCGGCAGCCTTACAAGGGTTAACACGCTTAAATGTCTTACTTACGTCGGCCACGGAAGAGAACCCACAGTCCTTGGTAGCGGGCCGAATCGGTGGCACTGTGTTATCCAACAGCTTATCATACACAATCTATGGCACCCAATACTGATCACAGATTTGATACTATTTGTTAAAGATGTGGTCCACTGGTCTGTGTCCTCTGATCTGCAAGGTACAAGGAAGTGGGTTTCCTGTTTTCAATATTGCACCACTCTTTCCAGCGGTCTTAGTAGTGTTATCATTTGTAGTTAACATTTTAACTAACAGTATTTATATTGTATTGACCTGATGTGAGCAAAAGAGACAGGTAGAAGATAAACAGATAAGAGATAGGTAGAATATAAACAGATAAGAGACAGGTAGAAGATAAACAGATAAGAGAGACCGGTAGAATATAAACTGATAAAGGTACAGCTACAGTCGTCTTCCTGCTAACACACTTAAAAAAAAAAATGTCTGTCACTTTTGCAGCTAGATACCATGTGTAGGAACCATACCAGCAGCCCCATATAATTTTAATTAGTAGAAAAGACATTCTCATTCAGATCAACATCCATGATGGGTGGGCCGGTGACCTATTGAGTTTACCCATGAGTGTACCAGTCAAATTGTTGCAGCTCATAATTGTCCGTTATAGTAATTATATTTCTATGATCAGCCTTTTGCAATAGTGATGAGATTTGTCACAGCTTTACCTTAGGTGCAGAGATGCACAGTCGTCCCTCTGCAGCAGTCACCTGTTGCACAGAATTGTGGTTAGTGTTTCTTTGCTGGGTTCTTTTCCTGAGCGCCTTGAAAACTCAAAGCCGCAACCGCACAGGCAGACAGGTGTGCAGCTTGTGCAGAGTTGATGGAAAGTAGGGGAGAATAAGACTGAACGTGCCCTTTACTGACCAAGATAAACCAAGACAGCAGTGGAACTGCCACCACTGCCTAAACAAAAGTGTTGTGGTGGTAAACACAATGACAAACGTATACTGTATGAGTATTGGTGAACATTTGGGGACATTTGGAGAAATTACTGAGACTTTTGTGTAAATCACTTATTTGTCAAAGTTCTCAAAGGGGACATGAAGAAACATTAGCATATTTATATTATTTTGGATTAGACACGCATGAAGCGTTGACTGTAATGAGTCTATCTCACCTTAGAAGTACATATCAGCCACTTGCTCTGGGAGGGCTGTTTTGTAGCTGTTGGTTTGGCAAACACCCAGAATTGGTAAGACACTTAAAAATAGTCCCTTCAATGCATGAGGTTTACAGAATGAGCATCGCTCTTGTTTGTTACTTACTTGTGCAGTATTTGTTTTTTAGTTATATTTGTACTTTTATTCTAGCTAAATGTAACTCAAAGTGGGTTATTTGCTATGCTAAAGATTTCATTTTAATACAGACTTTGTAATACAGCCTTTTCATCCAACATATTAGTACACTCTTAGAAAATGGGGGCAGTCGAATAACCCTTTTGGAACCCTTTTTCTAAGAGTACATACAGTACATGTATTGTAATGATAAGCAGTATGCCCTGTTTGACCCAGACACTGAGCTTTTCCTTACCTTCATCCCTGCTCCACCTGAAAGTACAGGCAGGTGTGGGGATAAACTGCAGACAATAGAAAATAGTAGACAAAAGTTTTAAAATACAATACAAAATACAATTAAAATCAATGTCTAATGGCTTTTAATCCAACATCAGCTGTAAACTCAGTCGGAGATGGCATGGCCAATTTCATCAACATCTAAGCCTATTGTTAAGTAATGGGGTTGTAATGGCGAGATGAGAAACCAAGTCTATACCGATTTAGGACCGATGTAGCCTATTCTTCACTGTGGACTACAAAAATAAGCCTCAACAGCACAAGCGTAATGGTGTTATCTTTCTAGTGACTGTGTGTTGAAAATAGAACAGACAATACATTTTCCCTCAACCACTGTGGTCACTGAGATCTTTGTGTGTCTGAGTGTCTGTGCTGAACAACATGAACACTAATTTCCTCTCATAGCGTGCAATTGCTGTATGCAACAGTTCAACGTGAATGTTTAATAGGCAGTAAATCACCAACATACACAGGATGCAGTTCTATCTCTCTGTACTGTCATAGATTATACCTCAAATTGTTCATTTGTCAATTTCCTGCACAATGCGTAAAACCAACAACATTTGCATTCACTCTCATTCCTAATCATTGTTTTTTACAAGACACTGAGAGAGTAACTATGATCCAGGGGCCCTTTTTTTTTAGTATAGTTCAAAGGAGAAACTTGCGCCTCACACAGCCTCATCTAGACTTGCGGGCTGTCTCTCTACTTTCACAACCTGTGTACTGAACTAAAGCGCAGTAGTAACTCTCAATCAACATGACCGCTGTCAAAGGTGAGAAGATCATTCAATGTTTCAAACAATTTCATAACTGTGGAAAAGTGATTTGAACCTCTTAAATAGTTGATTATTCATAGGATATTAGCTCTACTGTGGGGCAAGTTTAGCAAAACAGTGTGTCCAGTCAATTGCTGCATGCATGTAGACAATAAAATACGAAAATAGTAAATGTGCTTCCGTTAGGTGAACATAGTGTATGTGATGTAGGGTGCTAAGATGGAAAGGCTGATAACAAGCCATACAGCTGTATAGCTACAGTAGGCTGTGATCATTAAATTGAGCTTCTACTTCTTATTAACACAACATCTGTGAATCGCTGACATCTGCTGCCCTTGTTAAATTAATGTTTAGGGAGAGTGTTAATTCATTTTTTAAGTGTTTCAAATCAATTGAGTATAGAAATACTGAAACTGGAACCAGGTTTGTAAGACTGAGATGGTTGCAGGTACAGCCCCAGTTCACTCATAATATGTTTTGTAACCGAGTCACTTCTGTTTTGACGGATTGAGAATTTCCAGTTTTCTGATCATGAGATTTCTGTTATATATTTTTTATTTATTTCCCCTTTATTTAACCAGGTAGGCCAGTTGAGAACAAGTTCTCATTTACACCTGCGACCTGGCCAAGATAAAGCAAAACAGTGCGGCAAAACCAACACAGAGTTACACATAAACAAACGTACAGTCAATAACACAATAGAAAAGAAAAATAGACAAATCTGTGTACAGTGTTTGCAAATGGAGATAGGCAATAAATAGGCCATAGAGGCGAAATAATTACAATTTAGCATTAACAATGGAGTGATAGATGTGCAGATGACGTTGTGCAAGTAGAAATACTGGGGTGCAAAAGAGCAAGAGGGTAAGTAATAATATGGGGATGAGGTAGTTGGATGTGCTATTTACAGATTGGCTGTGTACAGGTACAGTGATCAGTAAGCTGCTCTGACAGCTGATGCATAAAGTTAGAGAGGGCGATATAAGACTCCAGCTTCAGAGATTTTAGCAATTCGTTCCAGTCATTGGCAGCAGAGAACTGGAAGGAAAGGCGGCCAAAGTAAGTGTTGGCTTTTAGTTGTGTCACTTCCAGTTGCTGCAGGGGGTTTTAAGATGATGGTCGGGGTAGTGGTAGCCAGGTGGAAAGCATGGCCAGCCGTGGAAAAATGCTTATTGAAATTATCGATTATCATAGATTTATCAGTGGTGACAGTGTTTCCTATCCTCAGTGCAGTGGGCAGCTGGGAGGAGGTGCTCTTATTCTCCATGGACTTTACAGGGTCCCAAAACTATTTGGAATTAGTGCTACAGGAAGCAAATTTCTGTTTGAAAAAGCTAGCCTTAGCTTTCCTGACTGACTGAGTATATTGGTTCCTGACTTCCCTGAAAAGTTGCATATCGCGGGGGCTATTCGATGCTAATGCAGAACATCACAGGATGTTTTTGTACTGGTCAAGGGCAGTCAAAGTCTGGGGTGAACCAAGGCCTATATCTGTTCTTAGTTCTACATTTTTTGAATGGAGCATGCTTATTTAAGATGGAGAGGAAAGCACTTTTGAAGAGCAACCAGGCATCCTCTACTGCCGGGATGAGGTCAATATCCTTCCAGGATACAGGGCCAGGTTGATTAGAAAGGCCTGCTTGCTGAAGTGTTTTAGGGAGCGTTTGACAGTGATGAGGGGTGGTCGTTTAACCGCGGACCCATTACACACCCAGGCAGTGAGGCAGTGATCGCTGAGATCCTGGTTGAAGACAGCAGAGGTGTATTTAGAGGGCAAGTCTGTCAGGATGATATCTAAGAGGGTGCCCATGGTTACGGATTTAGGGTTGTAACTGGTAGGTTCCTTGATAATTTGTGTGAGATTGAGGGCATCTAGCTTAGATTGTAGGATGGCCGGGGTGTTAAACTTGTCCCAGTTTAGGTCACCTAACAGTGCAAACTCTGAAGATAGATGGGGGGCGATCAATGTCTTGGGCACAGATGGGGGCCTATAACAAGCAGCAATGGTGAGAGACTTGTCTGGAAAGATGGATTTTTAAAAGTAGAAGCTAGAATTGTTTTGGCACAGACCTGGATAGCATGACAGAACTCTGCAGGCTTTCTCTGCAGTAGATTGCATCTCCGCCCCTTTGGCAGTTCTATTTTATCAGAAAAAAAATAGTTAGGGACTCTCATTCCCTAATGAGGTGGCTTTCCTAAGCCAGGATTCAGACACGGCTAGGACATCCAGGTTGGCGGAATGTGCTGAAGCAGTGAATAAAACAAATTTAGGGGGGAGGCTTCTAATGTTGCTTCTAATGTTAACATTAATAATGTTAAGCTGGAGGCACAGCGATTCAGACAGCTAGCAGCCCGGGTACAGCAGGCTAGCAGATGGGCCTCAGGGGGACGTGCCAAAGGGGTATTTTTGACCGTGTTTTTTGTTTTTCTTTTTGCCTCTTTAGAAAAATGATATTTGTAATGCTTTTCATATTTGGGTTGGTGCATCCCCTTCTGTTACCACCAGATGTCCTTGCTATGTCTTTGTTGCACACTGGACAACAGGGCTCCTCAATTACATTAATCAGTGTGAATATTTTTCCTTGGGTGGATGGTCACAGGTCCAGAACATAAAAGATTTGCACACTGCAAATTCATTGCAGAAATCCCAAACACTTTGAGCTGATTTCCTGGTGATTTTCTAGTGTTATGTCCAACAACAAACACTAAGATCAGAAAACTTGGGGGGCCAAATAAAATCACCTGTGGGATGAATTTGGCCTATTGGCCACTTATTGGGGAACACTGCAGTACAAGCTAAATACCGAACAGTTGAGACAACTCAAATGTATTATTGACACTTAGAAAAACAATTTATGCTAATAACAAGGGATATCAACTCCTACGTGTCATCATAAGTGACGTGTCTTGAACTCTTTCCAAAGGTTGTTCTTATACAGTGGCTTGCCATAGTATTTACCACCTTCACATTGTTCCTATTTCGTAACATTACAACCTGGAATTAAAAATAGATGTTTTGGGTGTTTCTATCATTTGATTTAAACATGCCTACCACTTTGAAGATGAAAAATACTTTTTGTGAAACGAACAACAAATAAGACAAACTGAAAACTTCAGCGTGCAATACTATTCATCCCCCCAAAGTCAATAGTTTGTAGAGCCACCTTTTGCAACAATTACAGCTGCAAGTTCCTTGGGGTATGTCTCTATAAGCTTGGCACATCTAGCCACTGAGATTTTTGCCCATCATTCAAAGCAAAACTCCTCCAGCTCCTTCAACCTTGATCTGTACTTCTCCACAACTTTGTCCCTGACCTGTTTGGCGAGCTCCTTGGTCTTCGTGGTGCCGCTTGGTAGTGCTCCTTGCTTTGTGGTGTTGAAGACTCTGGGGCCTTTCAGAACAGGTGTATGTATATATGCTGAGATCATGTGACAGATCATGTGACACAGATTACACACAGGTGGACTTTATTTAACTAACTATGTGACTTCTGAAGGTAATTGGTTGCACCAGATCTTATTTAGGGGCTTCATAGCAAAGGGGGTGAATACATTTGCATGCACCACTTTTCCATTTTTAAGAATTTTTTGAAACAAGTAATTTTTTAAAATTTCACTTCACCAATTTTGACTATTCTGTGTAATGTCCTTTACATTAAATACAAATAAAAATCTATTTAAAGTACAGGTTGTAATGCAACAAAATAGGAAAAACGCCAAGGGGGATAAATACTTTTGCAAGGCACTGTAGTCAACTAACATATCAGTCTATTTATCGATCAACTGATACTCCACACCTTATCTGATTTTCAGATACACGAATCTTAGTACCAGCTCTGCTGATCTGCACCTACTTTGAGGTAAGAACCATGTATGAACACAGTCTTCAGTATACCATACCATACAATATCATTTGTGTGAATTATTAATAGTCTTTCGATATAATTTGTTTTAGACAATCAATTAACTGATATCTTTATAACTCTAACACAATCTACCCACAGAAACGCACAAACACTATACTGGTACTAACCACAGTCTTTCATTCGAGAGCATACTGTATAGCACATCTTCCTCTCAGGAAGTGGTATACTTATCTGAAAGCATGCCAGTTTATCAAGGGGCCAGATGCAGGGTACATTGTGTCTGCTTTATTTTGGACCCAGTTCCCTGAACCTGAACACTAATCTATTAGAATGACATGTTATTAGAATTCAAGGCATATGATTACACCAGTCAATCATCAATTATCCTGATTTACAGTATGTCCCATTGTCTTTTTTTCAGACTTGCTTCTCTCAGAATGAAAAAATGACTACAGAGTTCATCACTGATTTCACTGATTACCCCACAGACAATACTGACTTGGATTATGATCATTGGACCCAGCAATGCCAGAAGGAATCCAACCGCCACTTCCGCTCCTGGTTCATGCCCACCTTTTACTCCCTCATCTGCTTCCTCGGTCTGGTCGGTAACATCCTGGTGATCGGTACCTACGTCTACTTCAACCGGCTGAAGACCGGGACCGACGTGTTCCTGCTCAGCCTGTCCGTCGCCGACCTGCTGTTTGTCGTGTCGCTGCCCCTCTGGGCGACCAACTCCATGACGGAATGGGTGCTGGGGCTGTTCATCTGCAAGGCCATGCATACCATCTATAAGGTCAGCTTCTACAGCGGCATGTTCCTCCTCGCGTCAATCAGCGTGGACAGGTACGTTACTGCAAATGAGAAAGCGTTCTCAAAGACTAACCTGGTTAAATAAAAGCCTGATCGAAACGTGTTGCAGTGTGCGTCCTGCTGTGACCTAATAGGCTGATCTGCTCCTATCTCTGCTGTGACCTAATAGGCTGATCTGCTCCTATCTCTGCTGGGACCTAATAGGCTGATCTGCTCCTATCTCTGCCGGGACCTAATAGGCTGCTCCTATCTCTGCTGTGACCTAATAGGCTGATCTGCTCCTATCTCTGCTGTGACCAAATAAGCTGATCTGCTCCTATCTCTGCTGTGACCAAATAAGCTGATCTGCTCCTATCTCTGCTGTGACCAAATAAGCTGATATGCTCTTATCTCTGCTGTGACCAAATAAGCTGATCTGCTCTTATCTCTGCTGTGACCAAATGAGCTGATCTGCTCCTATCTCTGCTGTGACCAAATAAGCTGATCTGCTCTTATCTCTGCTGTGACCAAATAGGCTGATCTGCTTTATCTCTGTAAATATTTGTATATGGTTCACTAAAGTATTATATGAGCCTGCTATATAAAGCCTACTTTATGTCATTTTTCCGACAGGTACTTCGCCATCTCCAAGGCCGTCTCTGCCCACCGCCACCGCTCCATGGCAGTGTTCATTAGCAAGGTGACCTCTGTGGTCATCTGGGTGATGGCGCTGGTCTTTTCTGTGCCCGAGATGTCCTATACCAACATCAGCAACAAGACCTGCACCCCCTACACCGCCGGCTCAGACCAGGTGCGCGTGGCCATCCAGGTGAGCCAGATGGTCTTGGGGTTCGTTCTGCCGCTCCTAATCATGGCCTTTTGTTACGGCGCCATTGTGAAGACCCTGTGCCAGGCCCGGAGCTTTGAGAAGAACAAGGCCATCAAGGTGATCTTCACTTTGGTGGCGGTTTTCCTGCTCTGCCAGGTGCCCTATAATCTGGTACTGCTGCTGACCACTCTCGACGCGGCTAAGGGGGGCAGCAAGGACTGCCTCTATGACAACAGCCTCCTCTACGCCGCTGACATCACCCAGTGCCTGGCTTTCCTGAGGTGCTGCCTCAACCCCTTTGTGTATGCATTCATCGGGGTGAAGTTCCGCCGCGACCTCCTGAAGCTGCTGAAGGATCTGGGCTGTATGAGCAAGGAGAGATTCTTCCAGTACACCTGCGGCAAGAGGAGCTCAGCGGCCGCCATGGAAACAGAGACCACAACCACTTTCTCCCCCTAAAGCTGCCAATGCTGCCTAATCTGTCAGCCTTTTCAACATGGACAAGATCTTGTACACAGCCTATGTTTATTTCTGACTATATTTAAATAGTTTTTTTTGTAAGTGTTCTATAGATCACTGAAAAGGTCTAAAGGACATGTATGCATAAATTATCAGGCAGCTTACTTGTCGCCACTAGGTATTGATTTAGATCAAGTCTGTACCATTCCATTTTTTCCTGTTATAGAGCTGTTAGTGGAGGACTAGCACTGTAAATACTCAATGTCTTTGTATTATTTCTGTTGTTTTGAGTCTTATTTCCGAAGTCTAGTAAATAAATAAGAATTTTAAAAAAAAGGTGCGCTCTGGTCTCATTTGACCACTTGTTCAACAACTCACATGATAAAAGACTGAAAGTATACTATGGTATAAATACTGTAGTGTTTTTGTGGTATTCACTGCAGTGTTTTTGCATACTATACTGTAGTATTTACAGTTAACTATAGTATAAATACTGAAGTAAAAAAAAAAAATTCAGTGTTTCTGCATATTGTACTTTACTGTTGTGTTTCTGCAGACTAGTATACTGTAGTATTTACTGTAGTGTTTTTGAAGACTATACTGTAGTAATATTACTGTTTTTGTAGACATGGTGTTTCTGTTTTACTATCTTTGAAATAGAAGTGGAGGCTTTCTCCTTCAAGAAACTTACTGGAGAAATATTAAAACAGCACATTTTTCATAACCTGTAAGTAGGTAGGACTGGGGTCTGAACAGCTAGTTCGGTGCTTCTGCTCTTTTCAATAACCTGAAGGGAAATTAATATATGGTCTATACTTGGCATGTATGTTTCTCACTTATAGGTGGCACAAATTGCGATACAGGGGAGGGGAATGGGCAGGGTATATGCAAATTAAACACTGCAGTGTTTAATATAGTAAAAAAAGTAGTGTTTTTGTGGACTGTAGTGTTTTTACTGACATTGCTGTAGTATTTACTACAGTGCTTCTTTTGCAGTTAATACTGTAGTATCTACTATATACTACAACATTCTATATTAAGTACTACACATGATCGAGGGATTCTACAGTGTGGCATAGTATTCTACAGCAGCGGTAGACAACCCTGGTCCTGGAGGGCCACAGGCATTTCATGTTTTTGGTTTAACTGACCTGGAAGACCAGGTGTGTTGAATTTAGGCAGTCACTGAACTGATTAACAGTATACTGCAGCCTACTATAGAATTATATAGCAAGTACTGTAGTATTCCATAGTAAACTGTAGTATTTTTTTCATGTGGGAACCCTACGTCTAGGCTATTTGACATGTTAGATTTCAACCAATTTACAGTACCTTGCTTCAAAATGGGTCTTTGAAGCCCATAACACTTTATTTGCATAGTCTATGGAACATCTGCAGATGGACTATCTACAGACTATCAGTAACATTTCAGCTAACTATCTACTGACCTTAACCCTTACCCTAACATTAACCCTTACCTAATCTTTCTTTTAAACCTACCCTTAACCGTAATCTTAGCAAGCAGTTGCTTATCAAAATATAGTTTGTTGATAGTATGATCATCTGCAGAGCATCTACAGATGGACTATCCAAATAAAGTGTAACCTTGAAGGCTTCCACAGGACAAAAAAGAACATCACACGGCATGGTTAATAAATGGTTAATAAATGGTTTGCATTCAAACTAGGGGGTTACAGAGGAGGTTAGCACAAGTCAGACATTTCCAGACATCGTCTCATTCACTTACTAGTTTCAAAACAAACCTTGGGAGGTCAGTTCCCCAGAAAAGCAATTGACTCGGTTCCCCAGAAATGCAAATGACAATAGGCTATTGTTTGTAAGAAAGGGGTTATCCCTTTACATCCTTTCTGAAAGTTACCTAATACTCCTTTCTAACAACTGTAATAGTGATAAGATAAGCTTTTATTGATTCCACAGCATTTTGTTTTACAGACGCTAAAATATATGGAGATCAATTGTAAGTTTTATAGAACATTTATTGGCTTTCAGCATAAAATGTAAAGCTTATGGAAGTTGTCCAATTTACTGTATCTCAGTGCAAAATTTGCACACAAAAAATACAGTAAAAGACATGGGTTACACTCGTGCCCTCTTCACAAATGTGTCCTCTAGAACACTACCCATCCTTTAACTTTCACTCATTCGAGTTACAGATCTGTAAAATCCACTGAGAAAATTCTAAATCTCCATGAATTATATTCCCCGTGATAATGAATAATTCCTGTTTCTGCCTCAAATGAATATCCTACAACTGATGGCAGCATCAGACCTAACCCAGAATATTAGAGCTGCAAGCAAGGGCGTGTGAAACAGTCGGCTGACTGGATGACAGTAGGAGGAGTTGGGAGCTATCAATAAAAGCATTCTACTCTTGGATTAATTTACTTTGAAACCTCAGGGATATAGACAACCCCTTTCCTTACACATTGAGGACAAGAGAACAACAAAAACAGGTAAGATACCTCAACTATATTTCAGTATACAGAATCTCATACGTGACGGAGGTAGATTAAGAATGCATTTAATTAGAATATGTATACTATGTTTACTTATACTTCTGCTGTTACACTTTGGAGAGAAAAAAAAATAGATTTATGCAAACAAGTATCATAAAACATTAGTACTGTATTCATCAAGGATAGATAATTGTGTATTTCCAAATGTTAGGGTCGTGATTTTTCAGTAATAGACTTATATCTATTATTCCCATAAGTATATTGTGGTGAAGGTGGGTCAGGACCTCATGCACACGCTACCTGCACATAGAGATTGGATGTCCTTCGCAGGGTCGCAATCTAATGCTACAACCTCATGCTACTGCAACTACAGTATGTTTTGCCCCCAAGGCTGATAGAACGATGTTGAAGTGTGTCACATAACAGTGAGCCTCAGGCATCAACTTTCCTCACTCTGTCTGGAATGTGGAAATAGTAGGCTACTGTACACTACAGCAACACTAAAGGGGGTCTTTATAGGGCCTCCCGAGCGCACAATTGGACCAGCATCGTCCGGGTTAGGGAAGGGTTTGGCTGGGGTAGCCGTCATTGTAAATAAGAATTTGTTCTTAACTGATTTGCATAGTTAAATAAAGGATAAATAAAAAATAAATAGGAAGCAGTTCTTAGAAGTAACATCTGCACATCTTTTAATTGCTGTAAATACCAGTGGTAAATCAGTATAGAAAATGTATGGTCTCTGATTGCTGTATCAGCAATGGAAGTGTTGGGGGGACAACAATGGTTGTGTTGTCATGGCGACTCCCTCTGGCCCTGTGACTCACTGGGTGCCTTGCCCTGTCTGAGACGAGGGGGTAGAGTCCTTCTCCCTCTTACACACTCCACACCCTTCCTCTTGACTGCTTCCTTTATCCCCTCAACTATCACTGTACGCAAACCGTTCACTTTCTCAAGAGATTGCGTCATACTTCTAGGTCAAATATGTAACTTTCAAAATTACTATGGCCCTTACCTATACTTTTGCATGTGTGGTGCTGTAAAGTTAACCACAGTATTGGTAAGCAACTGGTAGACAGAAAACCTGAAGAGAAGGATATGAGTATTTGTTCATCGCCAGTAGCTGTTAAGCCAACAGTAAACAGGTCTCATATAATTAAATATTACTCATATTTAGATGCCGCTCCTTTCACTGGGTTCACAAAGAGTTGACCTTTGTTGACAATACTATCAACAATACAATGAAAGTTTGTGGAAGGTTCATATAGTTCACGGGACAGCTGCAGGTCTATTGAGACTGGGAAAGGCTGGGTGGAGTTCACACAATGTGGAAGAGTGAAATTTGAACTTAATTCACTCAAGATAACATTGTGTCACGATAACAATGTGTGTGAATCATAAAACGAACGAGTAAATCATCTACAATATCTGAACTTTTAGTACTGAGCCTTCTACTTGGGTTCTGTTGAATTGCAATGTCATTTAACTGACAGCTTTTTCTTAAGTAGGCAACTCTGGTTGAAATTACGTTCCTTACAAAAAGACAGTTTTAATAACTTTTCCCCGGTGGGAAACTAAACATTTTATCTGTAATGGAGATTTGTATACATACATGTACATTTTAGCAAAGTGTAAATATAACTTGTACAGTAGCAACGGTCAAGTGTAGGGTAGGCACAGCTGTCCTATTTAGGTCAGTTTGGACACAGTGTAATAACTTCCATTCATCCCATTGACACACCAATGTTAGTGATCTCACCTATAATCAAGTCAAAGTTTAATATGGGACGTGGGAACGAATCCAAATAACAACTCAAAAAGCGCTGTTACAGTAATCCAAATTCAATCTATATGTACAGTACCAGTCAAAAGTTTGGACACCTACTCATTCCAGGGGTTGCTTTATTGGTACTATTTTCTACATTGTAGAACAATAGTGAAGACATCAAAACCATGAAATAACACATGAAACCAAAAACAGTGTTAAACAAATCAAAATATATTTTTTATTAGTAGCCACCGTTTGCCTTGATGACAGCCTTGCACACTCTTGGCATTCTATCAACCAGCTTCATGAGGTAGTCACCTGGAATGCATTTCAATTAACAGGTGTGCCATGTTAAAAGTGAATTTGTGGAATTTCTTTCCTTCTTAATGCGTTTGAACCAATCAGTTGTGTTGTGACAAGGTAGGGGTGTATACAGAAGATATTTGGTAAATTTGGTAAAAGACCAATTTGGTAAAAGACCAAATCCATATTATGGCAAGAACAGCTCAAATAAGCAACAGTCCATCATTACTTTAAGACATGAAGGTCAGTCAATGCGGAACATTTCAAAAACTTTGAAAGTTTATTCAATTGCAGCTGCAAAACCCATCAAGCACTATGATGAAACTGGCTCTCATGAGGACTGCCACAGGAAAGGAAGACCCATATTTTGCTCTGCTGCAGAGGATAAGTTCATTAGACATAACTGCACCTCAGATTGCAGCCCAAATAAATGCTTCAAAGGGTTAAAGTAACAGACACATCTCAACATCAACTGTTCAGAGGAGACTGTGTGAATCATCCCTTCATGATTCAATTGCTGCAAAGAACCCACTACTAAAGAACATCAATAAGAAGAAGAGACTTGCTTGGGCCAATTGAGATGGTTTGGGATGAGTTGGACCGCAGAGTGAAGGAAAAGCAGCCAAGAAGTGCTCAGCATATGTGGGAACTCCTTCAAGACTGTAGGAAAAGCATTCCAGCTGAAGTTGGTTGAGAGAATGCCAAGTGGGCAAAGCTGTCATCAAAGAAAAGGGTGGCTACTTTGAAAAAAATACATTTTACATTTTATTGGTTACTACATGATTCTATGTGTGTTATTTCATAGTTTTGATGTCTTCACTATTACTCTACAATGTAGAAAATAAAGAAAAACCCTTGAATGAGTAGGTGTGTTCAAACTTTTGACTGGTACTGTATTGGCATCGGATTAATTTACACAACCTATACTAAGAGCGATATTTACAGCAGTAGATGTATTAGAGTGAGTTAATCCTACTGGTGTGTCTGTTTCAGAGATTTACGTGATGCCTATAGCTGGAGCCATGTCCCACATAATACCCAATCACATTCTGAGGGTGGGTCAGAGTACCTGCCTGGACTCCGCTCATGAGGCGGCTCTGGGGTGCAGTCCGAGCGCCATGATGGACCCCAACGGGAGTTGCAGTGAACAGGATGACCTGGACATCTCACTAAATAACTTGAACCAGCTCATTCTGGAACTGGACCCCACGTTTGAGCCCATCCACTTCAACAAGAGGTCCCAGTCCAGCAGCCTCCACACAGGTAGGACAATGAGTGAGAGGGCATATAAAGCCCAATATTGATTCATATGCTGTAATATAGGCCTATTTATTTTATTTCAGTACAAGCTCACATGCTTTATTTCAACTGTAGTTTATCTACATATATATTTTTAATTGATATTTCCACGTAGACCTGTCAGGAGGCCTACGCCTACTGAATTACTTTCGGTCATTCAATTCAACAGTTTTGAACATAGAAAAATGTCAAACTTAGTCAATGAAGGAGTTTAGACCTAGGGTACTTTTCCGTCGTAAAACATGGCTAGAAACATCTGCAGTTACGTTGGCTGGAGACCAAGCCTAAGAACCTTGAATAGCAACTTCCATTGTGCCCCATTCATGTGCCCATGGCCCGGGGCTATGTAAAAATCCACCCATAATTTCACATCAGTTTAATGTTACAAAATAGAGTACATTTGTCTGGGGTTACTGCCCAGACAAAAAAACATACCACACCCAGAACATCTGAGGCAGACACACAGTGGTGCTTTAAATACAGTCAACCTTTAACAGTACCTGTCTGACATGGTCTGAACAACTGAAAAACAGAAGTGAGCACAATTCCATATATAGAAGTATTCATTCTTAAACAACCAAAGAACAAATGGCGTGGGATGTACTGAATGAGGTTACAGTAATTGTGATGGATATAGTTACTGGTACTACCTACTCATCAATGGATCTCCCCCTTAGTACTTGTCACCGATCCACGTTAACTCTCGTCACTACATAACAGTGACCCGCCTGTCTCACTCACCCTGACCACAGGACACCTCACATCAGTGGCATGGGGCAACAGACTCATCTATTTCAATAGGTTCCCGCCGTTACTGACAGGCGGGTAGATCATACAGTCAGACAGAATTTTTGGGGGACAAGTTCAAACTTATCCGGGGAAATTCTCCATGGCAAAGTACTGCATTCTCACCCTCACAGCAGGAACGCAGTGTTTGCTTGATGTATTTGAAAAGGGAGGGTTGGGACTCATTTGAACAAGTAAAAGCCTGCATGATGTGGAGGAATTTCAACCTTCTGTCTTTAGCCTCCCAGGAAAACACTTGTGTGGTATACACTGAGTAAACAAAAAAATGATGAACACCTGCTCTTTCCGTGACATAGACTGACCAGGTGAATCCAGATGAAAGCTATGATCCCTTATTGATGTCACTGGTTAAGAATGGTCCACCACCCAAAGGACATCCAGCCAACTTGACACAACTGTGGGAAGCATTGGAGTCAACATGGGCCAGCATCCCTGTGGAACGCTTTCGATGCCTTGTTGTACATGCCCAGACAAATTAAGGCTGTTCTGTGGGCAAAAGGGGGGTGCAACTCAATATTAGGAAGGCGTTCTAAATGTTGGTATACTCAATGTAGCATTGACATAAAGCCACGCCCATATTATACAGACACATAGCCATAGAAGGGAAAGGAATGGGATGTATGAGTGAGTACACGTACGAGATTAAATGAGTCTCCACAATCTGCTCTGACTGTAGAGTATGTGGGTCTTAAAAAGGCAATACATTTTATCTGTAACGGCACGCAATGGATATGATTTTTGATCATAAGAAGACTATTTCAACACTTCTCATTCATATTATGGGGAAGGAAACGTGTAAGACCTCCAATTTTAAATGTGTGTGATCACTTCTTGTAAGTGACTATGTTAGAAACACAAGGAGAACAAATCCCACGAATTGTGGGACTTATTGCTCTCCAAAAAGGGAAGTTCAGTTCATTCACTGGTTGAGCCACTGAACATTCCTTTCTCACGCTTCTCTTGGATGTTCTTCCTCTCTCCTCTCAGATAACACAACATTAACGATATAAGAAATTGTATAGACCTATTAGGTTTTCCATTCCCTTTATCTATTCGATATTTAGCACCATTTGCTCCAACTTCCTCTGGCGTTCTCCCTCCTCTCCAGATGACTTCTCTCCAGATGAAGACGTCTCCAACTGTGTGCTGGTCCCCAGAGGCTGTTCTCCAAGGACCATCTCCACCTCCGTCTCCACCTCCTGCAGCATTCCCATCCCACTGTCCTCTGCTTCTGGCTCCAGGTGCAGCCCCCAAGGCTCCCTGGTGTTCTCTGATGCCTCCTCTCGCCCCCCACTGCCGTGTGGAAGTGTCGTCCGCCGGCGGCTGCCCTCAACGCAGGGAGGCGATGTGGGCATGTGTTCATCCCCGGTTACCCTGCGCATGTCACACTCTCACAGGAACAGTGCCGTCTCGATGCTCTCCACGTCGCCCGGCTCAGAAACCAGTTACATAATGGGCAGGTCAGACCCCTCCACACTCTGTTAATACATGCTTTTGGAAATTACTTTAATATCTTAGTTTTATGCAAAGATAATGGCAAGTTAGACCACTCTTGACTCCATAGAGCAGCACTAACTGGTGTTGTCACAGCTTGACACTTGAAAGTTCTACCAATCCCCTGTCTGGACTCAACAGTGCCATAAACATCTTCAACTGTGCTTCTGCTCTTACACAGCTATCAGTCATTGCTCAGTGACAGTGAAGGCGACAGCCCCGAGTCTCTCCTCCTCTACCGCACATCCAGCTCCTTCAGCGACGTGTCCAGGTCCTCGACCAGGCCGTTCACCAACAAGCCTTTGCTGACCGGCCCATCACCACTCGGCCACTTCCAGGGGATCCACAGCAGCCCTCACAGCAGCCCTGCCTCCCTGGCCGGTTCACTGACAGACATCCCTGTGGTGTTGGTCAACGGAGCTCCAGAGCGGGAGCTCAGCCCCCAGTCACCTCCAGAGGCAATGGTCCCAGACGTAAAGATCAAGCAGAGGCCCAGCTCCAGGCCATCCTCGCCATCTCCCTCTCACTGTGAGTCCTGATGATGATGATCCTCGTTAATCTGTTTAAAATCTCAAATCTCTGTCCAGTGCCCTCTGCTGGGAAAAGGTTTGTGCGTATTCAATAATAAAATAATGTGCATTTTATTTTCATGATCCCTTAGCTTTCCAAGGCAATCAGCACTCGATGAAGTTTGTCATGGACACTTCTCAGTTCTGGTTCCGCCCACACATCAACAGAGTTCAGGGTAAGCATTTTGAGAAGAAATGGAGAGCCAATATATTTGGCCACAACTGTATGTACGTTGTTGCATTTGATGTCCTTTATTAAGTTAAAGACGCAAAGCAAATGTATGTTTAAATAGAAAACCAAAACTTATCTTAGACTAAAATGAATTATTTTATTAATACTCGGTCTACAACAGTGACAAACAATGGTGACTCTATGGGGATACCCCTGCACTGTCTGAGCTGTATCTGTGGTACCTGTGTGATTGTAGCTGAGGCCATAGTGATAGATAAGGAGCCGGGGACCTTCGTGGTGAGAGACAGCACGTCCTTCAGAGGCTCCTTCGGGCTGGCTATGAAGGTGGACCAGGTGCCCATCAATATATCCCCTACTGGCCAACCAGGTAAACAATCCTGAAGTCCTTCTCCCCGTTCAACACTGCTGCTCAGAAAAACCACACACACACACCACATTACACAGTCCTATAAACAGAGTATACACAACTAAAGCACACAATCAATACCAATGTGTCTTGAAAAGACCTGATAGGACTTACCTAACTCTCTCTGCTGCTGACTTGAGTGGGCATGTCTGTCTGTGTTTATCCTGAAATCTGTGGTGCAACCGGAGGCTGCTCATTACTCATAATATCTACCTCTGTGGCAGTGCAAACACTCCATAGCATTTAATTACCAGAATGTTATTATAGTGTTTAAATCCTGGCTTCTTATATCAACAGTAACTATTATCAATATTATACTATTATCACAACACCACATCATCAACAATACCAGTCACAGTAGAATCAAAGGCATCTGTCCGTATGTTGTCTAACTGTCATATCTCATATTAGATTAATTTACAGTAAATACTATACTGCCTATCTGCCTTGTCTCTTTTCCTGACTCTTGGCTTCTTTATTGTAGCGGAGGGCAGCTCAGAGCTCGTGAGGCACTTTCTCATTGAATCGTCGGCCAAGGGCGTCCGTATCAAGGGCTCCTCACAGGAACCGTACTTTGGTAAGAAGTGGGCTACGTCTACTTTGTTTATTCATAGTGTAACAATCTCTCAATCCCATACTTCTTTGTTTACCATGAATGAACAATCTGTCAATCTTGACAAAAGGCCCACACCCTGGTTTAGGAGAAGCATGAATCACAAGACTTGAGTCAGCTATGTCTGGTCGGTGTCCTGAAAATTGGGAGGCAGAGGGATGGAGCGGTTTGCTTTTCGGGGCTTTGAGAGATGTGGGCTTCTATCCTATGTCCTGTAAGAAAGAAAGTAGATCAGATTTATATTGGCTGTACCGCAACTCAAACAATCACACTATAGAAAAACAAAAAACAAGGTTGAGTCTGATTGTGATAATCTATGTAGATCTCAAACACATTTGTGATGTTGAGGTTGCTTTGTTGCTGCCTTGGGTCATCAAAGCTACTCTGATGCATGGATGTAATACCACGACTCAGAAAGATCACCCATGCCCTCTTGTGGCCATTCCTTGAAACAACATTAATACTTTATCACTTGATATGTATATTCAACCACATTTAGTTAAAACAACTGGACTGTTTTTTTATCCCCTTGCAGGTAGTCTGTCTGCCCTGGTCTTCCAACACACCATCACTGCATATGCCCTACCCTGCAAACTTCTGCTCCAGTCACATGGTATGCTATAATAATTTAACAAATAGCCTAAATCTATTAGGCAACAAGCCACAGATGTTTACATAAATTGTATGATGATCTGAATAATTGCATATTCCACATATAAGGCAACCTTTTTATTTCTAAACCAGGCAATTAAATAGTATCTGTTTGGTCTACAGATCTGAATAAAGGACAGGAGGGAACAACTGACAGGTCAGCACCAGAAGACAAGACAAAGACTGGTGAGAATTGTGCCCCCAACATTCATCATTAGGTTATCTAGTTGTGGTATCAATTTGCCAATCAGCTAGGTAGTTTTATATTATTCTGTCTCTAAAGACATTAATAGGCCTTAATGGTGACTGGCTAAAGATATATAAAGATATTGGCTAATTATCTGTTATTAATGGCTTACCTGAGCAAACTGGCCCTTACAAAAAAATATTGCAGTTTTAAAACTGCAGTAAAAGAACAGTAAATGCAGTTGACTGTGGTGTTTTGGAAGAAATAATTGCAGCATACTGCAATCTTTTTCCATATAGGGTAAACATTTCTGCATTGGTTATCTTCAACTTGTTTCAGTTCAACTAAGTTATTTCCCCCGTAATATACATTAGGAACATATTTAAATGTTTACAATGTTAGCGAACGGCATCTTCAGGTAAACCGTGCAGATTCCCTAAAAACACGCCACTTTGATACAGCCCCGAATTTGGTGTAATAGGTTAGGATAATTTAAGCAGAAGGTTAACGGTTAGCGAAAATGATTTCTAAAAAGTCACTTGAATCGAAGTAGCATGTTTTTAGGGATTCCCAAGCCGTGCATGCCAAGAAAGCTCACAGGTGAGGTGACCACCTGACCTCTCGCGACTCCCGCTAATTATCTGGATCAACGCAGTATGCTTGATACAGCCAGAAATGTGGATATCATCAAATTTATTTATAAAGCCCTTCTTACATCAGCTGATATCTCAAAGTGCTGTACAGAAACCCAGCCTAAAACCCTAAAAAGCAAGCAAAGCAGGTGTAGAAGCACGATATTGACGAAATACCTATGTATACTGCTCAACAATGGATTCGTTGTCCACAGAGCGGAATGGCGTGCTGTCAAGTTCCCACCTAATCCTCTATTTGGATTGGTGGATACACTTAGTTATTTAAAAACTATTTTGAATACTCGATGAGGGGTATTGACGTCAACTGCCTGTGTTTAATGGAGAGTGAGATTCTATGCTCGCCTCAATATGCATAGACCGTCTCGAATTTCAACAGGGACAACTCTATAAAGTTTTCTCAAAGTTGCCAGGATGTCACGTGAATCACACTTAAATCAGTACACTCGTAACAACCTAAACAGGTCTCGAAACCTCGACCTTTGAGCCCGCGCTAGCTTGAGACGCCACGTCTTACAGGAACGCGCTCACCGGCCAAGCACACGCACTGTCGTAGATGCAAGGTCCGATCCCACTTCTGACACCAGTGTAATAAAACAGGCAGGGAGCAGGTCTCGAACCCTCGACCTTTGAGCTCGAGGTCCGGCGCGCTATCGACTGTGCAGCAAAAGCATTATCGTGCGCAGAGTCGATTTCCGCGCTTATAAACCCAGGGTCGTTACCTTATATTTGATCAAATAAGCCTCACGTATCAAAATAGCAATTCATGTTTATCTTGACTAAATTCAACACTCTCATTGCCTCTCATACAAAAACTCACCACCAGTTTATTAATTAAGAATCTGCTTAACGTGGACAGATTTTATACAATATTGCAACTTTTTGCATTAAATAATTTATGCTACATTATAAACAGTCACAGTAGGCTACATTGCACACAGCATTTGGACTCCTATAATATTTAGGAAATGACTGGTAAGTGTCGAAATCTGCAATGCAATGTAGTGGTTGTCCTACATGCCGCAGTAGACAGCTGTGATAAAAAGCATCACACTGGTTTCTCTTCTCTCAAATTAATGAAATATCTTCCTTGTCTTCTCCCTAGCTTGCAATTTCCTCTACCTGAGTGCAATCCCCACTGAGATGTTGACAGGGCCATGCGCTGTACAAAAGGCTGTGTCCTCCACCTTCACGATGGACCAGGGCACCATCACACCCACCATAGTCAACCTAAAGGTGTCACCCAAAGGTGTCACTTTGACAGACATCCAGAGAAAGTAAGAAAAACATATTTTCTGAATTACATTTTCTTTTGAGCATTCAACAATGATCAAATTATGGTAATGACTTCTAAGACCTTTCTTGATTAAGTGAAACCTGATGAACGTGTGTGTTCCCATTAGACTCTTCTTCAGACGTCATTACCCTGCACACCTGCTCAGCTACAGTGGTGAAGATCCAGACAAGAGACTGTGAGTTGATTCTTTCAAAAGCTTGTTTTTAAGAGCCCTGGGTTTTTCCTGGTAAGGTCATCTGGTCAGGAAAAACTCTGGGCCTACAAATCAGAAATGAAGTCCACTTGAATGGACTGTATCCCTATCCATTTTTAAACATAGTTTTAATCTCTAATTTACCCCTTTTATCTTCACAGGTGGCGCAAGAGTTCCAAACCAGCAAGGTAATGTTCTTCATTATTAGATAGCTTCAGCATGCATATGCCCATATTATAATAGGTATGATTTTGTGAAGGAAAGCTAACAACAATGTAGGCAAATATCCAACTTTGATTATTTTTCCCCCCTCCAGGATATTTGGTATAGTGGCAAAAGGCACTGAAGCTGGTATGGAGAATGTGTGCCACGTCTTCGCAGAATACGACCCTCTTCAGCCCTGTAATCCGACCATTGAGTTGACACAGGGCATCATTTTCAAACCATAACATCACTCTGTCCAGTTTGGGAAGGTGAGATAAGACAATATCACCAGACTGAATGCCGGAAACCCTTGAAGTCACTTCCGTCAACGAGGGCGCCCAGAGCCAGACCTGATACAGATACTCTGATTGTATCATAAAGACACGTAACAGGGATTCCTGTAGCATGTTGCAGATCTGATGACCCACTGAGGACAAAAAGCTTTATTTCCACCAAAGCTAAGACTGTGGTGTCCGTTCATAAAAATGTGGTACCCCAATTAATTTCATACAAGGTAGGAAGATACTGTAGATTTCAAAATCGATAGGTCATAGATGTTGCAAGCTATAACATTGTATAGTTTGGATGGAAAGGGCTCCACAAAGTACACTGCGGATGAACTGTAGATCAGTACCTTATTTAATAGTCACCCCCTGGTTATGTTGGAGGGGACAGTAACTTGAGCTATCTTCATTTCTACAGGAAACGGTGATATACATCTGTAGTAGTTATCATAACGAGGTTGAAAAGCACTAGAGGTTCATTAGATAAGTAGAGATATCCTCTCAGGGACAAATTCTAACTTGATATCCATGTGTCACTGCATTTTGGCACAACTCTCCCATTTACACTGATGCATGAGAAAATGCGATTTATGGGCATGCAAGTTAGAATTGGGCCCTAATATGGGTAATTTGATTATGTATAGCCTATTGCTATGCTTCATGACAATAATTATATTTTTTCCTGCACTAACTTTATCATATCTATTTTCTCAGATGTTGTATATTCTTGTGTATTAAATACAAAACGTATCTGTTTCATATTTTGTCATATTTATTTGATATTTAGGATAGTAATAAACTTAAAGTGAGAAGAGTGTTTGTGTCTTGTCCCGTAATGGATCTTTAATATCCCTGCAGGCTGCACCCATACCCCAAAAACATACCTGCCAAATACATTAAATATTCCGGAAATACATTGAATAATCAGACTCTGGAAATACATTATCTGAAAAATTCGCAGCATTTGTACAAAACCCATGACTAGAGAAATATCCTATTCTATATTGATTAAAAAAACAACTGAAGACAGCGTTTTTGGTGTTTTATTTAAATGAATACATTGTTAGATAAAAGCATAATTATTCATTCTAAAGTTAAAGAGCTCCAAAAACGAAAAGAAGATTTAGTCCCAAGTACTCCACGAAGCAGAGCAAACCAAGCGCATGAAGAACTGCATAGAAGATAATTGTTTTTAACATTTGTACACAGGAGGGACCCAACTGCAATGCACAATGGTATTATTTTTGCGTAATATATTTGGTGCCAACTCAAAAACATAGCATAAAAATAAAATAAAGATATTGTCATATAGAGTGTAATCAGTCATATAGATAGATATTATGTATACGACACAACAATACCAAAATAAAGCATTCAGGATACTGTAGAGCAACTATTTACAAATACTGCCCCCTGCTGGCTAAACCAGGGTATATCTCTGCGATACAAGTGGCAGGGTTAGATTAGAACAGGGCTCTACCGTCCTGTAGGTTTTCGCGCCTATCCTATTCTAGCGCACCTGATTCTAATAATTATCTGGTTGAAAAACTGAATCAGGTTAGTTACAACTGGGGTTGAAACGAAAACCTACAGGAGGGGTTGCTCTCCAGGAAGAAGCCTCACTGCAATTTCGGGTCACAGTGAGCAGTGTGGGGGAAATAAATACCTTTTTCTTTTTTTTTTACTATAAATTTCTATCTTTGTTGCTTTGTTTTGATTGTGGCCATATTGTCCATATATAGATAATATATAGACTGCAGTAACTTACAGCATTATAAGGAAAAAGCCGTTTTCAGCCATAGGCGAACTCTCAGTGCTGGGTTGATCCATGACAGCATAGCAAAACCATTAGCATTTTACACACAGCGAATTGAGAAGAAAATAACCACCCTTAAATAGTCCACAGTAGAATGTCACATACAACTCTGATGGTTCCGCCTTTTTTCATGTTTATATTTTTCACCACCTGTATAAATTGTTAGTTGTTACTGAGGAATGGTTGGATTATACATTTGTTAAATGTGGTGACAACAGTGAGTATTATATACTGGTATGATGTATTATTGACCACAGGGGAAATCTCTTGAGCATGGCATGTTTTCACATTTGTCTTGATGGCAAAATCATAAGTAGGCAATACGACTTTCTACTTTTATTCATGATTGAGAAATGCTGATATATCAAATTAATGGCATTCACTTTTCTGAATCACACATTAACCCCCCATGTATGTGGTTTTGTATGGATGTCACCAGGATGGTTTGGTCATGGGGGTTGCAAAATGGCTGCTGGTAATGCTGATGTCACAATGATGATTGTGGGTGATAGTGGAGTTGCAGGAACTTTGATGACATGACAATACCACTCTGGTCAATGGCTAGGTTCAAAATATACAGGTTAATACAAGAGGATTCTAATGAAGCAAAAAGGCCCGAGGAGGTGTGGTGTATGGCCAATATACCACGGCTAAGGGCTGTTCTTATGAGCAACTCGGAGTGCCTGCACACAGCCCTTAGCCGTGGTATATTGTCCATATACCACAAATCCTGAGGTGCCTTATTTCTATTATAAACTGGTTGCCAACATAATTAGAGCAGTAAAAACAAATATTTTGTCATAGCGGTGGTGTATGGTCTGATATACCACAGCTGTCAGCCAATCAGCATTCAGGGCTCAAACCACCCAGTTTATAATATTTCATAACTCTTTGCAATTCATAAAACCAGCATTGCTAGTTAGCAATGGCGCTAATAGTTATTAATGGAGCTGGTCGGTCCCATATTTTCGAAAGCTTCCGCATGGAATTACTTCATTGTCTTAACCTTCTCATCTTCAACCTAGTTCAATGGGAAACAATGCTGATCTCATGGTGATATCACAGTCAAGGGTAGGGATGCTGTTGCCAGATCACAACATTTATGAGGGAGTCAATTCAATGATGATATCACCTATCAATGATAGGTATACTGTTGCCTTGACTATACTGTTGCCTCGACATTTGCCGCGATGGTGGGGATACTGCGGGACCTCTTCATCACCAGGCGGACCTCCACATCAGGCAGGCTGTCCTGCTTGGTCTGGGCGCAGCCCTCATCCGCCGCCGCCATGTGCAGGTCGAATCGTAGCGACACTGACTTCTTCCGCAGCTTGGGGTTCCCCTTGAAGAAGGAGCCCTCCCACTGCTTAATCACCTTGTCGATCCTGTCCGTCCTGGGGTGGTGGGGGGGTGGAAACAATGGGTTAGGTTTTAAAATGAAATAGATGCTAGACTACAACTAGAAATGTAGACTATGTGTATAGAAACAATCAAACAGACAATACTTTACAAAGCTGGTGTTGTGAATTGTACCCTGGCCACAGTAGACCTGGGGTAAATTGTAATATGGTATCTCTAACTGATGACTAGTCCTATATGATTGTATGGGTGGGTCTTTTACAGGTATAGGTATAAGTCAGAGAACCCTTCCCAAACACACACAAGGATTGTACATGCCTCGTTAACAATTAATTGTGATAATTATCTAATTCAGAGTCGAGGAAAGTTTACGAGATGACACAGTTAGTAAAACAACTGGGCAACGATGACTCTGAAAGCAAAAATACTTATGCGGCCATTCCCATCCCGGTTGGTACGGTGTGTGCTTTTAACTCCTGTTGTGTGCACAAAGAATTTAGGAATGACAGACGCCGCTCCCACTTGGGAGACGCCGGTGTCTCCACATCTAATGGAGCTCATTAAGGAATGTCTCTCCATGAGAAAGATTCCCAACAACCCCCAGACCGAGAGCTCATGCCAAATGTATGCCACATTTCGTAACTGAATAAACTGCTGTTAATCACTCCTGGCTTAGGCTTGCAGAGGTACTTCCCTGTGGGTGGGTGTGACTATTGGTGTCATCATTAGTCTAACAAAGACAATACACAGGGAAAGGTGGTTCATGTGAAAGATGCGTTCAGCTGCTATTTAGAATACCTCATTTGACAGTTTGTAAACATATCCCATAATAGTCTCTTGAATAACATCATAAGTAAAGCATCCCTGCTCCCTTCATTGTAATTGACACTTTCTGGCACTAAGGCCCGATTACTTTTCACACTGACTGAAGCAGGCGTGGTGGTGACATTGGTTCAAAGATCACGATTAATAGGTCTGATTAGGGATGTGGTGATGACGAAATTTTGTCCGCCGGTGATTGTCAACCAAATGACTGCCGGTCTCACGGTAATTGACCATTAATTAACATAAACACATTTAGCATCTGCAGGCTTCCACACATAGCCTACAAGCCACTGATGCAGAACTTTGGAACATCTACATTTTAAAAAGTCTAATAAGTCAATGTAATATAGCCTACACCTTAACAATAAATCCATTCTTTATTTTAGACAGGTATAAATAAACGTGATATGAATATTTATTTGGTCTATTTCACAAGAACAGAATAGCAAACTCTGAGTTGACCTTATGTGTGATCTGGCTTTGCCATATAGCTATGGGCTACACTAGTTCATTTAGCAGACAAGACTTGCTTAGAATTCCGTGGCATTATTTTATAGTATTTTATAGTATGAAGAATACAATGGAACAAAGCTGAATAAAATGTAAATGATATTTTCTCCAAACAATTTGAGGGAGTGTGCACATGCAGCTATTCTGTGTTGAGCGGTTAACAAAGAAATATCTACTCTTATATGCTTAATTTAGAGTTATTAATATAAATGTAGTTGTTCTAGAAAAACGTTGGGCTATTTGTTTGGATTTTTAATACGTTGTGGCATGACGCCACTCTAATGATGATTTGAAAAAAGTTGCTTGAAAGGCATGAACTCTGTTTTGTTTTTTTGCACAGGCTATACACACTTCTTCAGTCTCTCATTCAATTCGAGGCACTTCATAATGCCTAAAATTTCCCGGTGGCATCCCCTTTGTGAGACTGTAACGCACTCTTAAGAAATCCATGCTTTTTGTGACTGTTGTGCCCTTGGGCTAAATATAATAATTACAATTCTCTTCTCCCTAAGTGCTGCGTGCTCCGAAGCACTTCTCACTCACATGGCTCTCATTCACATGATCAGGTCTTTTTCACAGGCTACAAGTGAAGACAGACACATCGGGGACGCAAACTGCACACGTCCTTATCCAATTCCAAGGTGTATATTGAAGATATTGGATGAACTATCCACATTTACTTTTTGTCAGTCAACAAGTTGAGTAGAACTAACAACAAGCAAAAACACTAGCCTATGTCAATCTACTATCCCCCATTGTACAAAAGTTGACCTATTCTATTCTGTGCAAGAAATAAATATTCCAAACATAGTCAGGGACAGTTGTGGGATGTGATAGATTCCAAAATTAATACAACCACTAGCATAAAAAAAAACCTTTTTACATAATTAAAGGCTGACGCAACAGATCATAACGTTTAGCTTAAAATTAGGCTGTTTATTCACATTATAAGCACGTCAATGCACACATGGCAGTAGGCTATAAGCACGAATGTTCCATTAGCGGGAAAACACCATTATCAAAAGTGACCGCAAATGAGATTATGCATGTAATGCTTTTATTATTAATGTGCATTTTTATGATGAAAAGGATCTTCCCCAAACTTGAAACTCACTCACTGCTTATGTATGCCAGTTAGGCTCTACACCCCTTGTAAAGTGGATTAATGTGCTTAATTTTAAGAAATCATTTGGCCACTTTAGTTTTGATACAAATCGTATCAAAATATAGGCCTATGGGCAAGGCTACATGAGGTGTGTGACTATGGTTTGAAAAATATGAAAAAAATACATTGTTTCTTGCCATACGCTAGGCATCATTCACAAGTGATGATATATAATTCACAAGTGATAGGCTAATATTGTCACCGATCAAACCATTCTTGATTTAATCTTGTCTTTCCATACACTAAATAATATACACTACCGTTCAAAAGTTTGGGGTCACGTAGAAAAGTCCTTGTTTTGTAAGGGAAAACACCTTGTTGCCCATTAAAATAACATCAAATTGATCAGAAATACAGTGTAGACATACAGTGTAGACATACAGTGTAGACATACAGTGTAGACATTGTTAATGTTGTAAATTACTATTGTAGCTGGAAATGGCTGATTTTTAATGGAATATCTACATAGGCCGTACAGAGGCTCATTATCAGTAAGCTTCACTTCTATGTTTCAATGCCTCGTTGTGTTAGCTAATCCAAGTTTATAGTTTTAAAAGGCTAAAGGCAGAGTTACAAAGAAAAAGCCATATCTCAGACTGGCCAATAGAAAGAAAAGATTAAGATGGACAAAAGAACACAGACACTGGACAGAGGAACTCTGCCTAGAAGACGAGCATCCCGGAGTTGCCTCTTCACTGTTGACGTTGAGACCGGTGTTTTGCGGGTACTATTTAATGAAGCTGTCAGTTGAGGACTTGTCAGACGTCTGTTTCTCAGACTAGACACTCTACTGTACTTTTCCTCTTGCTCATTTGTGCACCTAGGCCTCCCACTCCTCTTTTTATTCTGGTTAGAGACAGTTTGCTCTGTTCTGTGAAGGGAGTAGTACACAGCGTTGTACGAGATCTTCAGTTTCTTGGCAATTTCTCACATTGAATAGCCTTCATTTCTCAGAACAAGAATAGACTGATGAGTTTCAGAAGAAAGTTATTTGTTTCTGGACATTTTGAGCCTGTAATTGAACCCACAAATGCTGATGCTCTAGATACTCAACTAGTCTAAAGGCCAGTTTTATTGCTTCTTTAATCAGAACAACAGTTTTCAGCTGTGCTAACATAATTGCAAAAGGGTTTTCTAATGATCAGTTAGCCTTTTTAGAATGCTAAACTTGGATTAGGTAAGTGATGGCTGCTGATAATGGGCCTCTGTACGCCGATGTAGATATTCCATAAAAAAATCTGCCGTTTCCAGCTACAATAGTCATTTACAACATTGACAATGTCTACACTGTATTTCTGATCAATTTGATGTTATTTTAATGGGCAACAAAATGTGCTTTTCTTTCAAAACATGGATATTTCTAAGTGACCCCAAACTTTTGAATGGTAGTATGTGTGAAATTAGTTTTGATTCAGAATGGACTATTGTATAGTAGGCCAAGCCTATAGAAAGCTTATGGGATCCTCTTTTTAATAGAAGCCATCATTCTGTTTTCTCACACAATTGCATAGCCTATAGAAACGTTGCGCAACATGAGCTTATGGGCTCTCATGAAGTGTTTGATATTTTTTTTTATTGATGTCAGAGTGATTAGAGGGACAATGGAGTGCGGAGTACCAGGGAGTTAGCAAGTTTGGTTGACTAATGACCACCAGCAGCATCAGAGCTTAGAGAAGCCTAATTACCGTGACTAAACGGTCATGTGGAATTTGACTTCCCTCGTGACTTGTGACCGCCAGTGTGGCGGTACTACGGTCACCTCAACAGCCCTATGTCTGATAAATACTTACTCCACGGTACCAGTGCCCTCTGCGCTCTCCCTCACCACGTTGCCTTGGAGGATCTCCTGGGTCTTCACTGTGGAAATCCTCAGATCATTGTCTCTCTCTGGCTCTGCACATAAAACACATACTCAAATCAAATTTAATTGGTCGCACACACATACACTACATGACCAAAAGTATGTGGACACCTGCTTGTCGAACATCTCATTCCAAAATCATGGGCATTAATATGGAGTTGATCCCCCCTTTGCTGCTATAACAGCCTACACACTTCTGGGAAAGCTTTCCATTAGATGTTGTAACATTGCTGCGGGAACTTGCTTCCATTCAGCCACAAGAGCATTAGTGAGGTTGGGTATTGATGTTGGGCGATTAGGCCTGGCTCACAGTCGGTGTTCCAATTCATCCCAAAGGTGTTCGATGGGGTTGAGGTCAGGGCTCTGTGCAGTCCAGTCAAGTTCTTCCACACCGATCTTGACAAACCATTTCTGTTTGACCCTCGCTTTTTGCATGGGGGCTTTGTCATACTGGAACAGGAAAAGGCCTTCCCCAAACTGTTGCCCCAAAGTTGGAAGCACAGAATCGTCTAGAATGTCATTGAATAATGTGGCGTTAAGATTTCTCTTCACTGGAACTAAGGGTCCTAGCCCGGGCCATGAAAACAGTCCCAGACCATTATTCCTCCTCCACCAAACCTTACAGTTTGCACTACGCATTGGGCTGGTAGCGTTCTTCTGGCATCCGCCAAACCCAGATTCGTCTGTAGGACTGCTAGACGGTGAAGCGGGATTCCTCACTCCAGAGAACGCGTTTCCGCTGCTACAGACTCCAATGGCGGCAAGCTTTACACCACTCTAGCCGACGCTTGGCATTGTGCATGGCGATCTTAGGCTTGTGTGCTGATGCCCGGCCATGGAAACCCTTTTCATTAAGCTCTCTACGAACAGTTATTGTGCTGACGTTGCATCCAGAGGCAGTTTGGAACTTTGTAGTGATTGTTGCAACCGAGGTCATACGATCTTTATGCGCTTTAGCACTCGGCGGTCCCGTTCTGCTAGACGTTTCCACTTCACAATAACAGCACTTACAATTGACCGGGGCAGCCCTAGCAGGGCAGAAATGTAATGAACTGACTTGTTGGAAAGGTGGCATCCTATGAGGGTGCCACTTTGAATGTCACTGAGCTCTTCAGTAAGGCCATTCTACTGCCAATGTTTGTCTATGGGGATTGCATGGCGGTGTACTTGATTTTATACACCTGTCAGCAATGGGTGTGGCTGAATGATCCAAATCCACAAATGTTTGTATATATAGTGTATTTAGCATACTGAATGTGTGTGTGTGTATGGTACTCCTGCCTGATTGTGTGTTTACGAGTGTGTGTATGACCATTAACATGAATATGTGTATACCATTCTGTTTGTGTATGTGTCTGACCATGTCCCCCACCTGTAAGGATGACCAGGCTCTGTTGCCTATGCAGAGTTAGTGCAGGGCTCTTCCTCAGGCCGTTCTCTGTCACAGACCACCGCTGATGTCTCTCAGGCAGGGGCTCGGACAGTGGCTCCTCAGGGGTCACCGCGGGGTCACTGAGGCAGTTCTCCTCCACTCCATTCTCTTTAGGCCTCTCCCCTATGGGGCCTGGCTCTCTTTTGGGGCCCCTCCAGCGCCGCAGCCCCATGACCTGTCCGTTACGCCCACCTGGGTACCTGTGAATATATGAGAAAACATGGTGAGTAGGACTCAATGAAATCTGTGTGGGGGGGGACACTCCTTCGGCAGCTGTCTCAGATGCTGTCTACATATTTGATGGATAACTATAGCCATTTCTGTGCACTCAAAGAAATTGCGTGGCGGAAGGATGTCTTATAGTGCGATCAGCACATCCGAATCACGATATGACAGAGCAGATTGAATCAATACAGAGCCTGGCATCTTGAGTTGAGCAAGTGCATTGTGATCTTCTGAGAATATAGATATAAATCCAATAGACTGGGAGAAGATCTAGGATGCATCATCGAGTGTCATCTTTCTCAACCTGGATGGTCATAAAACTAGATCATGCTGGGCACCTCCCAGATAAATAGAAGGTGGTAATAAAAACATAATTATGAGGCCTGCTGGGCTGAGTGTGCTCAATAGAGGGACAGATCTGCGATGTACAAACATAATGGCCGTGAACTGTCTGTGCTTGAATGCATTCGTGTGACCAGCCTGTGAATGCCTCAGTGATGATAACTGAGTATTATCTTTAGGCCTGTAAATCGACCGGAATCTTCCCTAATAAATGTTAAGAGGAAACGACATTAAAGATCTAAGTGAATGAAAGCCATGAGGTGAATGTGGGGATGTCTGGTACAGAACAGCTGGCAGTTTAAAACGGTCTTATATCTGTACACACAATGCAGAGAAATGTGTCTGTCTGTTTGCCTGTATGTCTGTCTGTCTGCCTTTCTTCATGTCTGTCTCCCTGCCTGCCTGTCTGCTTGTCTGCCTGCCTGTCATCCTGCCTGTCTGCCTTCCTGCATGGCTGTCTATCTGCCTGTACTGTATGTAGGTAAATACACCTGAGTGTACAAAACATTAAGGGCACCCCCTCACAGTTGTGTCAAGTTGGCTGGATGTCCTTTGGGTGGTGGACCATTCCTGAAACTGTTGAGCGTGAAAAACCCAGCAGCATTGCAGTTCTTGACACAAACCTGGCACCTACTACCATACCCCACTCAAGGTTTTAAAATCCTTCTTTAACCTGTTCTCCTCTCCTTCATCTACACTGATTGAAGTGGATTTAACCCGCGACATCAATTAGAGATCATAGCTTTCACCTGGATTCACCAGGTCAGGCGATGTCATGGAAAGAGCAGGTGTCCTTCATGTTTTGTATACTCAGTGTACATTAGCACAAGTCTGGGGAATTTCCAGTAACCAGCAGTTTCGCTATTATATTGAGTCACTGCCAAAACATCTCTGTCTCAACCTGCAATTATTTTGGATTCTCTATGCAAATAAGGCTTTCTTAAGCTGCTACAGTAAAGAAAGTCATCTGTCACACTCCTCAACAAAAGAGAAAGACAACACATAAATGTAGCTGTTTTGACAGAGAAACAAAAGGGATAAAATAAGAGGAATCCTTTTTTAAATGAACTTCATCCTTTAAGCTCCTTTTGGATGGTTTGGATGTTTAATTTCATTGAGCATGTTTGGGAACAAGGTGTTGCTTTTTCCGATGAGGTTATGACTGTCTGAATGTCCATGGGAAACAAAGGATGGATCATTATAGGCGTGGGACGATCATGGGAGAGAACATGTTTTCATGTTCTGTTAAAAACAACTGGGGCATCTTCATTTCGTTTCATTTGCAAACTGAAGGAGAGTTCATGCGACTTCAAAGGGTCTCCCCCATGCCTCATGTCCTCACAGATCCTGAGATCATCTTTCTCATACTGACTAATGATTCACGACCTCCACTTTCGATCCCTTTTCTTTCAAATGTATAGTGCCCTCAAAAAGTTTCTCATACAAGTTTCTCAAACAGTTTAATATCACAATATAACATTTTGCCTTTATATCAGCTACCTCACCCTTAGTAAGTGTGTATTCATCTGTGAGCATCTATGTCTGTGTAATTGACCAGAAATCGAATCTAGCTCAGCTGCTCCATTCTAGAGTAAAGCCTTTTGCTCTGGGGTTTACACATCTCAACTCTCAAGAAAGGTTACTCATCACCATGTAGTTCACCAAACCTCCTCTGCTACATCTGCCCCAGGAACTGTCCCAAATGGCAACATTTTTGTTGAGGGCCCATACAGCCCCTGTCTGTGACCGTTAGCCCCCTCACCTGCCCTCCTCGCGCTCCAGCAGGCGTCTGTAGGTGGCAATCTCTTTCTCCAGCCTCATCTTGGTATTGAGCAGCTGACCGTGGCGCTCTTGCTGCGTGGCCAGGCCGCCCCTCACCTGCTCCAGCTCGCCCTCCAGGCCTTGGATGACCTCTGACAGGCCCTGCAGCTGGCTGGAGTATTGACGCTTGGTGTGGTGGAGGGAACTCTCTAGACCTTTCTCCTGGGGAAGGGAAGGATGTGGGAAAGAGGGTGGACAGGAGAAAATGATGTGGGACAGAGAGAGGAGATAGGGAGCAGGTGAAAAGGGAGAGAAAGGGCAGAGGAGATGGAGAAGAGAGGGGAGAGGAGGAGAGAGAGGGGAGAGGAGATGGAGGAAAGAGGGGAGAGGAGATGGAGAAGAGAGGGCAGAGAGGGGAGTGGCGATGTAGGGGAGAGGAGATAGAGGAGAGAGGGTAGAGGAGATGGAGGAGAGAGGGGAGAGGGGAGAGTAGATGGACGAGAGAGGGGAGAGGGGATGGAGGAGAGATTGGAGAGGAGATGGAGGAGAGAGGGGAAAGAAGAGAGGGGAGAGGAGATGGAGTAGAGAGTGGAGAGAAGATGGAAAGAGGGGAGAGGAGATGGAGGGGAGAGGAGAGGGTAGAGGAGAGAGGGTAGAGGAGATAGAGGGGAGAGCAGATGAAGGAGAGAGTGGAGAGGAGATGGAGGGGAGAGGGGAGAGTAGATAGACGAGAGAGGGGAGAGGAGATGGAGGAGAGATTGGAGAGGAGATGGAGGAGAGAGGGGAAAGAAGAGAGGGGAGAGGAGATGGAGTAGAGAGTGGAGAGAAGATGGAAAGAGGGGAGAGGAGATGGAGGGGAGAGGAGAGGAGAGAGGAGAGAGGGGAGATGAGAGAGGAGATAGAGGGGAGAGGAGATGGAGGGGAGAGGAGATGGCGGAGAGGAGAAAGGGGAAAGAAGATTGAGGGGAGAGGGGAGAGGAGAGAGGGGAGAGGAGATGGAGGAGAGAGGAGAGAGGGGAGAGGAGAGAAGGGAGAGGAGATGGAGGAGAGAGGGGAAAGGAGAGAGGGGAAAGAAGACGGAGGGGAGAGGAGAGAGGAGAGGTGGGGAGAGGGGAGAGGGGATGGAGGAGAGAGGGAAAAAGCAGGATCAGAGAGATTAAATCATTGTAAAAAGGGAGGGGGGGGGAGAGAGCAGAGAGTGGATGAAGAAGGTGGAGCACAGCGATGGATAGGGAGGACAGCATAGAGGGGAAAGAGGGAATACGATAGAGGAGAGAGTGGATAGGGACAAAAGGTCATGAGAGGATGACACAGAATGTGGAACAGAAGAGAGAATGAGAGGGGACGGGGTAGAGGGGGAAGAGGCAAGATAAGAGAATAAGATTGAGAGAATCACCAATAGTGTTTCAGAATCAATAAAGATGAATGTTCTCCAAACTCTACTGATCCATTATGGGTGTGTGGCAGAGACAGGAAAGTACTGTATGTGTCTGCCGCAATGCTGAAGCTACAGTGGTGTGTCTGTGCATGTGTGTGTGTGTGCTCACCAGAGCATGTAGGGACTCGATCTCCACCTGCAGGCAGTGCCACTGTTTCCTGGCCTCGGCTAGCTCTGCCCGCGCCTCCCTCAGGGCAGTCCCTCCGAGGTTCACCTGGGCCCATGCTGCCTCTTCTGCATTGAGCTGGGGGAGAGAGAAGGAGGTCATTAAACACACACACACACACACCTACACGTGTGCACGCAAGTACGCATGCACGCACCTACACACACACATCATTCACATGGAAGAACACAAAATTAAAGTTTTGATGGAGATAGATGCTGACACACACACAAACAGGAACAGTTCACACAGTTCACATGGAGCTGACACACACACTCATAAAAACTGGTACCCACACACATTGGCACAGAGCCAGAGGACTCCGGGCACATGTGGGACAGGTTGAGGAGGGTAATCTGACACCCTAGGCGTTAACACGAACTGATGAACTATCAGGTACACAAAGTAAAACAACTCTAAACCAAAAGACTTAAACTTGATAAAACATTGTAAATAGGCTCCACACCTTTATAAATCTACCTGTAATCATTTCCCCCACAGATTCCCACAGGGCGCAAACATGTGGAATCAAGTTTGTTAGTTAAACGTCAGAAACTGACGATTGTGCTCAGTGGATTCCTCGAACCTGTCGACATCATAGCATTACTCTGTAATTACCATGTAAACAAGAACCTATTAGGGACAATTATTGTAAGTGTTGACCTTAACCAGTCATTTTACAGTGAGAAGCATAACATAATAGCTAGTTCATTTGTCCCATACAGTGTGTACAGAGCATTCGGAAAGTATTCAGACCCCCAATCAGGCCCTATTCTAAAATGGATTAAAGAAAATGTCCTCATCAATCTATACACAATACCCCATAATGACAAAGCAAAAACTGTTATTTAGATTTTATATTTTGAAACTGAAATATGACGTTTACCTATGTATTCAGACATTTACTCAGTACTTTGTTGATGCACCTTTGGTTACTGCCTTGAGCTTTCTTGGATATGATGCTATAAGCTTGGCACACCTGTATTTGGGGAGTTTCTCCCATTCTTCTCTACAGATCCTCTCAAGCTCTGTCAGGTTGGATGGGGAGCGTCACTGCACAGCTATTTTCTGGTCTCTCCAGAAATGTTAAATCGGGTTCAAGTTTGGGCTCTGGCTGGGCCACTCAAGGACATTCAGAGACTTTTCCCGAAGCCACTCCTCTGTTTTCTTGGCTGTGTGCTTAGGGTCATTGTCCTGTTGGAAGGTGAACCTTCGCCCCCACTCTGAGGTCCTGAGCACTCTGGAGTAGGTTTTCATCAAGGATATCTCTGTAATTTGCTCCGTTCATCTTTCCCTCGATCCTGACTAGTCTCCCAGTCCCTGCCTCTGAAAAACATCCCCACAGCATGATGCTGCCACCACCATGTTTCACTGTAGGGATGGTGCCAGGTTTCCTCCAGACGTGACGCTTTGCATTCAGGCCAAAGAGTTCAATCTTGGTTACATCAGACCAGATACTCTTGTTTCTCAGGGTCTGAGAGTCCTTTAGGTGCCTTTTGGAAAACTCCAAGCGGGCTTTCATGTGCCTTTTACCGAGGAGTGTCTTCCCCAGATCTGTGCCTCGACACAATCCTGTCTCTGAGCTCTATGGACAATTCTTTCAACCTCATGGCTTGGGTTTTGCTCTGACATGCACTGTCAACTGTGGGACCTTATATAGACAGATATGTGCCTTTCCAAATCATGTCCAATCAATTGAATGTCCCACAGTTGGACTCCAGTCAAGTTGTAGAAACATCTCAAGGATGATCAATTGAAACAAAATGCACCTGAGCTCAATTTCAAGTCTCATAGCAAAGGGTCCGAATACTTATTTAAAAAAGGTATTTCTGTTTTTATTTTTAATACATTTGTAACATTTTCAAAAAACCTGTTTTTGCTTTGTCATTATGGGGTATTGTGTGTAGATTGAGGGGGATAAAAAAAAAAGTAATCTAATTTAGAATAAGGCTGTAACGTAAGAAAATGTGGAAAAAGTCAAGGGGTTTGAATACTTTCTGAATGCATTGTTTGTGCTTTAGCCAACTCTGCTTCCCCGACAGATCTGGAACCAGGCTGTAACAGGGCTGTATTCCACTCCAGACTCCAGTCCACTCTGACATAAAAGGCAACAAACAAAGTCATTCTGTAGAGCAGACGCTGGTTAAGTATCAGTCGCTGCCTGCTTGCAGCCATGGGCCAAGATGCTTAATCACGCCTGTCACTTCAAAGTCACTGGCTGCATCCCAAATGGATCCCTATTCCCTAAAAATTCCACTACTTTAGACCAGAGCCCTATTGGAGCCCTATGGGCTCTGGTCAAAAGTAATGCACTAACTAAGGAATAAGGTGCCAATTTGGATGCAGCCAGTGTGCCACAGACGGTGAAACTGACCAGACAGAAACAACACAGCCATGATGAGTGACTCATTCTGCTCCCCCTATTCCAATGAAACCGAAATGATCCTATTTCAAAACCTGAAATATGAGCGGAAATGGGTAACAAGCGAAACTGTCTAGACGGGCTGCATTATTGTTGAAAACAACATAGCTATGAGAGAAAGCTATATACGGTATTTGCTAAATATATCATATTCCCTGAAATCAAAATGCTACTATTTCAAAGCCTGAAATACTGTCCCCATCCGATGTGATGTTGTCAAAACCAACAGCTATGGAAGGTGGCTACATATGCTACATGCCAATTGCAAGTTATCCTTTTCAACTGAAATCCTAATGCTCCTATTTCAAAGACTGAAAAGAATACTGTCCTCAGCTGATGCCTTATAAGGACTTAGCAGTAAGCAGATCAGAGAGGCCTGTTACAAGTGATGTATTACAATGCTGCAGTTGTGGTTTACGACATATCAATATCTAAAGAAGAGCAGCGTTTCAATATCGTAGTAAAAGTTGATCTCTTCTTTGGAGGTAATGGATTGTCTATGGGGCACCTTTCTGTGTGGGTAGGGGTGTGATGAGGATAAAGAGGGAAGGAGAGAGAAAGAAGGAGAGAGAGAAAGAGGGAGAGAGGTAAACAACCCATCTCAGACCTCAGACCACCTCAGAGCTCCGACACTAATTCAGTACAACAAATCAAAAACCAACCAACTCTTCTTATCTTACCACATATCACTGCGTTGCCTGGAAACAGCAGAGATAGATAGAGCTATGATCAGGGTGTGACTAGGTGGCAGGAAGCCAAGGGAGGATGAAAGAAAAGACAGAGAGAGGGATGGATGGAAGGAAGGAAATAAAGACAGGGGGAGGGACGAAGGCAGTGGGACACTGCGTACCTGTGGGAGAGACCCTCCATGGGCTCGGGGTCTGAGTCTGGCTCCGAAACAGCTTGGCCCGGCAGCGGAGCATGGAGTTTGATTTGGGCCGGCGGCCAGGCCGGGGTGTCGGTCATCTGGGACTTGATTTAGGCCGGTGAGGCTGAGGCGGTCGCACTGCGTCCTGATTCGGTCGAGGAGCTGGGAGAGCTCCATCCCTGTGCCATCCTCCTCCCACGCTGTGGCCGTCACTAGCAGCGCATCGCAGGAGTCGGCCTGCTGCTGCTGCAGAGCACGGGCTGCCTGCACAATGAGCCAACCAGAGAGAGGGAGAGAGAAGACGGAGAGAGAGACAGGGAGATATATGAATGTAAGAGAGTATACAAGAGTGTGTGTGTGACAGTGAGAGGTGATGGATCTGAGAGAGAAGGAGAAAAGGGAACCGAGAGAGAACGAGGGCAGAGGAAGAGAGCGAGAGAGAGAGAACAGTGTGAGAGCAGACACACGCAATGCAGGGGAGGGGTAGAGTCTGTTATTGAGCCTGAGCCTGTGAGTCTGGGACAGTGTGTGTGCGTGCATGCGTGCGTGTGCATGTGTGTGTGTGTGGGAGAGAGAAGCTGGATCACGTAAAGACCTGAGTGGAGGAAGGGAAGGGGAGTATTAGTCAGCAGGAATAAAAAGGGGTTAGTAAAAGAGAAAGAGAGAGAGAGAGAGAGAGAGAGAGAGAAGGGTGGGAGGATGACAGGAAAGCATTGAAAGGGAAAGGATGGTGTGAAACCTAACACGCCTTTCCACTGAGATCAATAGGGGAGGTGTGAGAAAACAGGAGCAGGCATTCTTCTGGTTAATGAGCTAATAGGGAAAAGGTGTTCTGAGACGTTGTTCTTTCTTTACAGTAGCTTTCTTGTGTCTTTCTCTCTCTTTCTCTCTTGTTTCACCTTCTGTCTGTCTCGCTCTCTTTTCTTTCTCTTGCTTTCTCTCTCTCTTCTCTCTTTCTCTTCTCCCTCTCTTTCTCTCTCTCTCTCTCTTCTCTCACCTCTCTAATGTCTCTCTCTCTTCCTTCTCTCTTTCTCTCTTCTCTCTTTCCCTCTCTCTTTTTTGTCGCACCTTTCTCTCCCCTCCGCACATAAACATTAAAAAAAGAATGAGACAATGGGAATTATCAAAGGTGGAATATACTGTGCAAACACAATGGATGCTGATCAGTAAAAAGTTAAGAAATTTCCTCCTAATTGGAACAAGACTCAGAGTTGGATAACCCCTGCCAGAGTCACTTCCCACTGGGCACAAACTGGTTGAATCAACGTTGTTTCAATGTCATTTTTCAACATGTTGTGATGTGGAATCTACGTAGGAAATACGTTGGATTTGAAAAAAGAAATCAACGTAATATGTTGTTGTATGTCGAATGTAATGATATTTAGTGATATTGGAGTGTTTTTGGTAGTCAACACAACCAAATATCAACATTTGAAGGAGATGTATCTTCTGCTTGGATAGTTCCATCTGTGCCAATTACTTTTATTCCATTTTGTCTACAAATTAATCGTTGATAAGTTGGATTCACGTCTGCAACTCAACCAAAAATCAAAGGACTGAATCCAAAACAAACCAACGTTTAAATGCCCATTAATCAAAGTTTGTTTTGATTCAGTCCTATTTTTTTTACTTAGATTTTTGGTTGAGATGCAGACATGAATCCAACATATCAATGATTAATTTGGAGAAAAACTGCAATTAAAGCCAGACTAAGTCATTGACACAGATGGAACTATGCAAGGAGATAAATCTCCTTCAAATGTTGATATTTGGTTGCGTTAACAACCAAACACAAGTCAATATTATCTTTAAAATACAATAGGCGAGATGTTAACAAATGATGCTGGACTCAAGTTGAAGAATGGGATTAAGCCAGTGGCTCAGATGGAACTATCCAAGCAGTAGATACATCTCTTTTAAATGTTGATATTTTGTTGCACTGTCAACCAAACACAATTCAATATTACTTTTACAGTAAATAGCCTAATGTTAAGGCTATCTTACAAACTAATGTAACGTTCAACCTTAAAATGAGTAACACATCCATGGCCACATTTATTCAACCTTTTTACGGATGTCTTTACTGAACGAATGCAGGTGTACGGAACCGCACGGACACTGGCACAAGACCGTACCACATAGTCCTGGTGCATGTCCTGCAGCTCTGTCATGCAGTTGTGTAGTTCCGCCTCCAGCTGTACATTGGTATGCTCCACCCTCGTCTTGTTCTCCCTCAGCAGAGCCACCTGTTGCTCCAGACACTTGGTCTGCCACTCTTCCAACTCACATCTATGACAGGACACAGAACACATCTCATCCTATTAACTGGGTTGTGTTCATTAGAGCACTCAATAGAAAATGTTTTAAAACTTTTTGAAATGGGAAAACTGAAGAAAAAAAATGTGTGTTTCTTACTGGACGGGTCGTTCCTGTTACCATGTTTCAGTCGGCGATATTGACTAGTAATTAGCCTTGACCACAGTGGTCTACGCAAAGCAGCTATAGGCCTACATTTTACCAAGAGGTGGTGATGGTAACATAGGGAAGTGTTTTTCAATACAGCTTCTGAATGTTCCCTACTCTGGGTCAACTAGTCAGGGTACTTTACATGGGTGGTGAAAGAGCTACACGTACTGTGCATGTACTGTAGGTAAACACTGTGATACAGTATATGGAAATGTTTCAGCCGCACATCCATTGTATCTAAGCAGGTGCCTAGCCCTTTCCTTCAGTCACTGACTCAAAGCACCCTCGTTGGTCTCATGGCTGGAATGTTATTAATATTTTTCAAAATGTCTTAATTAATCAAGTAATTTTTTTTTAACTGACGAAAATCCAGAGTTTCTACAGTATGTCAAACGGTTTTGTTATATTTCAGTCTTCTGTGATGCACTTAATGTGTAACATTGGGATGCAAACTCAAAATGGAATACATTTCATATATCTGACATGGTACAGGTGTTTTCTTTTTTCTTAAGCCTATAACCATGTGTGTGAGGTGTACACTTTTGTTTCAAAGTAGATTTGTTTAAGACCACCAAGAATCACTCTGTGTGACCCTGATATAGCCCACTCTAGTAAAAGGTTTTAAGATATACAAGTGTTTTCAGGTCAAGGTAAATAGACTGCACACAGCAATCTATGCTCCCATGTGTTTTAGTGACCCTTCTGTTACGGTGCGTGAATGAGGACCCAAAAGCGAATTAACGTAAACAGAGCTTCTTTAATAACAAAACAAAACGTAGGCTCAGATGGACCGACAAGAATCCGACAAGGACAGGAGCAGGAACAGAGAGAGATATAGAGACCTAATCAGAGGGAAAAAGGGAACAGGTGGGAAAAGGGGTGACGAGGTAGTTAGGAGGAGACAAGGCACAGCTGGGGAAAAGAGGGGGAGAAAAGGTAACCTAACAACGACCAGCAGAGGGAGACAGGGTGAAGGGAAAGGACAGAAACAAGACACAACATGACAGTACATGACAGTACCCCCCCACTCACCGAGCGCCTCCTGGCGCACTCGAGGAGGAAACCTGGCGGCAACGGAGGAAATCATCGATCAGCGCACGGTCCAGCACGTCCCGAGAGGGAACCCAACTCCTCTCCTCAGGACCGTACCCCTCCCAATCTACTAGGTACTGATGACCACGGCCCCGAGGACGCATGTCCAAAATCCTACGGACCCTGTAGATGGGTGCGCCCTCAACAAGGATGGGGGGGGGGGGGGGGGGAGACGAGCGGGGGCGCGAAGAACGGGCTTGATACAGGAGACATGGAAGACCGGGTGAAACGCGACGAAGGTATCGCGGAAGAAGAAGTCGAACTGCGACAGGATTAATGACCTGAGAAATACGGAACGGACCAATGAACCGCGGGGTCAACTTGCGAGAAGTGGTCTTAAGGGGAAGGTTCTGAGTGGAGAGCCAAACTCTCTGACCGCGACAATATCTAGGACTCTTAGTTCTACGCTTATTAGCAGCCCTCACAGTCTGCGCCCTATAACGGCAAAGTGCAGACCTGACCCTCTTCCAGGTGCGCTCGCAACGTTGGACAAAAGCCTGAGCGGAGGGGACGCTGGACTCGGCGAACTGAGATGAGAACAGCGGAGGCTGGTACCCGAGGCTACTCTGAAAAGGAGATAGCCCGGTCGCAGACGAAGGAAGCGAGTTGTGGGCGTATTCTGCCCAGGGGAGCTGTTCTGACCAAGACGCAGGGTTGCGAAAAGAAAGACTGCGTAAGATGCGACCAATAGTCTGATTGGCCCGTTCTGCTTGACCGTTAGACTGGGGGTGAAAGCCGGAAGAGAGACTGACGGAAGCCCCAATCAAACGGCAAAACTCCCTCCAAAATTGAGACGTGAATTGCGGACCTCTGTCCGAAACGACGTCTGACGGAAGGCCATGAATTCTGAAAACATTCTCGATGATGATTTGTGCCGTCTCTTTAGCAGAAGGAAGCTTAGCAAGGGGAATAAAATGAGCCGCCTTAGAGAACCTGTCGACAACCGTAAGAATAACAGTCTTCCCCGCTGACGAAGGCAGTCCGGTGACAAAATCTAAGGCGATGTGAGACCACGGTCGAGAGGGAATGGGAAGCGGCCTGAGACAGCCGGCAGGAGGAGAGTTACCGGACTTAGTCTGCGCGCAGACCGAACAAGCAGCCACGAAGCGACGCGTGTCATGCTCCCGGGTGGGCCACCAAAAGCGCTGGCGAATGGAAGCAAGCGTACCCCGAACGCCAGGGTGGCCGGCTAACTTGGCAGAGTGAGCCCACTGAAGAACGGCCAGACGAGTAGGAACGGGAACGAAAAGAAGGTTCCTGGGACAAGCGCGCGGCGACGGAGTTTGAGTGAGTGCTTGCTTTACCTGCCTCTCAATTCCCCAGACAGTCAACCCGACAACACGCCCCTCAGGGAGAATCCCCTCGGGGTCAGTGGAGGCTACTGAAGAACTGAAGAGACGAGATAAAGCATCAGGCTTGGTGTTCTTAGAGCCCGGACGATAAGAAATCACGAACTCGAAACGAGCGAAAAACAGCGCCCAGCGCGCCTGACGCGCATTAAGTCGTTTGGCAGAACGGATGTACTCAAGGTTCCTATGGTCAGTCCAAACGACAAAAGGAACGGTCGCCCCCTCCAACCACTGTCGCCATTCGCCTAGGGCTAAGCGGATGGCGAGCAGTTCGCGGTTTCCCACATCATAGTTACGTTCCGACGGCGACAGGCGATGAGAAAAATACGCGCAAGGGTGGACCTTGTCGTCAGAGAAGGAGCGCTGAGAAAGAATGGCTCCCACGCCCACCTCTGACGCGTCAACCTCGACAATGAACTGTCTAGAGACGTCAGGTGTAACAAGGATAGGTGCGGATGTAAAACGATTCTTGAGGAGATCAAAAGCTCCCTGGGCGGAAACGGACCACTTAAAGCACGTCTTGACAGAAGTAAGGGCTGTGAGAGGAGCTGCCACCTGACCGAAATTACGGATGAAACGACGATAGAAGTTCGCAAAGCCGAGAAAGCGCTGCAGCTCGACGCGTGACTTAGGGACGGGCCAATCAATGACAGCTTGGACCTTAGCGGGATCCATCTTAATGCCTTCAGCGGAAATAACAGAACCGAGAAATGTGACGGAGGAGGCATGAAAAGAGCACTTCTCAGCCTTCACAAAAAGACAATTCTCTAAAAGGCGCTGGAGGACACGTCGAACGTGCTGAACATGAATCTGGAGTGACGGTGAAAAAATCAGGATATCGTCAAGGTAAACGAAAACAAAGATGTTCAGCATGTCTCTCAGGACATCATTGACTAATGCCTGAAAGACAGCTGGAGCGTTAGCGAGGCCGAAAGGAAGAACCCGGTATTCAAAGTGCCCTAACGGAGTGTTAAACGCCGTCTTCCACTCGTCCCCCTCCCTGATGCGCACAAGATGGTAAGCGTTACGAAGGTCCAACTTAGTGAAAAACCTGGCTCCCTGCAGGATCTCGAAGGCTGAAGACATAAGAGGAAGCGGATAACGATTCTTCACTGTTATGTCATTCAGCCCTCGATAATCTATGCAGGGGCGCAGGGACCCGTCCTTCTTCTTAACAAAAAAAAACCCCGCTCCGGCGGGAGAGGAGGAGGGGACTATGGTACCGGCGGCAAGAGCTACAGACAAATAATCTTCGAGAGCCTTACGTTCGGGAGCCGACAGAGAGTATAGTCTACCCCGGGGGGGAGTGGTTCCCGGAAGGAGATCAATACTACAATCATACGACCGGTGTGGAGGAAGAGAGGTGGCCCTGGACCGACTGAACACCGTGCGCAGATCGTGATATTCCTCCAGCACCCCTGTCAAATCACCAGGCTCCTCCTGTGAAGAAGAGACAGAGGAAACAGGAGGGATAGCAGACATTAAACATTTCACATGACAAGAGACGTTCCAGGAGAGGATAGAATTACTAGACCAATTAATGGAAGGATTATGACAAACTAGCCAGGGATGGCCCAAAACAACAGGTGTAAAAGGTGAACGAAAAATTTAAAAAGAAATGGTTTCGCTATGATTACCAGAAACAGTGAGGGTTAAAGGTAGCGTCTCACGCTGAATCCTGGGGAGAGGACTACCATCCAGGGCGAACAAGGCCGTGGACTCCCTTAACTGTCTGAGAGGAATGTCATGTTCCCGAGCCCAGGTCTCGTCCATAAAACAGCCCTCCGCCCCAGAGTCTATTAAGGCACTGCAGGAAGCTGACGAACCGGTCCAGCGTAGATGGACCGACAAGGTAGTGCAGGATCTTGAAGGAGAGACAGGAGTAGTAGCGCTCACCAGTAGCCCTCCGCTTACTGATGAGCTCTGGCTTTTACTGGACATGAAGTGACAAAATGACCAGCAGAACCGCAATAGAGACAGAGGCGGTTGGTGATTCTCCGTTCCCTCTCCTTAGTCGAGATGCGGATACCTCCCAGCTGCATAGGCTCAGCACCCGAGCCGGCAGAGGAAGATGGTAGTGATGCGGAGAGGGGGGCAACGGAGAACGCGAGCTCCTTTCCACGAGCTCGGTGACGAAGATCAACCCGTCGCTCAATGCGAATAGCGAGTTCAATCAAGGAATCCACGCTGGAAGGAACCTCCCGGGAGAGAATCTCATCCTTTACCTCTGCGCGGAGACCCTCCAGAAAACGAGCGAGCAAAGCTGGCTCGTTCCAGCCACTGGAGGCAGCAAGAGTGCGAAACTCAATAGAGTAGTCTGTTATGGATCGATTACCCTGACATAGGGAAGACAGGGCCCTGGAAGCCTCCTCCCCAAAAACAGATCGATCAAAAACCCGTATCATCTCCTCCTTAAAGTCCTGATACTGGTTAGTACACTCAGCCCTTGCCTCCCAGATTGCCGTGCCCCACTCACGAGCCCGTCCAGTAAGGAGAGATATGACGTAGGCGACACGAGCAGTGCTCCTGGAGTAAGTGTTGGGCTGGAGAGAAAACACAATATCACACTGGGTGAGGAACGAGCGGCATTCAGTGGGCTCCCCAGAGTAACACGGCGGGTTATTGATTCTGGGCTCCGGAGATTCGAAAGCCCTGGAAGTGGCCGGTGGATCGAGGCGGAGATGGTGAACCTGTTCTGTGAGGTTGGAGACTTGGGTGGCCAGGGTCTCAACGGCATGCCGAGCAGCAGACAATTCCTGCTTGTGTCTGCCTAGCATCGCTCCCTGGATCTCGACGGCTGAGTGGAGAGGATCCGAAGTCGCTGGGTCCATTCTTGGTCGGATTCTTCTGTTACGGTGCGTGAATGAGGACCCAAAAGCGAATTAACGTAAACAGAGCTTCTTTAATAACAAAACAAAACGTAGGCTCAGATGGACCGGCAGGTTCCGACAGGACAGGACAAGGTTGCAGCAAACATGACGATAGTCTGGTTCAGGCATGAACAACACAAACAAGAATCCGACAAGGACAGGAGCAGGAACAGAGAGAGATATAGAGACCTAATCAGAGGGAAAAAGGGAACAGGTGGGAAAAGGGGTGACGAGGTAGTTAGGAGGAGACAAGGCACAGCTGGGGAAAAGAGGGGGAGAAAAGGTAACCTAACAACGACCAGCAGAGGGAGACAGGGTGAAGGGAAAGGACAGAAACAAGACACAACATGACAGTACATGACACCTTCATCAGATCTAACCTAATCATGTAAAAGACCTTATAGGGAAAACATCTTGCAGCAGTCATTCAGTAGTTGCAATAGTCCTCACTTCCCAACAGATGCTAAAGTCACAGTCACAGACATCAAATCAAAGTTTATTGGTTGCATACACAGTTTAGCAGATGTTATAGCAAAATTCTTATGTTACTAGCTCCTAACAATGCAGTAAAATGTCAAAAAGTACACAAATAATATCTACATATTTTTTAAATACAATATAAACCTTGTGACACAGAGTTGCAGACAACATCGTGACAGTGACCCAGGTAAGGCCAGTAGGACACCGTATATAAATAGAGGAGGTGGGTATTCATAGCTCATAGCTGCCTGCATGTTGTTGCCCTCCCTTGCCCTTCAGGGGTTAATGGATCTCCAGCTGGGTCCCAAATGGGACCCTATTCCCTATTTAGTGCACTAATTTTGACCACACCCTATGGGTACCCTGATGGTTCCTGGTCAAAAGTAGTGCTCTAAATAAGAATTAGGGTGCCATTCGGGACACAGGTCTCTGGCAGTAGCAGACGGGCCGGTGTGTCACTCTGCATCAATACAGATGGGAAAGTGCCGACCAGGCACAACACAGCCAGGCTGCGATTTGTATGCAGGTTGTTGAACAGGAGTGGGAACTAGCCGAGTTATAACAAAGTGCGGACTGTACTGCTGCTACAGTAGAGAAGAGATAAAGTATCTCTGCAGGGGAAAATAAGATATCTGATTGTTATTCAAGAGGTGCATTTAAAGTGTTATAGACTGAAATTGGTTGTTAGTATTATACTAACAGTAGGTGTAGGATTTGATGGATTTTTGCATCTGTTTCCAGAAGTCGTTCACAACTGCTATGGTATATCTGTGTTTTCTTTAGATATGATGAACATAAATACTATGAGGGTATGTTTTACTATATTAGTATACTGTAGTATTCTAGGCCTCACCTAGAATGTCCCAAACACTACTGACCTGGCCTGGATGGTAGAAGCCCTGGACATCATGTGGTCAGACTGCAGCACCAGCTCTGCATTCTCCATCAGCAGTTTACCAACCTACAGAACCAAAACACAGTCAACACACACAAGACAAAATAACAAGGAAGGGAATACGATGCGTGAAAAACATGATCGATTTCAGAATGTGTTCAATCTGGTTGATCCATGTAATGTCATTGGCCCAATAGGTAGAAAAAAAACACGATGAAACATGAAATCACATACGAATACACCTCAGAACACTGGAAGTTCACGTTACCAGGTGCTGCATCAAACGGGGTCTTTCTCAAAAATGTGAAAACATGTGGGTGAGTCTTATCACAATAGAACAACTGTAATAAAGGTTTCGCTTCCTTGAATTACACTAGCCTCGTCTCATACTGTGTGGCATGACATTGACCAATGGAAGAGTTGGCTATAGCACATAGAGCATGGGACAAGGCTAATACACTAGCACAAGCATGAAGATAGAAGCCTTTGAAATATCATCAAAGAAAGGAAGTTGGAACAGAGATAAGATACGGAAGTTCGGGATACTTCGGGATTGTTGGCAATGAGGCCCTTTATCTACTTCCCCAGAGTCAGATGAAATCATGGATACCATTGTTATGTCTCTGTGTCCAGTATGAAGGAAGTTAGAGGTCGTTTTGCGAGCCAAAGCTAACTAGCGTTAGAGCAATGACTGGAAGTCTATGGGTATTTACCAGCATGCTAGCAGATACCCATAGATCCACTTCACATTCATTTAAAAGACTGCATAATTATATTCTGCCTGTTCATACTTGTCAGATTGCCACCAGCTCAGTGAGTCAGTTTTATTACATGATGATGTCCCACGATTTGGGTTCATTAAGACAAGGCCTGAAGCAGCCGTGGCACAGATATTAAAGCCAAAGAGCCTCTCACAGTAATTCTAGTACTTGACCTCAAAACCCCTAAATGTTTGGCGTTAACTGCAATGTAAGTACATGAAACTTAAACAAATGTTATCCAAAATCTCTTGCATCTTTGATATGGAAATGTTTACTGTATAACCTAGGGCCATTTGGAGTTTCAATGCTGACTCTTCCTTTGCCAATCACAGCATCACAATGCTTACTCAAGACAAACACACCCGTACTGAAGGAGGAAAACCTGAAATAACTTGGGCAATTGTGTTTTTGCTCACAGAAGTGCCTCAAAGATTATCATCATATTTTCATTGTAATTACCCGTTCCAGTATCTTAGCTCTGTCAGTTATTCATCTCTGACTGTGTTGATTCATAGACATGAGAGAGTACAAACCAGATATCAGCACTTTGTCTTCCAACAGGGCACTCTTCAACTGAACATTAACTGATTGATTTCAAATGAAATGTGTCACGTTTTGTAAATAACAGGTGTACACTAACAGTGAAATATTTACTTTCAGGCCCTTCCCAACAACGCACAGAGAAATAGAAAAATAATAACACAGGGAATAAATACACAGTGAGTAATGATAACTTAGCTATATACACGGGTACCAGGAATTCCTTATTATGGCTCGTTATTCAACGCTTCTCAATGGAACGAGGGTGGCGCCAGGTCTTAAAACCTAAACCCACAACAATAAAAGCAGTCTAGCACTGAAACCGGCCTTGAGGAAGATGCACATAACAAAGACAATTGTTACAACAAATCACGAATTCATGTCAAAGGACGATTTGAAGAACGTTATCAGTTATGCGTATATGTCAAGTCATACATTTTTCATTTGATTTGATTTATTTAGCCAGGATAGTCCACTCATTAACAATTGCCACTGTTTTACAGGGAGTCCTGGGTTCCATAGAAGTCAACATTCCAGGTATTAGTTCAGGCGAAAGTGTGAGGAAATGTCCCACATATGTACATTTGTACATGACAGGTTCTCACATGGGAAAGTCTGCAGATATCGTATCAGTGCTGCTATGCATGATGGATCTTTATATTGATCCAATGGATTGGCAATCGCTCATATTTTACGCAACACTCTCGCTGAAAGTGAAATTGGGCATAAAAGTCAACCCACCCGTTGGCTTCAATACTAATAGGTCAGATCTTGGTGCTTTCTTTGCCTTTGTCTCCATTCACATTCAGAGACAATAAATCAAGGAGCGGTTGCAAAACCTCCAATCAGCTCATGCGAGTGAGCTGACAATTACAGCAGCCCGTGTTAATGGTCTACTAGGGCAGTGGCCTTTAAAGGAATAAAAGGATCCACATTCTTGAGTGTGACAATGGAGTGATGGCTTGTTTCCAAATGTCCTGACATACAGTATGACACTACTTCTCACCCTCTGGAACAGTTGACATTGTCTTGGTAGGAACCACTTTGTCAAATGTCTGTTTTAATTTGACTGCTATTAAGTGTAATCATCGCTAGGACTGAAAATCTAACTGGTTTGCTCAGTCAGTGCTGTATCTGTCTCAAAGCCAAAACCCTGCACGCAAGAAAACACATATCATCTGCTTTGCTCTACTCTGGTAAAAAATTATACGGAGAATATACAATACAAGTTAGTCCAAGTCAGTCCTAATAGCTACTGTATGGCTAGAACACAGCTGCTCAAACAAATCTAGGCATTACAGTACCTCAGCATAATCACTCGCAAATAAAGTTACTGTCAGTGGACAAAAGAAAAAACACTGTCTAATGAGTTGGGGTCCCTCAGGGCTCAATGTTTGGACCAGTTAAAAACGTAATAGATGCCAGTCTCACCTGGGCACGGAGATCATCCACAGTCCTTTCCTGCTGGGTCCATTCCTGGAGGTGCGGGGCGTTCTTTAGGCCCCAGTATGCAATCTGGCCCTCCAGATGCCAGTTTGCCTCTTGCAGCTTGTTTACCTGCTCCAGGAAGCCCTTCAGACGGCTGTTGAGGCCCTGCATTGTCCACCGAGAGTCCTGCAGCAAATCCATGGTGCTCCTATGCAGTGTACACCCCAAAGAAAAACACAGAATCCTCTCAGGGGTGCTATCAAATACTTACAGGCTCGCCAACTCAGGAGAGTGTCTGATAAAAAGTGTCAACCCAAACGTACGGTAACTACTTATGCTATCCAAAAACTCTTTCACTACTATTGCAGCATATGTCCACACCACAGTCACTTCTACCCACTTGCAACGCTGGCAGGCGGTACCCTGCCTGCCACCGATACTGGTGAGATTACGGACCCATGAGGTGGTTACTGGGTAAATATTTACCCAGCAATACTCACCCGTGAGGCAATGTGGCGTCCCTTTCTCTCTCTCTCTCTCTCCCTCCCCCCCCTCTCTCTCTCTATCTCTCTAGGCTAGGCAGCACCGTGTGTTGGCAGTGGTAAGTTAAGCACCAGTCTCAGTAGCCACTGGTCACTGCAGCGAGCTGCTCCTGATCCTCCCCTCCCAGACGGAGCTGGACCACATTCTTCTCCACTGCTTCAACAACTTTCACTTTCCCACTGGGTCCCAGGTCAGAGACGGTTCCCTGTCTGTGACAGATCAGATAGGAATGGTAGGGTTAGGGCTAGTTTCGCTATTGCTCTCGCACCAACTATGTGCCAGCTATCATGGGGTCAGCCATGACAGGGCCAGTGGTACTGTCCCTGTTCTTTCCCCCCACGAATACAGCCTGCAGCAGTGCTGTAGGTGTGAGTGCTGGGGTAAAGCAAAGCGCTCACTTGCTGGACACACTGTTGCTTACATCACCAGCGCTCTGAGGCCCTTTGTGTTCTCTGATCCAGGATTACTGAGCCCTGTGTGGAGGGAAAGTTCAGGCACACACTGCGACAACACTCTCTGTTTGTGTGAGTGTGTCTGTGTTTGTGTCTGTTTGCGTATGTGTGTGTTTGTTTGCAGTTGTGTGTGTGTGTGTGTAAACAACATATCTAGTATCTACCAATAATTAATAGTGAGAAACGAATGTCTATCCACTGACTCATCAGATCAACAGCCTGTAATAAACACTGAACTTTGTGCTGTGTCACATGGGTTGCTCAATTCCTCCCTTGACTACCACTACCCTCTCATTGGCCTGTTTTGTGAGTGAGTGAGTGAGTGAGTGAGTGAGTGAGTGTGTGTGTGTGCGTGTGCGTGTGTGTGTGTGTGTGTGTGTGCGTGCGTGTGTGTGTGTTTGTCAGTCTGGGGGGGCAAGTGAGATCATTTACCAGACATTCTCGCAGGTCACGACTTTTTCATCCTCTTGAAGTTGACAACAATGTTCTACTTGTATAGGAGATACCAAATGTGTGTTGAGTCGTCATGGCAACCACCACGCTTTCTTTCAGTCTTTCGCTGACTTTTTTTTATGACTTACCTCAAGTAATGTGAGGGTGTTATTTCCATTATCAATTAATCTAACCAAGATCTTAGACATTTTGGCACCAGCACATACGTCATACAAGCTTTAAGTCAGGTGAGGTAATAAGATAAGACGCATGGTTGAGGTAGTTAAGGTGTGGGTGCGGCATCTAAAGAAGCCAGTGAACGTCTGACGGAAAAAGCACAATAAAACATCCCGTTTAAGCCACTCTGACATGGTGTTTGGAATGTGAGTCAAGGTAACACAACTCATAGTCATCTCTATTCGTCTCTCTCTCTCTCTCTCTCTCTCTCTCTCTCTTGGAGTAGGCACTTTCAAGTCCTTTCCAGTCCTTTGCACTCCCAATCTACCTCATTATGTGAGGCAGCAGATGACTGTGGGATTTACTTGTTGGATCAATAAAGGATTTCTCTTCCTTTCTGTGTAAACAGCCGCGCCTGCATTCTACCATTCACAGACAGGATCTAGGGATCATTAATATGAGGTCACACATAAACCTGCTACAAACACTGCGTCTGTCTAGAGTCTAGAGTACAATATCACCATGGAAACACTTCATGGGCAAAAATAATGTTCTCTCCTTGAATCAAATCAAATGTATTTACATAGCCCTTCTTACATCAGCTGATATCTCAAAGTGCTGTACAGAAACCCAGCCTAAAACCCCAAACAGCAAGCAATGCAGGTGTAGAAGCACGGTGACTAGGAAAAACTACCTAGAAAGGCCAAAACCTAGGAAGAAACCTAGAGAGGAACCAGGCTATGAGGGGTGGCCAGTCCTCTTCTGGCTGTGCCAGGTGGAGATTATAACAGAACATGGCCAAGATGTTCAAATGTTCATAATTGACCAGCATGGTCAAATAATAATAATCACAGTAGTTGTCGAGGGTGCAACAAGTCAGCACCTCAGGAGTAAATGTCAGTTGGCTTTTCATAGCCGATCATTGAGAGTATCTCTACCGCTCCTGCTGTCTCTAGAGAGTTGAAAACAGCAGGTCTGGGACAGGTAGAACGTCCGGTGAACAGGTCAGGGTTCCATAGCCGCAGGCAGAACAGTTGAAACCGGAGCAGCAGCACGGCCAGGTGGACTGGGGACAGCAAGGAGTCATCATGCCAGGTAGTCCTGAGGCATGGTCCTAGGGCTCAGGTCCTCCGAGAGAGAGAAAGAAAGGAAGAGAGAAAGAGAGAATTAGAGAGAGCATACTTAAATTCACACAGGACACCGGATAAGACAGGAGAAATACTCCAGATATAACTGACTGTCCCTAACCCCCGACACATAAACTACTGCAGCATAAATACTGGAGGCTGAGACAGGAGGGGTCGGGAGACACTGTGGCCACATCCGATGATACCCCCAGACAGGGCCAAACAGGCAGGATATAACCCCATCCACTTTGCCAAAGCACAGTCCCCACACCACTAGAGGGATATCTTCAACCACCAACTTACCATCCTGAGACAAGGTCGAGTACAGCCCACAAAGATCTCCGCCACGACACAACCCAAGGGGGGGCGCCAACCCAGATAGGAAGACCACGTCAGCGACTCAACCCACTCAAGTGGCGCACCCCTCTTAGGGACGACATGGAGGAGCACCAGTAAACCAGTGACTCAGCCCCTGTAATAGGGTTAGAGGCAGAGAATCCCAGTGGAAAGAGGGGAACCGGCCAGGCAGAGACAGCAAGGGTGGTTTGTTGCTCCGGAGCCTTTCCGTTCACCTTCACACTCTTGGGCCAGACTACACTCAATCATATGACCTACTGAAGAGATGAGTCTTCAGTAAAGACTTAAAGGTTGAGACTGAGTCTGCGTCTCTCACATGGGTAGGCAGAACATTCCATAAAAATGGAGCTCTATAGGAGAAAGCCCTGCCTCCAGCTGGATGCTTAGAAATTCTATGGACAGTTAGGAGACCTGTGTATTGCGACCGTAGCGTACGTGTAGGTATGTACGGCAGGGCCAAATCGGAAAGATAGGTAGGCGCAAGCCCATGTAATGCTTTGTAGGGTAGCAGTAAAACCTTCAAATCAGCCCTTGCCTTAACAGGAGGCCAGTGTAGGGAGGCTAGCACTGGAGTAATGTGATCACATTTCTTGGTTCAAATTGAAGTGTTTCCCTCAGAGCATGCCAGTGCTGTGGTTTTGGCTTAAGTGCATACTAGTAGAGAGAGTCCTAGGACAGTCCATCCGGACAGGGTCGAGAGAGAGGTGAGAAACGTTAGACCCACACATCCACCAGACCAAAATGTGAAACCAGGTGAGACCTAACAAGCTTGTCAAAGGGAAAACTAGAGCAGGTGGCTGTTAGGGCTCTTGCCATCACACACACACCCGCCCACGCAGCGCTGGCCCGCAGCCTATCCCCCTAGTATAGAGGGCGTTGATGGTTTTCTGTCTATGATGATGGGCGATTGATAGTGCCGTCGTTAACAGGATGAAAACAATACAGGCAGCAAGCTCTTCTGTGTCTGTGCCCTGGGACAACCTATGAGTGAATGCGCACGGGGAATGCGGCCTAGCCTGTTCCAGTCAGGACACCGCGTTGCGTTGCTCCCACAAGCCGAGGAAGCAGTTTCGTCGCACGACATTTGCAGGGACAAACAAGTAAAAACCTGATCGAGTGTTGATCTTGATCTTGACAGTGCTACTGAAGACCTTAAAGTCCATACTCTTTAACCCGTTGCTCCTCTTACAGTAAATTCATTGCTCTACATGTTTTCTGCAGCAAAAGAGCACAAGCAATTCTGACAACTGACATATGTTCTTTTTTTACATATTCCTTTAGGCATTTAAGCTTTATTAAACCAACAGTGGGACCTGCAGGTGTCATTTGAAACACACTGTAGCACACAGTACTGTGTTAAAGCCGAGAGGGTTTTGTCTGAGCATGATATCATTATGCAACCTCTGAGACTAGAGCCCTGATTTGTAGGTTATTATGGTATTAATCCAAACCATGGAGTTAAACTCTTTAGCATTATCTCAGTAACTGGTCACGTTTTGGCTTCCACATACCTGACATGCCATTGTAAACCAGTAAACCATTATTATACGGTTGAAGGTGGTTTGGGACATACATACATTTACAATACTTCATAAACACACTTTTTAAGAGTAGGGGTAATAATGTCTGTCTGGGCCAAATTCCTAAACTGGCCTACCATATTACCATGGCCACCGAATTATCCCCAGCTTCCAAATGGCTCATTTAAAACCTATCTACCTTCTCCTGCAATGCTCCACAGGGCTCTGCTGTAAAATATGTTGTTGTTATAGCTTACTTTCGAAGCTATACCACATTGTGAAAATGGACGTCTTTTTGAACTGGTAATGAATATTCAGGACAACCATATGTAGCAGCGTTTCACGGCTGCTGACTGGGTCCTGGTTAGAAAACATCTGTTTTCTTCACTTGGTGGGCCACAAACCTTTGCAAACTAACTTGTGTGAACTTTCAATCTTAATTCATCATGAACCGTTGAGCTTCAGTCACTTAGTCAATAAATCAGAGAGTTCAGAGAGTTCAAAAGGCTAGAGTAAGGCCTACTGTATGCATTGGGTCCATCTCTCCTGTCACTAAGGGAGTGTGCGTTTTAGACCACCAACACCCATTCTAATCCTGTGAGAATGCCCTTTTGTCAGATTATTTCCCTGAACCTCAGGTAGTTTGTATATACTGTAGAGTGACAGCCGTGAACCTTAAACCCCTTATAATCCTACTACAGGTGAACACACTCATCAGATGACTCTAGTGAATCACAGATAGTACATGCTTTTATCTACTCTCCCCGCCCCACCTTAGACATAAATGATAACCACGACAGGTATTCAGACAGCTGAGATCCAACCATTTCTGTGGTTGTAGGTGGCAGACATACTAGTCATTCCGTACATTTTCAGCCCGAGCCAGAAAAACTAAGTTGTGTGTGTGAGGTATTTCTTGTTGCATGAGAGAGACTTATATTAGAAACGAAGGCAAGGGAAAGAGATCATATTCCAGTCCACTATACAGACAGAAACGCCCAAAGCGTCAGGTGATGTTGAACTGACATGGGGAAAAGTGTTAAAAGGTTGTTGAGTTGAAGGACGGAAAACCATTAGAGCATAAATGTGCCTTCTGCTGTACATGCTGTTTTAGACATATCTATCTATCTATCTATCTATCTATCTATCTATCTATCTATCTATCTATCTATCTATCTATCTATCTATCTATCTATCTATCTATCTATCTATCTATCTATCTATCTATCTATCTATCTCTCTCTCTATCTATCTATCTATCTATCTATCTATCTATCTATATATCTATCTCTCTATCTACCTATCTATCTACACTGCTCAAAAAAATAAAGGGAACACTTAAACAACACAATGTAACTCCAAGTCAATCACACTTCTGTGAAATCAAACTGTCCACTTAGGAAGCAACACTGATTGACAATACATTTCACATGCTGTTGTGCAAATGGAATAGACAACAGGTGGAAATTATAGGCAATTAGCAAGACACCCCCAGTAAAGGAGTGGTTCTGCAGATGGGGACCACAGACCACTTCTCAGTTCCTATGCTTCCTGGCTGATGTTTTGGTCACTTTTGAATGCTGGCGGTGCTTTCACTCTAGTGGTAGCATGAGACGGAGTCTACAACCCACACAAGTGGCTCAGGTAGTGCAGCTCATCCAGGATGGAACATCAATGCGAGCTGTGGCAAGAAGGTTTGCTGTGTCTGTCAGTGTAGTGTCCAGAGCATGGAGGCGCTACCAGGAGACAGGCCAGTACATCAGGAGATGTTGAGGAGGCCGTAGGAGGGCAACAACCCAGCAGCAGGACCGCTACCTCCGCCTTTGTGCAAGGAGTAGCAGGAAGAGCACTGCCAGGGCACTGAAAAATTACCTCCAGCAGGCCACAAATGTGCATGTGTCTGCTCAAATGGTCAGAAACAGACTCCATGAGGGTGGTATGAGGGCCCGACGTCCACAGGTGGGGGTTGGGCTTACAGCCCAACACCGTGCAGGACGTTTTTAATTTGCCAGAGAACACCAAGATTGGCAAATTCGCCACTGGCGCCCTGTGCTCTTCACAGATGAAAGCACATGTGACAGACGTGACAGTCTGGAGACGCCGTGGAGAACGTTCTGCTGCCTGCAACATCCTCCAGCATGACCGGTTTGGCGGAGGGTCAGTTATGGTGTGGGGTGGCATTTCTTTGGGGGGCTGCACAGCCCTCCATGTGCTCGCCAGAGGAAGCCTGACTGCCATTAGGTACCGAGATGAGATCCTCAGACCCCTTGTGAGACCATATGCTGGTGTGGTTGGCCCTGGGTTCCTCCTAATGCAAGACAATGCTAGACCTCATGTGGCTGGAGTGTGTCAGCAGTTCCTGCAAGAGGAAGGCATTGCTGCTATTGACTGGCCCGCCCGTTCCCCAGACCTGAATCCAATTGAGCACATCTGGGACATCATGTCTCGCTCCATCCACCAACGCCACGTTGCACCACAGACTGTCCAGGAGTTGGCGGATGCTTTAGTCAAAGTCTGGGAGGAGATCCCTCAGGAGACCATCCGCCACCTCATCAGGAGCATGCCCAGACATTGTAGGGAGGTCATACAGGCACGTGGAGGCCACACACACTACTGAGCCTCATTTTGACTTGTTTTAAGGACATGACATCAAAGTTGGATCAGCCTGTAGTGTGGTTTTCCATTTTAATTTTGAGTGTGACTCCAAATCCAGACCTCCATGGGTTGATACATTTGATTTCCATTGATACTTTTTCTGTGATTTTGTTGTCAGCATATTCAACTATGTAAAGAAAAAAGTATTTAATAAGAATATTTCATTCATTCAGATCTAGGATGTGTTTTTTTAGTGTTCCCTTTATTTTTTTGAGCAGTGTGTATATATATATATATATATATATATATATATATATATATATATATATATATATATATATATATATATATATATATACAGTACCAGTCAAAAGTTTGGATACACCTACTCATTCAAGGGTTTTTCTGTATTTTTACTGTTTTCTACATTATAGAATGAAAGTGAAGACATCAAAACTATGGAAAAACACATATGGAATCATGTAGTAACCAAAAAGTGTGAAACATATCAAAATATATTTGAGATGTTACAATCTTCAAAGTAGCCACACTTTGCCTTGATGACAGCTTTGCACACTCCTGGCATTCTCTCAACTAGCTTCACCTGGAATGCTTTTCCAACAGTCTTGAAGGATTTCCCACATATGCTGAGCACTTGTTGGCTGCTTTTCCTTCACTCTGCAGTCCAACTCATCCCAAACCATCTCAATTTGGTTGAGTTTGGGTGATTGTGGAGGCCATTCCACCCGGAGGGGCAGATCCCAGGTGGATAGCCATACCTTCTGCCCGAGATGATACTGGGTAGCCTGGATCCGATGGCGATCCGCTTGTCGTTGATACCTAGAGGTGGTCTTGAGGAGGGCCGACCGGGCTCTCCTCCAGGTACGACGACAGCGGCGGGCAAACATCTGGGCAGAAGGTATGCCGACCGCTTTTCCCTGCCTGGGGAAGAGCGGCCTGATACCCCAGGGAACAATAAAATGGCGATAGGGCCTTGGAAGAGCAGGGAAGGGTGTGTTCCACCCACACAAGCTGCTGGCTCCAGATGGTGGGGTTGGCGGAGACCAGGCAACGCAGGCTAGTCTCGAGGTCCTGGTTGGCCTGCTCTGACTGGCCATTGGACGACTGTGGGTGGAACCCAGAGGACAGGCTGGCTGACGACCCAATGAGCGTGCAGAACGCCTTCCAGAACTGAGGGCCCCGGTCGCAGACCATGTCCACGGGCAGTCCATGGATCCGGAAGATGTGCTGCACCATGAGCTGGGTTCTCTCCTTGGCCGAGGGTAGTTTTGGAGAGGAATGAAGTGAGCAGCCTTGGAAAACCGGTCGATGGGGGAAGACCCGTGACGAAATCCAAGGATATGTGGGACCAGGAATGGTGAGGGTCAGGCAGTGGTTGCAGAAAACCAGCCGGAGCTTGCCGAGGAGTCTTGTTCTGAGCACAGACTGTGCAGGCGGCACCAAGAACGGCGACATCCGGAACCATGATAGGCCACCAAAAGCATTGTCGCACGAAGGCCTAGGGTCTGACGGGAGCCCGGGTGGAAGGCAAGCCTAGAGGAATGGGCCCACTCCAGGACCGCAGAGCGGACAGCATCAGGCACAGACATCTGGTTATCTAGGCCTCCCACAGGGTTCGGCTGGGACTGCTGCGCCTCCCTGACCTGTTTCCCTATACCCCAGCTGAGTGCCGTCATCAGGCACGAGGTGGGAAGGATGGTCTCAGGCTCTGGGGTGGTAACTGTGGGGCTATAGCGGCGAGACAGGGTGTCCGGCTTGACGTTCTTGGACTCTGGCCGGTAAGAGAGGGAAAAGTTGAACCGGGTAAACAGCAGGGCCCGTCTTGCTTGCCTGGATTTGAGGTGCTAGGCGGTGCGGAGATACTCCAGGTTTTTGTCGTCGGTTCGCACAATGAACGAATGTTCCGTCCCTTCCAGCCAGTGCCTCCATTCCTCCAACGCCATCTTCACTTTGAGAAGCTCTCGATTCCCCGCATCGTAGTTCCTCTCTGTTGCGTTGAGGCGGTGGGAGAAGAAGGCGCAGGGATGCAGCTTAAGGTCCAGGGCAGAAAGTTTTTCACAGTGCCGTGAAAAAGTATTTGCCCCTTTTATTTTAGCCCATTTTCTATACTGAATGTTATCAGATCTTCAACCAAAACCTAATATTAGATAAATTGATACTTATTTATTTATTTAATTAACAAAGTTTTGCAAAGCCCAATACCCTTGTTTGAAAAGTAATTGTCCCCTTACACTCAATAATTGGTTGTGCCACCTTTATCCGCAATGACTGCAACCAAATGCTTCCTGTAGTTGTTGATCAATCTCTCACATCGCTGTGGAGGAATTCTGGCCCACTCTTGCATGCATAACTGCTTTAACTCAGCGACATTTGTTGGTTTTCAAGCATGAACTGCCCGTTTCACATCCAGCCACAACATCTCAATTGGCATCAAATGAAATCAAATCAAATGTTATTGTCACATGTGCCAAATACAACAGATGTAGTAGACCTTACCATGAAATGCTTTCTTACAAGCCCTTAACCAACAATGCAATTTTAAGAAAATAAGAGTTAAGAAATGTTTACTAAACAAATTAAAGTTTAAAAAAGTAACACAATAAAATATCAATAACGAGGCTATATACATGGGGGACTGGTACCGAGTCAATGTGGGGGGTTATAGGTTAGTCGAGGTAATATGTACATGTCGGAAGGGGTAAAGTGACTATGCATAGATAGTAGAACAGCGAGTAGCAGTAGGGTCAAAAAACGGGTGGGGAGGGGTCAATGCAAATAGTCCGGGTAGCCATTTGATTAATTGTTCAGCAGTCTTATGGCTTGGGAGTAGAAGCTGTTAAAACCTCTTAAGGATCCGCACCTTTTTTTCAATTTTCGCCTAAAATGACATACCCAAATCTAACTGCCTGTAGCTCAGGCCCTGAAGTAAGGCTATGCATATTCTTAGAACCATTTGAAAGGAAAAATGTTGACGTTTGTGGAAATGTGAAAGGAATGTAGGAGAATATAACACAATCGATCTAGTAAAAGATAATAAAAAGAAAAAACCAACATCTTTGAAATGCAAGAGAAAGGCCATAATGTATTATTCCAGCCCAGGTGCAATTTAGATTTTGGCCATTAGATTGCAGCAGTGTATGCGCAAAGTTTTAGACTGATTTAATTGTTTTTATTTGATCTCACCTTTATTTAACCAGGTAGCTAATTAAGAACAAGTTCTCATTTGCAACTGCGACCTGGCCAAGATTAAGCAAAGCAGTTTGACACATACATCACAGAGTTACACATGGAATAAACAAACATACAATCAATAATACAGTAGTAAAAATGTATATACAGCATGTGCAAATGAGGTAGGATAATTGAGGTAAGGCAATAAATAGTCATTTTTTAAAAGTAATTACAATATAGTAATTAAACACTGGAATGGTAGAATGTGCAGAAGATGAATGTGCAAGTAGAGATACTGGGGTGCAAAGGAGCAAGATAAATAAATAAATACAGTATGGGGATGAGGTAGATTGGATGGGCTATTTACAGATGAGCTCTGTACAGCTGCAGTGATATATGAGCTGGTCTGACAGCTGGTGCTTAAAGCTAGTGAGGGAGGTAAGAGTCTCCAGCTTTAGTGATTTTTGATGTTTGTTCCAGTCATTGGCAACAGAGAACTGTAAGGAGAGGTGGCCAAAGGAAGAATTGGCTTCTGGGGTGACCAGTGAGATATACCTGCTGGAGCGCGTGCTATGGGTGGGTGCTGCTATGGTGAACAGTGAGCTGAGATAAGGTGGGGCTTTACCTATCAGAGACTTGTAGATGACCTGGAGCCAGTGGGTTTGACGACGAGTATGAAGCAAGGGCCAGCCAACGAGAGCGTACAGGTTGCAGTGGTGGGTAGTTTATGGGGCTTTGGTGACAAAACAGATGGCACTGTGATAGACTACATCCAATTTGTTGACTAGAGTGTTGAAAGCTATTTTGTAAATGACATTGCCGAAGTCGAGGGTCGGTAGGATGGTCAGTTTTACGAGGATATGTTTGGCAGCATGAGTGAAGGATGCTTTGTTGCGAAATAGGAAGCCGATTCTAGATGTAATTTTGGATTGGAGTTGTTTAATGTGAGTCTGGAATTTGAGTTTACAGTCTAACCAGACACCTAGGTATTTGTAGTTGTCCACATATTCTAAGTCAGAACCGTCCAAGGTAGTGATGCTGGACGGGCGGGCAGGTGCGGGCAGCGATTGGTTGAAGAGCATGCATTTAGTTTTACTTGCATTTAAGAGCAGTTGGAGGCCACGGAAGGAGAGTTGTATGGCATTGAAGCTCATCTGGAGGTTAGTTAACACAGTATCCAACGAAGGGCCAGAGGTATACAGAATGGTGTAATCTGCATAGAGGTGGATCAAAGAATCATCAGCAGCAAGAGCGACATCATTGATGTATACAGAGAAGAGAGTCGGCCTGAGAATTGAACCCTGTGGCACCCCCATAGAGACTGCCAGAGGTTCAGACAACAGGCCCTCCAATTTGATACACTGAACTCTATCAGAGAAGTAGTTGGTGAACCAGGTGAGGCAATAATTTGAGAAACCAAGGCTGTTGAGTCTGAGAATGTTGTGATTGACAGAGTCGAAAGCCTTAGCCAGGTCGATGAATACGGATGCACAGTAATGTCTCTTATCGATCGTGGTTATGATATTGTTTAGGACCTTGAGCGTGGTAGAGGTGCACCCATTACCAGCTCTGAAACCAGATTGCATAGCGGAGAAGGTACGGTGGGATTCGAAATGGCCGGTAATCTGTTTGTTAACTTGGTTTACGAAGACCTTAGAAAGGCAGGGTAGAATAGATATAGGTCTGTAGCAGTTTGGGTCTAGAGTGTATCCCCATTTGAAGAGGGGGATAACCGCGGCAGCTTTCCAATCTATGGGAATCTCAGACAATACGAAAGAGAGGTTGAACAGGCTAGTAATAGGGGTTGCAATAATTTCTGCAGAACATTTTAGAAAGAGAAGGTCCAGATTGTCTAGCACGGAGGATTTGTAGGGGTCCAGACTTTGCTGCTCTTTCAAAACATCAGCTATCTGGATTTGGGTGAAGGAGAAGTGGGGGAGGTTTGGGCGAGTTGCTGTGGGGAGCGCAGGGCTATTGACTGGTTTAGGGGTAGCCAGGTGGAAAGCATGGCCAACTGTAGAAAAATGCTTGTTGATGTTCTCAATTATAGTGGATTTATCGGTGGTGGCACTGTTTCCTAGCCTCAGTGCAGTGGGCAGCTGGGAGGAGGTGCTCTTATTCTCCATGGACTTCACAGTGTCCCAGAACTTTTTTGAGTTTGTGCTACAGGATGCAAATTTCTGCTTGAAAAAGCTAGCCTTAGCTTTCCTAACTGCCTGTGTATATTTGTTCTTAACTCATCTGAAAAGTTGCATTTCACGGGGGTTGTTCGATTCTACTGCACTATGATTAATTCTGTGTAGATGTAATTCTGTGTGATTATTTAGGTATTTAGTAAATAAATAATTAAACCAAATTTTGTATTGCTGATTCAACTTGTTAGCCAGGGTTCGTGAAGATAACCAAGAATGTACAACTTTCAGATGAGACTGAATGAAGTGACGATTAAATGTTGACTGCTACTGATGTTGTCACGCCCTGACCATAGTTTGCTTTGTATGTTTCTAGGTTTTGTTTGGTCAGGGTGTGATCTGAGTTGGCATTCTGTGTTGTAGGTCTAGTTTGTATGCTTCTGTGTTTGGCCTAATATGGTTCTCAATCAGAGGCAGGTGTTAGTTGTTGTCTCTGATTGGGAACCATATTTAGGTAGCCTGTTTTGTCATTGTGGGTGATTGTCTATGTTATGTTGCATGTTAGCACAGTGTTTATATAGCGGTCACGTTCGTCTTATTCATTTTGTTGTTTTTTGTTTAAGGGTTCCTCGTGTTCTTTATTAAATATAGAAGAATGTATTCAAACCATCCTGCGCCTGACTCTGCTCTCAATCTCTGACAGAATCACCCATAACAAAGGGACTAAGCGGCGTGGTAACGGGCAGCAGCAGGAGAGGCAGTGATGTCAGGATTTCTGGACATGGGAGCGAGATCTGGACTGTGTCACTACTTGGGAGGAGATAGACAGGTGGGCGGTCGACCCAGGGAGAGTGCCGGAGCCCGCCTGGGATTCTCTGGAGCAGTGTGAGGAGGGATACCGGCGAATGGAGTCAGCAAGGCGGCGCGGTACGAAGCACGAGAGGCAGCCCCAAAACATTATTGGGGGGAGGAGCCGCCAGTATGTCCTGAGCCGTCAGTCAGCCAGGAGCTGCCAGAGCCGTCAGTCAGCCAGGAGCTGCCAGAGCCGTCAGTCAGCCAGGAGCTGCCAGAGCCGTCAGTCAGCCAGGGCCTGCCAGAGCCGCCAGCCAGCCAGGAGCTGCCAGAGTCGTCAACCAGCCAGGTGCTGCCAGAGCCGTCAGCCAGTCAGGAGCTGCCAGAGCCGTCAGCCAGTCCGGAGCTGCCCTTCAGTCCGGAGCTGCCCTTCAGTCCGGAGCTGCCCCTCAGTCCTGAGCTACCCTTCACTGTCACGCCCTGACCATAGTTTGCTTTGTATGTTTCTAGGTTTTGTTTGGTCAGGGTGTGATCTGAGTGGGCATTCTATGTTGTAGGTCTAGTTAGTCTGTTTCTGTGTTTGGCCTGATATGGTTCTCAATCAGAGGCAGGTGTTAGTCGTTGTCTCTGATTGGGAACCATATTTAGGTAGCCTGTTTTGTCATTGTGGGTGATTGTCTATGTTATGTTGCATGTTAGCACAGTGTTTATATAGCGGTCACGTTCGTCTTATTCGTTTTGTTGTTTTTTGTTTAAGTGTTCTTCATGTTCTTCATTAAATATAGAAGAATGTATTCAAACCACGCTGTGCTTTGGTCCGCTTCTTACGACGATCGTGACAGATGTAAAAGATTACTAGGTCTTTAAGAGTTTATTTGGAAGATAACAGCTCATTAAACATTTGTTTGTGGTGCCCCGACTTTCTGGTTAATTACATTTACCTAATTAGCTTAATCAGGTAATATTAATTACAGAGAAATGATTTTATAGAATAGCATGGCATATCCCTTAATCCGGCATAGCCAAAGACATGACAGGGGCAATCAATTAATCTATGGCGTCCAGGGCACAGCTGGATGCAGAGGGTGGTCTATAGCAAGCGGCAACAGTAAGAGACTTGTTTCTGGAAAGATGGATTTTTAAAAGTAGATGTTCGAATTGTTTGGGTACAGACCTGGATAGTAAGACAGAACTCTGCAGGCTATCTCTGCAGTAGATTGCAACACCGCCCCCTTTGGCAGTTCTATCTTGTCGTAAAATGTTATAGTTAGGGATGGAAATTTCAGTGTTTTTGGTGGACTTCCTAAGCCAGGATTCAGACATGGCTGGGACATCCGGGTTGGCAGAGTGTGCTAAAGCAGTGACTAAAACAAACTTAGGGAGGAGGCTTCTAATGTTAACATGCATGAAACCAAGGCTTTTACGGTTACAGAAGTCAACAAATGAGAGCACCTGGGGAGTAGGAATGGAGCTAGGCACTGCAGGGCCTGGATTAACCTCTACATCACCAGAGGAACAGAGGAGGAGTAGGAGTAGCTAAAGCCTATCAGGACTGGTTGTTTAGTGCGTTCAGAGCAAAGCGTAAAAGGAGCAGGTTTCTGGACGTGAGAGAATAGATTCAAGGCATAATGTACAGACAGAGCTATGGTAGGATGTGAGTGCATTGGAGGTAACCCTAGGCATTTAGTAGTGATGAGAGAGATATTGTCTCTAGAGACGTTTAAACCAGATGATGTCACCGCATATGTGGGAGGTGGAACTAAATGGTAGGTTAAGGCATATTGAACAGGGCTATAGGCTCTACAGTGAAATAAGACAATAATCACTAACCAGGACAGTAATGGACAAGGCATATTGATATTAGGGAGAGGCATGCATAGCTGGGTGATCAATAGGGGTCCAGTGAGTGGTTGGGCTGGTTGGAGATACGGCGATCCAGACAGCTAGCAGGCCGGGGCTAGCAAGCTAGCAGACTGAGGCTAGCAAGCTAGCAGGAGGGCCTTAGATGGACGTCTCGACGGACTAAAGTCTGTTTTGGAATCCGCATACGGTGACGTCGATAGACCAGTCTTGATGGATTAGTAGGGTTCCGAGTAGCAGGGGAGTCCAAGTCCAATTGGCAAAATAGGTATAGTGGCCAAAGAAATTGGACGAAGGATTTACAGTCCAATATGCTCTAGACAGCTAGCAGCTAGCAGGCCGCGGCTAGCAGATGGTCATTCAGGGGTGGTTGCGATGTAGAGGCCAGTTGAGTACCCTCTCGAGCAGATTACGTCATAGTCCAGTTGTAAAGGATCGGCAGGTTTCCGTGCCCCGTACTGGCAGTAGAACGGGTCCGGGTATTGTAGCCCAGGAGTGGCTGATGGACGTCTTTAGCTAGCCGGGAGAAAAGGCCTAGCATGGGCTAGCTTCAGGCTAATTAGTGCTTGCTCCGGGACCGACATTAGCCAGTACTCAGATAGCAGCTAGCTAGCTGCGAGGATCCAGGTGAAAATGTTCAGAGCTTGTGGTAGGAATCCTGGGATATGGAGAGAAAATAGGTCCAGTATGCTCTGGTTTGAGTCGCGTTGTAGAAACTGGTGAGAGCTTTCCGGGCTAAAGGTTAGCTGATGACCGCTAGCAGTGGTTAGCTGACTATTAGCTAGTAGCTAGTGAGCTGGCTAGCTTCTGTTGGGGGGGATTCCGGATTCGAGGTGAATAATACTTTAGAAAAAAAAAACAGATCCGCACCACATTGGGTGCTGCGGGTTGCAGGAGAGTGAAGTTTTGAAGTTGAAGTTGAGTTTTAGAAAAAAATGTATAAAAAGATATGGGAAGAAAAATATATAAAAATGTATTTTACACGGGACACGAGAAGACGAGGACAAACGACATCTGACTGCTACGCCATCTTGGATTTCTGATCCAATGAACCATTGCATTTCTGTTCAAAATGTTGTATCAAGACTGCCCAAATGTGCTTAATTTGTTTATTAATACATTTTCGTGTTCAAAATTGTACACTCTCCTCAAACAATAGCATATAGGTATTCTTTCACTGTAATAGCTATTGTATTGGACAGTGCAGTTAGATTAACAAGAATTTAAGCTTTCTGCCAACATCAGATATGTTTATGTCCTGGGAAATGTTATTTTTGCTTACAACCTCATGCTAATCGCATTAACCTATATTAGCTCAATCGTCCCGTGGATGGGACACCGATCCTGAAGAAGTTCAAGGTGTAACGGTTTTCTAGGTGTGAAGGAGAGTCGGACCAAAATGCAGCGTGTAGATTGCGATCCATGTTTATTCCACAAACGAAACACGAATCTAAATACAAACAATACAAAACAATAAACGTAAAGAAAACCGAAACAGCCTATACTAGTGAAAACTAACGCATAGCCAGGAACAACGACACATAGGACAATCAACCACGAAAAACTCAAAGAATATGGCTGCCTAAATATGGTTCCCAATCAGAGACAACGATAAACACCTGCCTCTGATTGAGAACCACTTCAGACAGCCATAGACTTAGCTAGAACACCCCACTAGCTACAATCCCCATACATACACACCACATACAAAAACCCATGCCACACCCTGGCCTGACCCAATACATGAAGAAAAACACAAAATACTTAGACCAGGGCGTGACACAAGGAGCCTTTTGAAACTAGACTTGGCGCTCTGGTATAGAGGTCCTGGATGGCAGGAAGCTTGGCCCCAGTGATTTACTTGGCCGTATGCAGTACCCTCTGTAGCGCCTTACATGCTGACCACACCACTTGCGTCGTGTGTGCGAGTGTTGCAAAATACATTTAAATAAAAATCTCCTCATTGGTTTTTAGGAGCATATACCCACGTGGGTGATTAAAAAATGAACTAAGGTCCACACTCCGGTCGGTTGTAGTAATGCTGTAAAGTTGGTTGCCAACCGCCACATGAAGTCCAAAGAAAAAAAAGACGACTGAAGGAAGGAGAATAGATGACGAGAAACTAATTTGGTTTCATCTGTGGATTCATTGTTGGAGTAGAGGTCCTTGTGCATTTCAGGTAAAATAACAAGCCAATGTTTATATACCAGGACAAATTAGCTAGCAACAAGCTAGCTAAATTGCCATACATGTTTAATGCTTTTTGACCTGTCCCAAAATTAATATAATTGGTTCAGAGTTTGTTTGATATTTCAACCTGCGTGTCCTGATATCTTCTGGTGTGGGTGAAGAAAATCAACGTGCGAGCGATGGTGCATGAGCACGTAGACGCAGATGCCCGTCCGGTTTGGTCAGCATCTTACGGTCTTGCTCACGTTGAGGGAAAGGTTGTTATTCTGGCACCACACTGCCAGGTCTCTGACCTCCTCCCTATAGGCTGTCTCATCATTGTCGGTGATCAGGCCTACCATCGGTGTGTCGTCAGCAAACTAAATGATGGCATTGGAGTCATGCTTGGCCACACAGTCGTGGGTGAACAGGGAGTACAGGAGGGGCCTAAGCACGCACCACTGAGGGGCCCCCATGTTGAGGATCAATGTGGCATATGTATTGTTGCCTACCCTTACCTCCTGGGGGTGGTCTGTCAGGAAGTCCAGGATCCAGTTGCAGAGGGAGGTGTTTAGTCCCAGGGTCCTTAGCTTAGTGATGAGCTTTGTGGGCAATATGGTGTGGAACGCTGAGCTGTAGTCAATGAACAGCATTCTCAAATAAGTGTTCCTTTTGTCCAGGTGGGAAAGGGCAGTGTGGAGTGCAATTGAGATTGCGTCATCTGTGGATCTGCAGGGGCGTTATGCGAATTGGAGTGGGTCTAGGGTTTCTGGAATGATGGTGTTGATGTGAGCCATGACCAGCCTTTCAAGCACTTAATGGCTACAGACGTGAGTGCTACGGGGCTGTAGTCATTTAGGCAGGTTACCTTGGCGTTCTTGGGCACAAGTGACTATGGTGGTCTTACAGGTATTACAGACACAGTCAGGGAGAGGTTGAAAATGTCAGTGAAGACACTTGCCAGTTGGTCCGTGCATGCTCTGAGTACATGTCCTGGTAATTTGTCTGGTCCCGCGGCCTTGTGAATACTTACACACATCGGCTATGGAGAAAATGATCACACAGTTGTCCAGAACAGCTGGTGCTCTCATGCATGCTTCAGTGTTATTTGCCTCGAAGTGAGCATAAAAAGCACTTAGCTCTTCTGGTAGGGTCGTGTCACTTGGTAGCTCGCGGCTGGGTTTCCCTTTGTAGTCCGTAATAGTTTGCAATCCCTCCCACATCTGATGACCGTCAGAGCAGTGTAGTAGGATTCAATCTTAGTGCTGTATTGACGCTTTGCCTTTTTGATGGTTCGTCTGAGGGCATAGCGGGATTTCTTAGAAGCATCTGGAATAGTGTCCCACTCCTTGAAAGCAGCAGCTCTAGTCTTTAGCTCGGTGCAGATGTTGCCTGTAAATCCATAGCTTCTGTTTGGGATATGTACCCTTGCTCACTGTGGGGATGATGTCATTGATGCACTTATTGATGAAGCGGTTGACTGAGGTGGTATACTCCCCAATGCCATTGGATGAATCCCGGAACATATTCCAGTCTGTGTTAGCAAAACAGTCCTGTAGCTTAGCATCTGTGTCATCTGACCACTTCCGTATTGAGCAAGTACATCCTGCTTTAGTTTCTGCTAGTAAGTAGGAATAAGGAGGATAGAATTATGGTATGATTTGCCAAATGGAGGGCGAGGGAGAGTTTTGTACGCATCTTTGTGTGTGGAGTAAAGGTGGTCTAGAGGTTTTTTTTCTCTGGTTGCACATATGATATGCTGGTAGAAATTAGGTCAAATGGATTTAAGTTTTCCTGCATTAAAGTCCCTGGCCAATAGGAGTGCCGCTTCTGCTTTCTTGTTTGCTTATGGCCTTATACAGCTTGGTGAGTGTGGTCTTAGTGCCAGCATCGGTTTGTGGTGGTAAATAGACAGCTACAAATAATATAGATGAAACCTCTCTAGGTACAGTAGATAGAGTGATCTACAGCTTATTTTGAGGTACTCTACCTCAGGCGAGCAAAACCTTGAGACTTCCTTAATATTAGAGATCGGGCACCAGCTGTTATTGACAAACAGACACAGACCACCACCCCTCTTCTTACCGGAAGTAGCTGTTCTGTCTTGCCAATGCACAGAAAACCCAGCCAGGTCCTGAGGCAGCAAAGCGTCCCCAAACCATCACACTACCACCACGATGCTAGACTGTTGGTATTAGGTTCTTACTGTGGAAAATAGTGTTTGGTTTTCGCCAGGCATAATGGGACCCATCTCGTCCAAAAACATTTTCACACAGGGGCATTGGGTGTTGCATAACTTGGTTTATGAAATAAATTAAACAAGTATGTAATTATTTTGTTATTTGTTCACTCGGGTTCCATTTATCTAATATTAGGTTTTGGTCAAAGATCTGATAACATTCAGTATCAAAAATATGCAAAAGTAGAGAACCTTTTTCCCAGCACTGTAAGTGTTGATGTGACAGCAGTCAAAAATAGTCCCTTATTGTCAGTTATTGGAGACATTATTCATGGCCTCGCTTATGCTTGCCTTACAGTACGGTGTGCATCTTCACGCAATGGCATCAGTTGGATTTCATTTAGCTGTTATCCCTTGTTCGAGACAAATCTTCGTCACATTCACTTGCTTGCAACACTTCCCACAAACATGTTGCTTGCAGGTAACACAGGGGTGTTCCGAGTGCATCTGCCCACCACAATAGAATGGCCAGCCCTGTTTGTCATTCACAATTGGTGATTACATAATAATGTATCGCTCGCTTCCCCTCGCTCATCAACTCACCCATTCTCCCCCACCGTACTATATTTCTGTTATATGTGTGAAATTAGTTTTGATATGGTTTAGGTTCAGTTCCGGAGTGATTATCAACTGGGCAGGGTACCTTCAACTGTCGGGAGTAGGAGGGGCAGCGGGGGAAAACCATGCAAAAAAAAAGGACATATCCTCCTAAAACTGGTCATAACGCAGGTTCTGTTTGTGATATTAAGATTCTAACAACGATGGTACGTTATATAGACTTATTTAGGAAAACCCAAGGATGGGGGGGCCATGTAAATTCGTTTTGCGTCCACATGACGCTCCGTGCACTTACAGTGTTAAAGCTGAGGAGAGAGGAACAACAAAAAATGATTAGGCCATAGCATAATCTTCTTCGACATGGTTTTGTGAAAGCGCCTCCGGGCTTAGGAGTCCTTGTTGATCTGAAAAAACAATTACACCTAGGAGTGGCACACTTTCCTGAAATCACCTTTCTGTTGAACAAGGATGGGGACATACTTTACACATGTCCAAACAAGTCAAGGCAAAGGCAATCCATAGACAGCAGGAGGGGTCGCCAGAAGAGCAAGAGGTAGGGAGCGGTGTCTGTGTGCACTGGCATTATCTGGTTTAGTCTATCCTCTGGCCATCACAACTGATTTAGGATGAACCGTTCCTTCCTAAATTATAATTGATCATTTCAACTTGGTCAGTTGGTTAAAGCTAGAATCCTTAGTTGCTACCTTAATTTTTGTACTTCACAATTATTTATATGTACCCATTGATTCTTGAAGAATATGACTTATAAATGCCGCATGAGTCAGTTCAATTGTTGTACCCCATCAGAACCCAGAATATAAGCTTTTTTTTTACCCCATGTTTGTAAACAAAGTAAATGTAAACTAACACTGTATAGCTTCAAAACATGGTTAAAACTATAATGTTGATATCATGGATGGTCAGTTGTTGAATCCGTACATCTGTCTATGAATTTGAGAGTGGATACATTTCTCTAGGCCCATTCCTCAGCTTTTACAAAAACAGAGGTGGGGTGAGGGCTTTGTTATTGTTTCAACTATGGATTCTAGCTTTAAGGGCTTAAAAGAACAATATTTGCAGGCTGGCCCAAAAGCATTACAAGGATTGTGGTCAGACAAGCATGGCTTACACAACCACAACACTGGAGAGAGCAACTTATTTGCTACAACAAGGAGTGTAAGACAGTTATATTAGAGCTGTATGATTGGTCCCTCAATAACCAGCACTTTGTGACATAGGCTGATGTAAAAAGGGCTTTAAAGACACATTTGATTGATTGAATGATAACCTTGATACTGTAGTGTACGTATAGGTAGAAATGGTAGAAAATGACCAATAGGCCTATTCATGGGGGTAGATGCGTTTAATTTAATTTTAAATACTGCACACAGAGCAAGTGAACAACTTGATAGCCAGGGGGAAAGAAGACTAAGGCTGCGTTTAGACAGGCAGCCCAATTCTGATATTTTTTCCACTAATTGGTATATTGACCAATCACATTAAATGTTTTCACATCAGATCTTTTTTAGAGCTGATCTGATTGATAAACAGACCAATTAGTGAGAAAATAAAAGTGGGCTGCCTGTCTAAATACAGCCTAAAATGTATGTTTTTTGTCCCTGGGGCTGTCTGCTTAGACCTGACAAGACACCCTGAAGGTCTGAAGGTGGTTTACGGAGGTCAGGGAGTAAAATGGAGCAATTATACTGTCTGTCTGCATCCTTTGAAGCCTAGCACGTTCGGCAGCAGGGTAGCCTAGTGGTTAGAGTGTTGGAATAGTAACCGGAAGGTTGCAAGTTCAAACCCCTGAGCTGACAAGGTACAATCTGTCATTCTGCCCCTGAACAGGCAGTTAATCATTGTCATTGAGAATAAGAATTTGTTCTTAACTGACTTGCCTGGTTAAATAAAAAATAAAAAAATAAGGTCTCAATTCAGTTCAGTTCAATTCACAGAGCGAATGTGAGAGGACACCCTCTAGCAGGGATCTCCTATTCCAACCCAATTGGCCAAAAGTAATCGGTCAATCATTTTAGATTCCATTTCATGCGGCCCATGCGTGGTTAATTAAGACAGTCTTAATTAAGACCGTCTTACCGATAAATTACTGTATGTTAAGAAATCGCATAAGATCATGGGAACACTTTAAATGTGTGTTGTAATGAGTGTTGCAATGAGTAAACAGTTTGTGTGGCACAAAGTGTGCATGAATTATGTCTGTCTGTTACTGTTTTCGCCTAGAGGACACAACATCTTATTCCATTTCCCCATCAGCTGTGTGGGCTTGAAAATAACTGCTAAGTACTTAGCCACTGGGCACAGAGATCAATTCAACATCTATTCCACGTTGGTTCAACATCATTTAATTGAAATGACGTGGAAACAATGTTGATTCAACCAGTGTGTGCCCATTGGGTAGTAGTTCAGTAGCCATCTGTCAATACGCTGTGTCACTCATGAACAAGCGGAAAGTGTAGGGACTTGACAGGGACCTCCATCACACCTGTGTGAAGGCCACCGAAATTAAATTAAAGCGTGTTGACAAACAGCTAACATCAACCCACTCTGACCTTAAAAATGATAGAGAGAGAGCGACAGGGAGGGAGGGATAGCAATTATACTAAAGATACTCTAAGCCCTAAAGATACTCTAAGCCCTTCAAATTCAACTGGCTTTGAAAGCCAGCTCCATTGCATCTTTTCAATGTTCCCTTCTAATCATGGACTGATTTAGACCTTGGACACCAGGTGTGTGCAATTAATTATCAGGTAGAACAGAAAACCAGCAGATCTTCTAGGGTAAGAGTTGAATAACCCTGCTCTAAGCCACGCTTGGGTAACTTTCAGCAATGCTGCAAAACCTGTAAGCATCAAAACCAAAGGTCCAAAATAAACAAGTCTTTTTTAATGGGGCAAAGCTATGATTATGAGGGTGGGGATGGGGAATGTGCTCCTCTCCAGTCTTGTTCATCTGAAAAGCTATTCATGCTTTTTGAATGGAACATCATACAGTGGTTTTCATTAGAAAGTACATATTGTTCTGAATGGACCAGGTGGCTCCTTTGGAAAAGCTTGTGTTCTTTCATTATGTTTTTTGTTCATTCTCATTGAGGTCCACAAGTACTAATTTGAGGCTATTAGCGATTTGATTCTCCTAAGTAAAATATTTCTGCATTGAGGATTGCCAACATTGAACTATTACAGATAAAGCTGTTTGTTATTTGTATTTGTATTCATTATGGTGACTTATGTTGCCTTGGCAGCAGCTACTCTTCCTAGGGTCCGGATTTCTTTTTAAAACATTACAATACATTCATTACAGAATTCACAACACACTAAGTGTTTGCCCTCAGGCCCATATTCCACTACCACATATCTACAATGCAAAATCCATGTGTAAGTGTATGTATAGTGAAAAACGTTATCAAGTGTGTATGCATGTGTCTGTGCATATGTTTGTGTCACTTCACAGTCCCTGCTCTTCCATAAGGTGTATTTTTACTTGCTTTTTAAATCTGATTCTACTGGTTGGAATTTTTCCTATTTTGTTGCCTTACAACCTGGAATTAAAAATGATTTTTGGGGGAGTTTGTATCATTTGATTTACACAACATGCCTACCACTTTGAAGATGCAAAATATGTTTTATTGTGAGACAAACAAGAAATAAGCGTGCATAACTATTCACCCCCCCCCCCCCCAAAGTCAATACTTTGTAGAACCACCTTTTGCAGCAATTACAGCTGCAAGTCTCTTGGGGTATGTCTCTATAAGCTTGGCACATCTAGCCACTGGGAATTTAGCCTTTTCTTCAATGCAAAACTGCTCCAGCTCCTTCAAGTTGGATGGTTCCGCTGGTGTACAGCAGTCATACCACAGATTTTCAATTGGATTGAGGTCTGGACTTTGACTAGGCCATTACAAGAAATGTAAATGTTTCCCCTTAAACCACTCGAGTGTTGCTTTAGCGGTATGCTTAGGGTCATTGTCCTGCTGGAAGGTGAACCTCTGTCCCAGTCTTAAATCTCTGGAAGACTGAAACAGGTTTCCATCAAGAATTCCCCTGTATTTAGCACCATCCATCATTCCTTCAATTCTGACCAGTTTCCCAGTCCCTGCCAATGAAAAACATCCCCACAGCATAATGGTGCCACCACCATGCTTCACTGGAGGATGATGTTCTCAGGGTGATGAGAGGTGTTGGGTTTGCGCCAGACATTGCGTATTCAGTCTCATCATACCAGAGTACCTTCTTCCATATGTTTGGGGAGTCTCCCACATGCCTTTTGGCAAACGTGTTTGTTTATTTTTTTCTTTAAGCAGTGGCTTTTTTTTTGGCCACTCTCCTGTAAAGCCCAGCTCTGTGAAGTGTACGACTTCAAGTGGTCCTATGGACAAATACTCCAATCTCAGCTGTGGAACTTTGCAGCTCCTTCAGGGTTACCTTTGGTCTCTTTGTTGCCTCTCTGATTAATACCCCTCCTTGGCTGGTCCGTGAGTTTTGGTGGGCGGCCTCTCTTGGCAGGTTTGTTGTTGTGCCATATTCTTTCAATTTGTTTTTATAATGGATTTAATGGTGCTCCGTGGGATGTTCAAAGGTTCTGATGTTTTTTTATAACCCAACCCTGATCTGTACTTCTTCACAACTTTGTCCATGACCTGTTTGGAGAGGCAGAGCAGTGCTTTATTATGGACAGACTTCTCCCCATCTTTGCTAATGTTGTATCAACATGTTGTGACCGTAGCATTTTACGATCTAGGGTTACTCCAAGCAGTTTAGTCACCTCAACTTGCTCATTTTCCACATTATTCATTATGAGATGTAGTTGAGGTTTAGGGTTTAGTGAATGTTTTGTCCCAAATACAATGCTTTTGTTTTGAAAATATTTAGGACTAACTTATTCTTTGCTACCCATTCCAAAACTAACTGCAGCTCTTTGTTAAGTGTTGCAGTCATTTCAGTCGCTGTAGTAGCTAACGTGTATAGTGTTGAGTCAACCGCATACATAGACACACGGGCCAGTGGCATGTCGTTAGTAAAGATTGAAAAAAGCAAGGGGCCTAAACAGCTTCATCCACATTATAGAAGGGGGTGTAAAAGCCATAGAACATACGTTTTTTGAGCAGCAGACTATGATCGATAATGTCAAAAGCTGCACTGAAGTTTAACAAGACAGCCCCTGCAATCATTTCACCATCAATTTCTCTCAGCCAATCATCAGTCATTTGTATAAGTGCCGTGCTTGTTGAGTGTCCTTCCCTATATGAGTGCTGAAAGTCTGTGGTCAATTTGCTTACTGTGAAATAACATTGTATCTGGTCAAACACTATTTTTTTCCAGAAGTTTACTACGGGTTGGTAACAGGCTGATTGGTCGGCTATCTGAGCCAGTAAAGTTTTTTTTTTATACTATTCTTGTGTCACATGCAGTCACAAACACAATAACACTTTCTCAAAGTGTAAACAAGTGTGTTATTCTGAGGTTATGACGATATAATATAAATCAGAACAGGGATTGAAAGATAAGGGATGCTGTGTTTGAATGTTTAATTTTCCTTAAACAGCTAGAACTATGAAGGTGTGTTAGTAAGTGATTAATTAGCCTACCCACACAGATATACCATAACCACAGTATGGCAAAGGCTTTATAGTAATGGATAATGAAAATGATACCTAAGCATGACTTGCAGCCTTCCGTCAGATATAATCATACAACATGCTATTGAACATATAATAGTGTTTGATTTCCCAAAAGACTGATGGATTGAATTCAGAGGTGAAAAGTACATCAGTATCAGTAACCGTTAGGGGCAAGTAATAAGAACAACACCAGTTTGTGGTTGCTTTCTATTTTACATGCTAATCATATCATTGCAAATGACTTATACTAGAGGACATGTCTGTGAAAACAACTCCATAGAGGGATGGAAAGGTTGTGTTTACGCTCAACATCTGGGAAACACCTAGCTCGTGATTCACACTTTGCACCTGTTGACAAAATAACAGAGACTTGAGTTTGACGGGAGAAGACGTCTAGTGGCCCGTATACCAACACTGGCCTACGGCAGAAGCCAAACATGAAACCAGTTTTCTGTGTAATTCAGTTAACATCAATGGCATATCAATCTTTTTAATAAAGGGCACATCAATATTTTTTATAAATGGCATGTCAATCTTTCCGCATGCTATCTGTGCTAAATTAACTCAATATTAGGAAGGTGTTCCTAATGTTTGGTATACTCAGTGTATATGAGTGTGTTTCTGTGTATTGTTTTGGGCAATCCACAAATACCTGTATTTGTGCAATAATGGGCAACCAACTATAACTTTGATGTGAAGTTTAGAGACCCTTTTGAAGGTAATAGTTATTGTATTCCTGAAGTCTCTCTCATGTCCTGAATGTCCTCTTGATTCAAGTGACATCTCTCTAACAATTTGTAACTTCCTATTTGAATCTTTAACATAGTGAACCATCAAATAAATATCAGGGTAACCATTTCATAAATTCCTCTTTATCAACGCCCCATGTCACGTCACCGACTACTTTTATGGTATGATGATCAATGCATTTACATTTTCTGAATGGAACACCTATATATTTTCACTAACTATGAGGAAATAACGTTACCTATTTTTATTAGACCTAAGGACGTCAGATTTGGATTAGCCTCCACATTTGGGAGACTTCTAAACCTGTTACCATTACCCTTGAACATAATATAATTGCCCAATAACATTTGAAAAATAAACATAATATTGATGAAATGTATAATTTGTATTTAAAAAATATTTATGATCCTTCCATCTCCTCAAAATATAGCCTACCAACATGAGCATGTCATGTGAGCTAGCCTACTGTTCTACAAAGTTTAGGTAGAGGAGCCTATTTTACTGTATCCTAAATTTTTCGGTGACTAGAGGGGAAAGCAGACTTTCTGTTGCGGGTTCCAGTCGTTTGTTATCTCTTAAAACGTGAGCTATTATCTTATCATATTCATAACTTGCTTATCTGAGGTTTATCATGCCGTGACAGATGTCAGGCTGTACAGGAAAGTGAAAACAATTATGTAGGGAGAATGCCAGCTAACTCTCACGCGCACCACACCTTAGTTCCCTTTTTTAATGAGCTGACTAAGGACACACCTGTTGGATGCCTAATGAATATCTATTCACGTACATAATTATCTCAATGCGACATCCAGCCGCTCCCACCTCCAAGGGGGTATATATTCTGCTATCAGGCTTGAACTGGTTCACCACCATCTCTTCGAAGTACCACTCCGGGTTTTGTCAGCTCTACATACCCATCATCACAACGTCGCCATGAGTGCTTTATCACTTCGAAGTTATGGAGGCAGCCGAGGCTCATCCTCCATGTCTCTCGGAGGAGGTTACCAGAGTCGCATCGCATCACGGGCACCAAGCGTCTATGGAGGGGCAGGGGGACAGAGTGTCCGCGTATCTTATGCTTCGGGCACCAGGAGCGGTTTCGATCTGTCCAGTGCGCTTGGAGGTGACAATGGCAGCTATGGTAGTAATGCAGTGTCGGTCAACGAGAAGGCCACCATGCAGAACCTCAACGACCGTTTGGCCACCTACCTGGAGAAGGTGCGCTCCTTGGAGACGGCGAATACTCAGCTCGAGCGTCAAATCCGCGAGTGGTACGAGAAGAAGACACCGGTCATTAGAGATTACAGTAAATACGAAGCTACTCTTGCCGACCTGCGCAGAAAGGTGCGTATTCTTAGGGCATCATAAATACAGTATATTTCTATATTGAGCGAGATTGATATTATTACATTTTGTTTCATCAACCTCACCCCTATTTACTATTGAGTTTGGATTAAGTTTTCTATGATGAGAAAAAATTAAATTAGGATATATAATTTACAAAAGTAAAATGTCTAAACATTTCTACTCAGGCAGGAAACAACATATATTCTCATATACAATTCAGTTCTAGCTTCTAGTCATACTGTTCATTGACTGACTGCATCTATGAAGCTGTCAGGCTGCAATATAAGTGTGCCCTCAGGATGTGAATTTGTAAACCCTTGACTTTAATAGAGGAATCATACCACGTTTACAGTAGTGGTGGATTATAGGACTTACATGTCATGAGTGTTGTTTAGTATATTTGTCTCTATTGAAAGAAAGCAATTACCAAAAAAAGGGCTTGGCAGGTGAAACCACTTCTGTTCAACTTATCTCCCTGTCAACATTTACATTCACACTCACACTCACGCCGCCTACATTACTTCTTTCAAGCGGGAGAGCCGTGAGCGTGATGATGACACGGATTGAATCATACCACTGTTCAATAGCATCTTGTATTATTTCATCTGATGTGATCCAAGTCATGCTGATTATTTTCATTTCCCATACATAACGGTGTGGCCTTTGTCATAGATAGGCTACAGTATTTATATGCGTGGGTAGGAGGCTAATCAATAAGTTACTAACACACTATTATAGCTCTGATAGGCGTCTCCTTAGCACGCAAGCAAATGATGTAATCATTGTGATAAGCCTGACTGTGTGTAGTTGTCTTCCTTTTTTATGTACCATGTACCAACCATTTTTTGTTGTCCTGTTCTCAGATCAGTGCTGCCACTCTGAGCAATGCCAGTATCCTCCTGCAGATAGACAATGCCAAACTGGCAGCAGAGGACTTCAAAGTCAAGTGAGTACAAAGGGTCTATAAGATGGAAGCAGCAAACAACTGTTGAATTCATCTTAGAATAATACTTTAAATCAGGATTGGAATGGGAACTATACGTCATATGTAAACTTGAGTCATGCAACTTTTATACCATTATTACAGTATGAAGCCACACCTACTATAACATTACTCAAGGTCAATGAGCCCATGACGTGATGTTAAATGTCACATTACTGTACACCTTAGATACATCATCAGCGGTCAACTGCACATAAAACTGGTCTGACTGGATTTGTGCCATTTGGTATGTTTACTGTTGGCGGCAACTGTTAATAATGCTGGTTAACTCCATTTCCCTCTGGAAAGGTTTGAGAATGAAATGGTTATGCGTCAGTCAGTGGAGGCAGACATTGCTGGACTGAGGAAGGTTCTGGACGAGTTGACCATGTCCCGGTCAGACCTGGAAATGCAGATTGAGGGGCTGAAGGAGGAGCTGGTCTACCTCAGGAAGAACCATGAGGAGGTGGGTGTTCCTCAGGGCACTGTAGGGGCCTTGTAAGCCCCTACAAAGCCCCTCTTTTATCATACCATATCCCCAAGAGTCATGGCACAGCACTGTCAATAGCAAGACCTCCCCACAGTTCAAAATTCTTATACATTTTACCTAGATGAAAACAATGTGGTTTGTGAGAGTCAAATGGAGTTGTCAGAGACATAATTCATTCTCATCGCATGCCAAGCAGTGTTGTCTTTGGCTGTATCAATGACAATGCAAACAAGAGATCAAACAGACTTTGTTTGAAGTGTCTGTGCTGTCTCTGTTTGGGTAGCATTAAAGCTGTCAGCAAATTTGTCACAAGCACTGCAGCAGTATGGCATAGATGTTAAAACCACACTTGAGATCACATGGTCACAAGTATTATTTCATGTTGGAGTACCTTGAGTGTAAGTTATCATATACTTACTTTAGGACGGTTATACAGAATGTCAGAGAAGCTGACCATGAACACTGTAACTAGGTTATGAAAGATGGGGTTGAACCTGAGACACCACCTGTCTGTGACCCAATTTTACCCCACACCCCTATGTAATTGTGCTAGACAGTTTCCCTGTCTGGGACAGTCAAGTTGTATCTTATCTTACCCAGTGACAGCCTACCCAGTGGCAACCTCCATTGGCCTCTCATCTGGTGTTGACCTCTGTCATCACTCTGTGCCCCTTATAGGAGATTGCTGCCATGCGGGCTCACATGAACGTCAGCTCAGTGAACGTAGAGGTGGATGCAGCACCCCAGCAGGACATGGCGTTGATGATGGAGGAGATCCGAACTCAGTATGAGGGCATTGCCGAGAAGAATCGCCGCGAAATGGAAACCTGGTACAAGGGCAAGGTGAGGAGAAGAAGAGCCCAACCTTGTCTAGGGAGAAACTCTTGATCCATCTGTTCTGTTTTAGAAAATATGAAAATGCACATCTTAAAAGGAACACTATGTCCTATGAGGGCAGTATTTAAAGTGCTTATAAACAACCAATTACTGTGATCACATACTTGAAGCTATCTTATACTAGTTTGATCATGTCAATATAGAGATATCAGACCACGGAGAATGACTTTTGTGCATATTACCAGAACAAGTGGAGTTACACAACCCTTACCGTGTTCCTTGTGTACGTCCCAGTTTGATGAGCTGAACAAGGTGGTGACCAGCAGCACAGAGACCCTCCAGACGTCCCGCAGTGAGATCAACGAGCTCAAGAGGACCTTTCAGGCCCTGCAGATCGAGCTGCAGTCCCAGCTCAGCCTGGTGAGGAAACAAAAGCCTCCTCAACCCCCCTAACGTCACACCCCTCTCTGCCTCCTAGTTGATGCTACACGTATGAGTTTGAGTTAGAGCTAGACTAGGTGTAATTACTGTAGAAGATTACTCGGAATTCGGAAATACATGACATTTACAAGATTCCACCTTCAGTTGAACAGTACAGTACAACTGACACCTCACAGTAAAAATATGATAATTTAGACCTCATAAATACATTCCTACCCTACGGGTTACATATGAGTCCTCAGGTTTACCTTTTAGAAACTGAAGATTATGGATTAGTTGCAGAGAGAGAAGAGAGAAGCAACCAGTCAACTCCGAGCTTTGTAATGATCACTAACTATAATAATATTACATTTCATTTTTGACAAGCTCTTTGATTGATGGATATATGAAGTTAAGTTGAGGATAACAGTTTTTGTTATACCACAGCTGTGATCCTCAAAACTGAGTTCTAAAAACACTTGCTCACCAGGAACTTCACCTCAATCATTCACTGATGTCAGTGTGGGTAGCCTAAATCAACACTACTTGTTGAATCGTCTGAAGTCTTTAACCCTTCCTCTTCCTCCCCCTCTCCCTATAGAAATCAGCCTTGGAGGGACAGCTGAATGAGACAGAGTCCCGCTACAGCATGCAGCTGAACCAGCTCCAGGGCATGGTCAACAGCCTGGAGCAGGAGTTGGGTCGCATGAAGACGGACATCGAGAGGCAGGCCGGCGAATACCGCATGCTCCTGGACATCAAGACCAGGCTGGAGATGGAGATCGCAGAGTACAGGAGGCTGCTGGACGGAGAGGATGTCGGGTAAGGAGAGGAGAGGAGAGAAGAGAAGGCTGCAGATCCCTAAGTTGCATACCCAATGGGATTTACATGGGCTTCACATCCCCAATGTAAATTATAAATGTGCATTTTACATACCCAATTACAAATCAACCCCTCCCCTATCCCTTTGACACAACACCTGCTGTAGGCACTTTGAATCTAAAAGGATTGGATACATGCAAGAACTATGGTGGGAATATTACTAGAGAGCAAGATGGAGCAATCATCATTACGCAAATGACCTACAGCAGCCTATCTGATCATTACAGATCTACAAGAAGTGCACAGGGGAAGGGGCCATGGGTCAATTTGGAACTGGGCAATAGAGACTGTGTTACAGAGTAGAGAGATTAATGTAGAGTTGTTCAGTATGAAGGTACTTAACACTTAAAATATCTTCTTCACACCAGGAGAGCTGTCATCACCAAGAAGGTTGAGATTGTTGAGGTCAAAAAACGTAAGTAGAGCGAGACCATTTTCTATCATATCAAATTCCATATTGATTGAACCCAGCGGTAGTAATTGTGAAGCACTCTAGAACACAAAGGATTTGGTTGATTTGAATGTGTTAAGCTGCTATGTGTTCTCATAGCTCTGTGCTTCTCCTCTTTAGCTATGCCCAACCCTAAGTGTACTAATGGTTATTTGTCCCTACTTTGTAGCTGAGCCAGTGGTGACAAAGAGAGTGAGGACGGTGATTGAGGAGATGGTTGATGGAAAGGTGGTCTCCCGTACAGAGGATGTGGAGATGGAGGTCCCGAAAAAATAGATCCCTTGCCCACCCAAACCCACCTGTCATTAAAAGCCTGGTTCCACCTACAGCTAAAAGGAATACCAGGAATGTTAAAATGTTTTAATCTCCTCTGGATGGCATCGCTTTGGTGTTGCCTGTATGCTCGGTGAATGTACAGCACTGTGCAATCTTTGATAAATTGACCATATTTGATATTTCAATTGACAAAACAAACATGCCTTTGAATATCATTGTTGATCAAATGATAATGTATGAGGTTTGGTTGAATTGTCCCAAAATACATAATAAAAGATGTTTCAGTATCTACTGTATTTGATCAATGTCTATTTGTTTTGAGCATGATCTCTCAAATAATTTTTCCTCTCAGTCCACTGTCTTATCATTGGAAAAGAACATTGTTCAAAAGGGGATGATAAAATATCAAGGAACATTTAAAGAGATTATCTTATAACTTTTTTCTTATATTTTCTTACCAAGATGGCATAGCAGTCAGACGTCCTCGTCTTGTCGTGTCCCGTGTATATATATATATTTACATCTTTCTTCGCATATCATTATATATTTTATTTTCCAAAAATTCAACTTCAAAACACTCTCCTGCAACCCGCCTCACCAATTAAAAAAATAAAATAAGAATTTATCTGAAATCCACAATAGAAGCTAGCCAGAAGCTAGCCAGAAGCTAGCCAGAAGCTAACCAGAAGCTAGCCAGTTTACTGGCTAACGTTAGTATTCAGCTAACCACGGTTTGTGGTCATCAGCCATCCTTTAGCTCGAAAAGCTATCACCAGTTTTGTACAATGCTACTCAGACCAGAACACACCGGACCTATTTTTCTCTGCATATCCCCGGATTTCAACCACAAGCTCTGGACATTTACAGCTGGATCTCGCAGCTAGCTAGCTGCTATCCGTGTCACTATTGGTTTACGTCGATCCCGGAGCAAACATCAATTATTCCGGAGCTAGCCAGCTGAAGAGTTCCATCAGCCACTCCTGAGCTACAATCACCTATCTGGACCTGTGTTTTACTGCCGATGCGGAGCCCCACCGGGCCTTTCTTCACTGGACTACTGACGTTATCTGCCCGAGGGAGTTATCCAACTGGCCCCTCCGTCGCGACGCTACCTGAATGCCCATCTGCGGCCCGTTAATCGTTAGCTGTCTCATCGGCTGCTATCTGAATAGGTCTATCGGACAATTGTTCTTGGGTCACTATAACTATATCTATTTTGCCAATTGGATTGATCCCCTCTACCACACGGAACCCCACTAATCTACCGACGGAAACGCATGAGGTGGCTAAAAACAGACCTCCATCCTATGCTAGCTTGCTACCGATGGCCCGGCTAGCTGTCTGAATTGCCATTACCCCAACCAACCTCACTACTCACTGGACCCTTATGATCACTCGACTAAGCATGCCTCTCCTTAATGTCAATATGCCTTGTCCATTGCTGTTCTGGTTAGTGTTTATTGGCTTATTTCACTGTAGAGCCTCTAGCCCTGCTCATTATACATTATCCAACCTTTCTAGAGACAATATCTCTCTCATCATCACTCAATACCTAGGTTTACCTCCACTGTATTCACATCCTACCATACCTTTGTCTGTACATTATACCTTGAAGCTATTTTATCGCCCCCAGAAACCTCCTTTTACTCTCTGTTCCAGATGTTCTAGACGACCAATTCTCATAGTTTTTAGCCGTACCCTTATCCTACTCCTCCTCTATTCCTCTGGTGATGTAGAGGTGAATCCAGGCCCTTCAGTGCCTAGCTCCACTCCTATTCCCCAGGCGCTCTCTTTTGATGACTTCTGTAACCGTAATAGCCTTGGTTTCATGCATGTTAACATTGGAAGCCTCCTCTCTAAGTTTGTTTTATTCACTACTTTAGCACACTCTGCCAACCCGGATGTTCTAGCCGTGTCTGAATCCTAGCTTAGGAAGACCACCAAAAAATCTTGAAATCTCCATCCCTAACTATAACATTTTCCTACAAGATAGAACGACCAAAGGCGGGCGCTGTTGCAACCCACTGCAGAGATAGCCTGCAGAGTTCTGTCCTACTATCCAGGTCTGTACCAAACAATTCGAACTTCTACTTTTAAAAATCCACCTCTCTAAAAACAATTCTCTCACCGCTGCCGCCTGCTAGAGACCACCCTCTGCCCCCAGCTGTGCTCTGTACACCATTTGTGAACTGATTGCCCTCCATCTATCTTCAGAGCTCGTGCTGCTAGGACACCTAAACTGGAACATGCTTAACACCCCAGCCATCCTACAATCTAAGCTTGATGCCCTCAATCTTACACAAATTCTCAATGAACCTACCAGGTACCACCCCAAAGTCGTAAACACGGGCACCCTCATAGATATCATCCTAACCAACTTGCCCTCTAAATACACCTCTGCTGTTTTCAACCAAGATCTCAGCGATCACTGCCTCATTGCTTGCATCCATAATGGGTCAGCTGTCAAACGACCTCCACTCATCACTGTCAAATGCTCCCTGAAACACTTCAGCGAGCAGGCCTTTCTAATCGACCTGAAAGGATATTGATCTCATCCCTTCAGTAGAGGATGCCTGGTTATTTTATTTAAATGCCTTCCTCACCATCTTAAATAAGCATGCCCCATTCAAGAAATGTAGAACCGGGAACAGATATAGCCCATGGTTCTCTCCAGACCTGACTGCCCTTAACCAACACAAAAACATCCTATGGTGTTCTGCATTAGCATCGAACAGCTCCCGTGATATGCAACTTTTCAGGGAAGCTAGAACCCAATATACACAGGTAAAAGAAAAGCCAAGGCTAGCTTTTTCAAGCAGAAATTTGCATCCTGCAACACAAACTCAAAACATTTCTGGCACACTGTAAAGTCCATGGAGAATAAGAACACCTCCTCTGCTGCCCACTGCACTGAGGATAGGAAACTCTGTCACCACCGATAAATCCACAATATTTGAGAATTTCAATAAGCATTTTTCTACGGCTGGCCATGCTTTCCACCTGGCTACCCCTACCCCGGTCAACAGCACTGCACCCCCCACAGCAACTCGCCCAAGCCTTCCCCATTTCTCCTTCTCCCAAATCCAGTCAGCTGATGTTCTGAAAGAGCTGCAAAATCTGGACCCCTACAAATCAGCCGGGCTACAATCTGGACCCTTTCTTTCTAAAATTATCTGCCGAAATTGTTGCAACCCCTATTACTAGCCTGTTCAACCTCTCTTTCGTGTCGTCTGAGATTCCAAAGATTAGAAAGCAGCTGCGGTTATCCCCCTCTTCAAAGGGGGAGGACACACTCTTGACCCAAATTGCTACAGACCTATCTATATCTATCCTACCCTGCCTTTCTAAGGTCTTCGAAAGCCAAGTCAACAAAGAGATTACCGACCATTTAGAATCCCACCATACCTTCTCCGCTATGCAGTCTGGTTTCAGAGCTGGTCATGGGTGCACCTCAGCCACGCTCAAAGTCCTAAACGATATCTTAACCTCCATTGATAAGAAACAATACTGTGCAGCCATATTCATTGACCTGGCCAAGGCTTTCGACTTTGTCAACCACCACATCCTCATTGGCAGACTCGATAGCCTTGGTTTCTCAAATGATTGCCTCACCTGGTTCATCAACTACTTCTCTGATAGAGTTCAGTGTGTCAAATCGGAGGGCCTGTTGTCCGGGCCTCTGGCAGTCTCTATGGGGATGCCACAGGGTTCAATTCTTGGACCGACTCTCTTCTCTGTATACATCAATGATGTCGCTCTTGCTGCTGGTGAGTCTCTGATCCACCTCTACGCAGACGACACCATTCTGTACACTTCTGGGCCTTCTTTGGATACTGTGTTAACAACACTCCAGACGAGCGTCAATGCCATACAACTCTCCTTCCGTGGCCTCCAATTGTTCTTAAATACAAGTTAAACTAAATGCATACTCTTCAACCGATTGCTGCCCGCACCTGCCCGCCCGTCCCACATCACTACTCTGGACGGTTCTGACTTAGAATATGTGGACAACTACAAATACCTAGGTGTCTGGTTAGACTGTAAACTCTCCTTCCAAACTCACATCAACCATCTCCAATCCAAAGTTAAATCTAGAATTGCCTTCTTATTTCGCAGCAAAGCATCCCTCACTCCTGCGGCTCATGCAAACATAACCTTGTAAAACTGGCCATCCTACCGATCCTCGACTTTGGCGATGTAATTTACAAAATAGCCTCCAATACCCTACTCAATAAATTGGATGCAGTCTATCACAGTGCCATCCGTTTTGTCACCAAAGCCACATATACTACCTAGCACTGCGACCTGTACGCTCTCGTTGGCTGGCCCTCGCTTCATACTCCTCATCTACAAGACCCTGCTAGGTAATGTCCCCCCTTATCTCAGCTCGCTGGTCACCATAGCAGCACCCACCTGTAGCACCCGCTCCAGCAGGTATATCTCTCTGGTCACCCCGAAAATCAATTCTTCCTTTGGCCACTTCATCTTCCAGTTCTCTGCTGCCAATGACTGGAACGAACTGCAAAAATCTCTGAAACTGGAAATGTGACAGGTTAAAGAAAATATTCATAGCCTGTTATACATTAAAAAGTATTAGTAAGTTCATAGTATGTAAGGATCTTAAAACATCTAAGGTTAAAAATATCATGCATTCAGTATCAGTGGATAGAGATTGATAACATTCATATAATTGTGTTGAAGTTCAAATCCGTCAAGCGTACAAAGGGTACGAATTGTGAGAGGAATGTGTAAACGTTATATTGATTACTTTATTTTGTGGTGCCTAATGAAAGGGTAAAAGTGTTAATCTGTGATCTACTAAATGCTCTTAATTTATAAGCCTAAAATCGATTGCTCTGGTCTCCACCCATGAGGAAACAAACCGTATCACTCGTGATTATTTCTCCCCTTTTCAGGTACGTTATTGATGATAAAAAAATAGTAATTTAAATGCAATAACTCGCTAACATGTCAAGAGTGTTTAAGGTGTGTCTTAGTAACATCTTGAGGAAGTTAGAATTAAGTTTGCAGAGAGTAATATGAGCCCTGCTCGGTTGTAGCGAAGAATAGCTTCGTACTGAGAGTAGCTGCCATTTTATGTCGATTGTGAATGAACATGTGCGTTGTTAATAAGATATTTTGCGGTGTTATTTGTATAATGGTTTATCAAATACTTTATTGCCTGTTGATAAATTCAGTTATGGTTTACTGAGTTAAAGCTTTGTGCTTGACAGTTATATTGACATTAGTAACTGTTTCAGTGAATTAGTGTATACTGTTGTGACTTGAATAAGCCTTGCACCCTAAAAACTATCTATTTCCTGTAGATCTGGTGTTCTGTAAAATGTGTTACTTTTGTAAAATGATTGCACTAAAAGTTATTATTGAGGAAATGATACCGTATCACTCTCGTGATTATTTCTCCCCTTTTTCAGGGAAGTAACAGAAACACTTATCTCCCTCACTAGCTTTAAGCACCAGCTGTCAGAGCAGCTCACCAATTACTGCACCTGTACATAGCCTATCTATATTTTAGCCCAAACAACTACCTTTCCCCCTAATGTTTTTTTTTTTGTTGCTCCTTTGCACCCCATTATTTCTATCTTTACTTTGCACATTCTTCCACTGCAAAACTACAATTTTTACTTGCTATATTATATTTACTTTGCCACCATGGCCTTTTTTTGACTTTACCTCCCTTATCTCACCTCATTTGCTCACATTGTATATAGACTTATTTTTCTACTGTATTATTGACTGTATGTTTGTTTTACTCCATGTGTAACTCTGTGTTGTTGTATGTGTCGAACTGCTTCGCTTGATCTTGGCCAGGTCACAATTGTAAGTGAGAACTTGGTCTCAACTTGCCTACCTGGTTAAATAAAGGTGAAATAAAAAATAAATATATAAACACATCAGTTTATTTTATACTATAGGTCAGGGGTGTCAAAATCATTCCATGGAGGGCCTAGTGTCTGCGGGTTTTTCCTTTCAATCAAGACCTAGATAACCAGGTGAAGGGGGTTCTTTACTAATTAGTGACCTTAATTCATCAATCAGGTACAAGGGAGGAGCGAAATCCCACAGATGCTCGGCCCTCCATGGAATGAGTTTGACACATTCTGTAGTGTAATAATGTTATCTTCATAATAACATTTTGTTTATATTTGATATCATTCAATTTCACCCAACCATTTAACATGCTCTTTCAACAAATGCACATTAGATGATAGTATGATTCAGTATGATGTCATTAACAAATCAACACGGACAAATGAATAGGCTGCGAACTCTTTATGCGATTCCTTTAAAGAAACATAATCCTGGGACTGTCACGCCCTGACCCGAGAGAGCCTTTTTATGTCTCTATTTTGGTTTGGTCAGGGTGTGATTTGGGTGGACATTCTATGTTTTGTTTTCTATGTTTCTTTATTTCTATGTTTTGGCCGGGTATGGTTCACAATCGAGGACAGCTGTCAATCGTTGTCTCTGATTGGGAATCATACTTAGGTAGCCCTTTTTCCCCTCCTTCAGTGTGGATAGTTGACTTTTGTTAGTGGCACTTTAGCCCTGTAAGCTTCATGGTTGTTTCTTCGTTTGTTGTTTTGTTGGCGACATTTTAAATAAAATAAAAATGTACGCTCACCACGCTGCACTTTGGTCCACTTCTTTCGACGGCCATTGTCAAAGGACAGTTAGTCTAATGGGTGTGGATCACAGCCCTGTACATGTAGCACCTTTTGCATCTATAAGGTTGAGATAATCTATAAAGTTTGATCTCGGCTGACGACACTGAAGCAGTCAGACAGCTCCAATAAAATATATGATTTGAGGTCACGGTCTAAATTCCCCAAACAAATGACTTTAATTACAGACGATTATAAAGATACTGGAGTCAATAAACAGGGAGGTGAATAACTCAATTGAACGGTTTCAAGTTCCAAGGGTGGGAAGGAACTGGGGTAATAAAAGCATTGTAATGGTGAATTCTTATTGGGACAGGGTGGGACAAGACCAATATAAACAGTGTGACTGAGGACAGTTGAGTAAGACTCAGAGCTATGGCATAAACAGTACTCTATGTAATGGTTCATGCTTGAGCCGGCCTGTTATTGAGTTAGGAGTGAGATTGGAGACAGTGAAGAACGGGCCTACAGGTAGTCGAGTGGTTAAGAGCGTTGGGCCAGTAACTGAAAGGTCGCTCTTTTGAATCCCTGAGCCAACTACGTGAAAAATATGCCGATGTGCCCTTGAGCAAGGCACTTAACCCTAATTGCTCCTGTAAGTTGCTCTAAATAAGAATCTGCTAAATGCCTAAAATATGTATACACTGCTCAAAAAAAATAAAGGAAACACTTAAACAACACACTGTAACTCCAAGTCAATCACACTTCTGTGAAATCAAACTGTCCACTTAGGAAGCAACACTGATTGACAATAAATGTCACATGCTGTTGAGCAAATGGAATAGACAATAGGTGGAAATTATAGGCAATTAGCAAGACACCCCCAATAAAGGAGTGGTTCTGCAGGTGATAACCACAGACCACTTCTCAGTTCCTATGCTTCCTGTCTGATGTTTTGGTCACTTTTGAATGCTGGCGGTGCTTTCACTCTAGTGGTAGCACGAGACGGAGTCTACAACCCACACAAGTGGCTCAGGTAGTGCAGCTCATCCAGGATGACACATCAATGCGGGCAGTGGCAAGAAGGTTTGCTGTGTCTGTCAGCGTAGTGTCTAGAGCATGGAGGCGCTGCCAGGAGACAGGCCAGTACATCAGGAGACGTGGAGGAGGCCGTAGGAGGGCAACAACCCAGCAGCAAGACCGCTACCTCCGCCTTTGTGCCTGACTTCCAGCAGGCCACAAATGTGCATGTGTCTACTCAAACGGTCAGAAACAGACTCCATGAGGGTGGTAATGAGGGCCCGACGTCCACAGGTAGGGGTTGTGCTTACAGCCCAACAATGTGCAGGACGTTTGGCATTTGCCAGAGAACACCAAGATTGGCAAATTTGCCACTGGCGCCCTGTGATCTTCACAGATGAAAGCAGGTTCACACTGAGCACATGTGACAGACGTGACAGTCTGGAGACGCCGTGGAGAACGTTCTGCTGCCTGCAACATCCTCCAGCATGACTGGTTTGGCGGTGGGTCAGTCATGGTGTGGGGTGGCATTTCTTTGGGGGGCTGCACAGCCCTCCATGTGCTCGCCAGAGGTAGCCTGACTGCCATTAGATACCAAGAGGAGATCCTCAGACCCCTTGTGAGACCATATACTGGTGCTGTTGGCCCTGGGTTCCTCCTAATGCAAGACAATGCTAGACCTCATGTGGCTGGAGTGTGTCAGCAGTTCCTGCAAGAGGAAGGCATTGCTGCTATGGACTGGCCCGCCTGTTCCCCAGACCTGAATCCAATTGAGCACATCTGGGACATCATGTCTCGCTCCATCCACCAACGCCACGTTGCACCACAGACTGTCCAGGAGTTGGCGGATGCTTTTGTCCAGGTCTGGGAGGAGATCCCTAAGGATCTCATCAGGAATACAGTGCCTTGCGAAAGTATTCGGCCCCCTTGAACTTTGCGACCTTTTGCCACATTTCAGGCTTCAAACATAAAGATATAAAACTGTATTTTTTTGTGAAGAATCAACAACAAGTGGGACACAATCATGAAGTGGAACGACATTTATTGGATATTTCAAACTTTTTTAACAAATCAAAAACTGAAAAATTGGGCGTGCAAAATTATTCAGCCCCTTTACTTTCAGTGCAGCAAACTCTCTCCAGAAGTTCAGTGAGGATCTCTGAATGAACCAATGTTGACCTAAATGACTAATGATGATAAATGCAATCCACCTGTGTGTAATCAAGTCTCTGTATAAATGCACCTGCACTGTGATAGTCTCAGAGGTCCGTTAAAACCGCAGAGAGCATCATGAAGAACAAGGAACACACCAGGCAGGTCCGAGATACTGTTGTAAAGAAGTTTAAAGCCGGATTTGGATACAAAAAGATTTCCCAAGCTTTAAACATCCCAAGGAGCACTGTGCAAGCGATAATATTGAAATGGAAGGGGTATCAGACCACTGCAAATCTACCAAGACCTGGCCGTCCCTCTAAACTTTCAGCTCATACAAGGAGAAGACTGATCAGAGATGCAGCCAAGAGGCCCATGATCACTCTGGATGAACTGCAGAGATCTACAGCTGAGGTGGGAGACTCTGTCCATAGGACAACAATCAGTCGTATATTGCACAAATCTGGCCTTTATGGAAGAGTGGCAAGAAGAAAGCCATTTCTTAAAGATATCCATAAAAAGTGTTGTTTAAAGTTTGCCACAAGCCACCTGGGAGACACACCAAACATGTGGAAGAAGGTGCTCTGGTCAGATTAAACCAAAATTGAACTTTTTGGCAACAAAGCAAAACGTTATGTTTGGCGTAAAAGCAACACAGCTGAACACACCATCCCCACTGTCAAACATGGTGGTGGCAGCATCATGGTTTGGGCCTGCTTTTCTTCAGCAGGGACAGGGAAGATGGTTAAAATTGATGGGAAGATGGATGGAGCCAAATACAGGACCATTCTGGAAGAAAACCTGATGGAGTCTGCAAAAGACCTGAGACTGGGGCGGAGATTTGTCTTCCAACAAGACAATGATCCAAAACATAAAGCAAAATCTACATTGGAATGGTTCAAAAATAAACATATCCAGGTGTTAGAATGGCCAAGTCAAAGTCCAGACCTGAATCCAATCGAGAATCTGTGGAAAGAACTGAAAACTGCTGTTCACAAATGCTCTCCATCCAACCTCACTGAGCTCGAGCTGTTTTGCAAGGAGGAATGGGAAAAAATGTCAGTCTCTCGATGTGCAAAACTGATAGAGACATACCCCAAGCGACTTACAGCTGTAATCGCAGCAAAAGGTGGCGCTACAAAGTATTAACTTAAGGGGGCTGAATAATTTTGCACGCCCAATTTTTCAGTTTTTGATTTGTTAAAAAAGTTTGAAATATCCAATAAATGTCGTTCCACTTCATGATTGTGTCCCACTTGTTGTTGATTCTTCACAAAAAAATACAGTTTTATATATTTATGTTTGAAGCCTGAAATGTGGCAAAAGGTCGCAAAGTTCAAGGGGGCCGAATACTTTCGCAAGGCACTGTATGCCCAGGCGTTGTAGGGAGGTCATACAGGCACATGGAGGCCACACACACTACTGAGCCTCATTTTGACTTGTTTTAAGGACATTACATCAAAGTTGGATCAGCCTGTAGTGTGCTTTTCCACTTTTGAGTGTGATTCCAAATCCAGACCTCCATGGGTTGATAAAGCACATTCAACTATGTACTATGTACAGAAAAAAGTATTTAATAAGAATATTTCATTCATTCAGATCTAGGATGTGTTATTTTCGTGTTCCCATTATTTTTTTGAGCAGTGTATATTGGATGAGAAAACAAAGTGAGTGTGAGCTAGGGATGTGAAAGTAGTGATTGATAAATTTAGCATATTTAAGTTGACAAAACAAACATGCTTTACCATATTTCAGTGTTGATCAAATGATCATGTATGATGTTTGGTTGAATTGTCCCAAAATACACAATAAAAGATGTGTTTCAGTATCTACTGTATTTGATCATTGTGTATTTGTTTTGAACATGATCTCTCAAATAGTTTCTCCTCTCATTCAGCTGTGTTCCACCAGATGGCAGCAAGCACTTCCTACTGTATGATTTGGTCTTGGCTTTGATTTTCAATGGTGCCAAGTATCAAATGGTATCATTTTGAGAGGGCTTTAGAGAACTCTGTCATCATCAAGGCAAATATTTATGGGACCTGCACTAAAATAAGTGTTTTCCTTTTAACAAAATGTGGTTGTCATCTTTGTAGGGGAAAACGTGTTTTCATATCTACATCCACATAGAAATTCACATAATCACAACCTCACCAACCTTAGACAAACATCAGGGCCGTAACTACATATGAGGACACCGAGGTCCGGACCTTGGTCATTTTTTCTAATTTAAAAATAAAAAATAACAATAAAATATATACAGTACCAGTCAAAAGTTTGGACATACCTAATAGTTAAAGGGTTGTTCTTTACTTTTTAATATTTTCTTCAATGTAGAAATGTAGCAAAGACATCAAAATCATGAAATAACTCATATGGAATAATGTACTAAGCAAAAAAGTGTTAAACAAATCAGAACATATTTTAGATTTATCCACCCTTTGCCTTGATGACCGCTTTGCACACTTGGCATTCTCTCAACCAGCTTCATGAGGAATGCTTTTCCAACTGTCTTGAAGGAGTTCCCACATATTCTGAGCACTTGTTGGCTGCTTTTCCTTCACTCTGCGGTCCAACTCATCCCAAACCATCACAATTGGGTTGAGGTCGGGTCATCTGATGCAGCACTCCATCACTCTCCTTGGTCAAATAGCCCTTACACAGCCTAGGGGTGTGTTGGGTCAAATCAAATCAAATCAAATGTATTTATATAGCCCTTCGTACATCAGCTGATATCTCAAAGTGCTGTACAGAAACCCAGCCTAAAACCCCAAACAGCAAGCAATGCAGGTGTAGAAGCACGGTGGCTAGGAAAAACTACCTAGAAAGGCCAAAACCTAGGAAGAAACCTAGAGAGGAACCAGGCTATGTGAGGTGGCTAGTCCTCTTCTGGCTGTGCCGGGTGGAGATTATAACAGAACATGGCCAAGATGTTCATAAATGACCAGCATGGTCGAATAATAATAAGGCAGAACAGTTGAAACTGGAGCAGCAGTCATTGTCCTGTTGAAAAACAAATGATACTCCCACATGATAGTCGCTGCAAAATGCTGTGGAAGCCATGCTGGTTAAGTGTGCCTTGAATTCTAAATAAATCACAGACAGTGTCACCAGCAAAGTACTCACAAACCATAACACCTCCTCCTCCATACTTCATAGTTTGAACCACACATGCAGAGATCATCCTCTGCGTCTTACAAAGACATGGCAGTTCGAAACAAAAATCTCAAATTTGGACTCATCAGACCAAAGCAATCATTTCCACTGGTCTAATGTCCATTGCTCGTGTTTCTTGACCCAAGCAAGTCTCTTCTTCTTATTGATGTACTTTAATAGTGGTTTCTCTGCAGCAATTCGACCATGAAGGTCTGATTCACACAGTCCCCTCTGAATGGTTGATGTTGGGATGTGTCTGTTACTTGAACTCTGTGAAGCATTTATTTGGGCTGCAATTTCTGGGGCTGGTAACTCTAATAAACTTATCCTCTTCAGCAGAGGTAACTCTGGGTCTTCCATTCCTGTGGTGGTCCTCATGAGAGCCAGTTTCATCATAGTGCTTGATGTTTTTTGTGACTGCACTTGAAGAAATTTCAAAGTTCTTGACATTTTCCGTATTGACTGACCTTCATTTCTTAAAGTAATGATGGACTATCATTTATCTTTGCTTATTTGAGTTGTTCTTGACATAATATGGACTTGGTCTTTTACCAAATCTTCTGTATACCCACCTACCTTGTCACAACACAACTGATTGCCTCAAACGCATTAAGACGGAAATAAATTCCACAAATTAACTTTTAACAAGGCACACCTGTTAATTGAAATGCATTCCAGGTGACTACCTCATGAAGCTGGTTGAGATGATGCCAAAAGTGTGCAAAGCTGTCATCAAGGCGAATCTCACATCTCAAATCTGTTGTAATTTGTTTAACACTTTTTTGGTTACTACATGATTCCATATGTGTTATTTCATAGTTTTGATTTCTTCACTTTTATTCTACAATGTAGAAAATAGTTATTTTTTAAAACTTGCAATGACTAGATGTGTCCAAACTTTTGACTGGTACTGTATATTTTGTACACAATAAAGAAATTAAATGATGGGTCAAAATCTAAATATTGCTCCCAACACTGATCAAAGCTCAGAAAAATTATAAGCTATTCTTGATCTGACTGAGCTCTAATTAAAAATAAAAACGACTCGGAGAATGAGTACAGAACAGGTAAATAGTCGCTTGTAGATATTTTACGTCAGTCAGTTAGGAGACTTCTATTGTAAAAATGGCTAGCTGGAGCTTGTCTGAGTGGTTGGCTGTGAATACCCTCACACGCTAGTACTTAATGCTGATATAATTGGTTCTGACTCGCTACAGACTGTCCGGCCAGAACAGTACGGATGCTTCTTAGACCAGGACTTTTATTATCTTCATCACCACCACACACTATAGTATTCACACTCACAGACAGAAATCATCAGTTTACATAGGATGAACTTGTGGTTCAATTATAATCTGGCTGGTTTGAGCCCTGAATGCTGATTGGCTGACAGCCGTGGTATATCAGACCGCATACCACGAGTATGACAAAACATGTATTTTTACTGCTCTAATTACTTTGGTAACCAGTTTATAATAGCAATCATGCACCTCAGGGGTTTGTGGTATATGGCCAATATACAACGGCTAAGGGCTGTGTCCAGGCACTCTGCGATGCGTCTTGCTTAAGATCAGCCCTTAGCCGGGGTATATTTTCCATATACCACACCCCCTCATGCCTTATTGCTTAAATATACAATGTTGTAAGCTATGCAAAAGGAATATCTACACAGGAAATAGAGGCATGGCATCTACGAAGGGATATTCACATAACAGCTGTACTGTATATGTACCCACTGGGGAGCCAGGCCCAGCTAATCAGAATGAATTTTTCCCCACAAAAGGGTTTTATTACATTCAGAAATATATATTTCTGTTGTTCAGTATACATAATATGCAGCAGTATTATTCAGCTACAGATGTAACAAGATAATGAGGCCTTGCTTCCAGCCAATCACCATAAAGTAGCATTAACCCACCTGACAATAAACCCGACAACTCACTTCTTCCTAAAATAAACACACTGATAACTTGGTCGGCAGCCAAATTTGCATCATTGTCTGCAGACAACGATAACAACTCTGACCTTGAGTGGGAGGGGTCAGAGTCCAAATGTGCATTCGGGCACTCTGATTGGTGGAAACCAGGAGGCTGTGATAGACAGCTGAGAAGAGGAGAAATCATCCTAAAGTGGGGAAAGTCACGTGCACAGGCATGGCTTTGAAATGTGTTTATTTATTTTTTACATCTATTGCAGTAACGTTGAAGGGCTCTTACTACTTAGCCAGCTAGAAGGATGAAGTAATAAGCTAACTTTAAACCGAGCCTACCTTAGCAGGAGCAAAAAAATAGGCTTCTAAGTTCTCATAACTTTGCTTTACAGAGAGCAGGCTACTGAGACAGACAGTGATTTGGCGGTCAGTGGTGAGGCTGAAGCAGCCTGCAATGCATGCAGAAGGAAACAGAGGAGACAGAGAGAGAGAGAGAGAGAGAGAGAGGAAGCAATCAGAGAGAGGTTAGTACAGTGGTTCACAAACTTGGAGTCTGGTCTCCATGCAGGGTCCACTAAGAAAATCTGTACTAATCTTATCAAACAAGTAAGGAACCGAAAAAAAAGAAGATATGTTTCAATATGAACATCTCCACATGGCGTATTTATTTTCGGCCTCCATTAAATTGCAATCAGAATGCAAACAATACAGTTCTAAAATGTGACATGTTTTCGTTTATACCGTGATTGTTCATCATATCTCGATTTGCTCACTGGACTTTATAGTTTATTATATTAATACAAAATCGTAAGTAATATTCTAGTAATTCATGTGAATGTGATAATCCAATCATGTGTGCTCCATTTATGTCTGTTTGTGCAGAGTTTTATTAGTAATGCCTAGGAATACAAAATGTGAACGCTACGTAGTTTGAAAAAAGAGATACCTATGTAAACAGTTGATTATTTTATGCAATTCATCATTACATCTGATTGAACTTTCGCTGATGCTACGTGTCAGAATGAATAATTTCTCATATTTCCCCCCTTTCAGGGGTATAACATTACAATTGCATAGCTAATAGGCTATACAGTGCATTCTTAAAGTATTCAGACATTTAACTTTTTCCACATTTTGTTATGTTACAGCCTTATTCTATAATGGTTTAAATATTTTTTTCCCTCAACAATCTAACATGTTTTTAGAAAAGAAAACGGGAATATCACATTTACATAAGAATTCAGACCCTTTACTCAGCACTTTGTTGAAGCACCTTTGGCAGCAATTACAGCCTCAAGACTTCTTGGGTATGACGCTACAAGCTTGGCACACCTGTATTTAGGGAGTTTCTCCCATTCTTCTCTGCATATCCTCTCAAGCTCTGTCAGGTTGAATGGCGAACGTCGCTGCACAGCTATTTTCAGGTCTCTCCAGAGATGTTTGATCTGGTTCAAGTCGGGGTTCTGGCTGGGCCACTCAAGGACATTGAGAGACTTGTTCTGAAGCCACTCCTGTGTTGTCTTGACTGTGTGCTCAGGGTCATTGTCCTGTTGGAAGGTGAACCTTCGCCCCCAGTCTGAGGTCCTGAGCGCTCTGGATCATGTTTTCATCAAGGATCTCTCTGTACTTTGCTTCATTCATCTTTCCCTTGATCCTGACTAGTCCCCCAGTCCCTGCCACTGAAAAATATCCCCACAGCATGATGCTGTCACTATCATGCTTCACTGTAGGAATGATTTTGGTCAGGTGATGAGTGGTGCCTGGTTTCCTCCAGACGTGACGCTTGTCATTCAGGCCAAAGAGTTCAATCTTGCTTTCATCAGACCAGATAATCTTGTTTCTCATGGTTTGAGAGTCTTTAGGTGCCTTTTGGAAAACTCCAAGCTGGCTGTCATGTGGCTTTTACTAAGGAGTGGCTTTTGTCTGGCCAATCTACCATAAAGGCCTTATTGGTGGAGTCCTGCCGAGATGGTTGTCCTTCTGGAATGTTCTCCCATCTCCACAGAAGAACTCTGGACCTCTGTCAGAGTGACCATCGGGTTCTTGGTCACCTCCCTGACCAAGGCCCTTCTCACCCGATTGCTCAGTTTGGCCATGTGGCCAGCTCTAGGAAGAGTCTTGTTGGTTCCAAACTTCTTCCATTTAATAATGATAGAGGCCACTGTGTTATTGGGGACCTTCAATGCTTCAGAAATGTTTTGGTACCCTTCCCCAGATCTGTGGCTCGACACAACTCTGCCTCGGAGCTCTATGGACAATTTCTGTAGGACCTTATTACTGTAGGACCTTATATAGTCATGTGTGTGCCTTTGCAAATCATGTCCAATCAATTACATTTACCACAGTTGGACTCCAATCAAGTTGTAGAAAATCTCAAGCAGTGACGCACCCCATCCAACCTGACAGAGCTTGAGAGGATATGCAGAGAAGAATGGGAGAAACTCCCCAAATACAGGTGTGTCAAGCTTGTACTGTACTGTAGCGTCATACCCAAGAAGAATCGAGGCTGTAAACGCTGCCAAAGGTGTTTCAACAAAGTACTGCGTAAAGGGTCTGAATACTTATGTAAATGTGATATTTCCGTTTTTTATATTTAATACATTTGCAAAAATGTCTAAAAACCTGTTTTTGCTTTGTCATTATGGGGTATTGTGTGTAGATTGAGGGAAAAAACATTTTCATCCATTTTAGAATAAGGCTGTAACGTAACAAAATGTGGAAAATGTGGAAAAAGTCAGAACTTTCTGAATACACTGTAAACTGCAAAAAGACAGAGGGTCATCCTGATTGGCTCTCGAACTATCATAAACCACACCAGCAGCTACAGCCTCAATATTGATGGTGCCAAGGTCCTCCCCTCCTTTGAGGTTCGCAACCTGCGTGAGATATTTGACAGTCGGCTCTCGTTTGAAGCGCACATCAAGAGTATGACCAAAGTAAAATGTCTTAATCTACGGAACATTTCCAAGTTACGACTTATGCTGCCACAACCTGCAGCTGAGTGACTCATCCACACCTTTATTTCATCCGTCTAGACTATTGTAACACCTTTTTTGTTGCCGCATCTGCCAAGTGCCTGAACAGGCTACAAAATGTCCAGAACTGTGCTGCACGTGCCCACACCCACACCCTCTCCTGCGAGCACATCATTCCAGCGCTGTTCAACCACTGTCTCTCCATATGTTCACGCATCGACTACAATATCCTGCTTCACACCTACCAAGCTATCCACAACTCTGGACCCAAGTACCTGTCTGACCTCATTCTACCCTCCTGCTCCACACGCACTCTTCGCTCCTCCAGGTCCATCTCCCTGATTTATTTTGCTGATTGAAAAGTGGTGTGGCAAATGTCGCCTCGCCACACGTTTTCCGGCGGCCCTGATGATACATCATTATGACATGAACTATGACATAAACTATATCGTTAACTATGACATGGCTTTCATGAACTATAGCAACCAGTACTGTCTCATTATCCAGGCCTATGACCAAAGTCAGTTGAATGTCTATTGTGGACTGTCTTTGGATGTCTATTGTGGACCAATATATTGTACGCTAAGGGATTAAGGCCTTACAAAGGACACTGCCCATCATGGATGCCCCTCCTGTGAGTACTCAAATACCTACCTACTGTTTAACACCCTGAACATGAGGGGTACTATAGAAAATGAAAGCATTACCTCAGGTGGAAGTTTAATGGTTATATTTCAATTTCTTTGGTGTGCATAGATACTGTTTACTAGGCAGGGGTGCCGCCAGGGATTTTGGGCTCCATGAAAAGCAGGGCAAGACTGCAAAGCCTGTTCTGGGACAAAGTGGGCCTCAAGTATTTTTTAATCAGTTTCAGCTTAATGAATGGTCTCTTAATGAATGCTCGCCAACCCAGACAGGAAGATTACGTCAGCGACTCAACCCACTCAAGTGACGCACCCCTCCTAGGGACGGCATGAAAGAGCACCAGTAAGCCAGTGACTCAGTCCCTGTAATAGGGTTAGAGGCAGAGAATCCCAGTGGAGAGAGGGGAACCGGCCAGGCACAGACAGCAAGGGCGGTTCATTGCTCCAGTGCCTTTCCGTTCACCTTCACACTCCTGGGCCAGAATACACTCAATCATAGGACCTACTGAAGAGATGAGTCTTTAATAAAGACTTAAAGGTTGAGACCGAGTCTGCGTCTCTCACATGGGTAGACAGACCATTCCATAAAAATGGAGCTCTATAGGAGAAAGCCCTGCCTCCAGCTGTTTGCTTAGAAATTATAGGGACAGTTAGGAGGCCTGCGTCTTGGGACCGTAGTGTACGTGTAGGTATGTAATCGGAAAGATAGGTAGGTAGGAGCAAACCCATGTAATGCTTTGTAAGTTAGCAGTAAAACCTTGAAATCAGCCCTTGCATTAACAGGAAGCCAGTGTAAGGAGGCTAGCATTAGAGTAATATGATCAAATTTTGGGGTTCTAGTCAGGATTCTAGCAGCTGTATTTAGCACTAACTGAAGTTTATTTAGTGCTTTATCCGAGTAGCCGGAAGGTAGAGCATTGTAGAGCACTTCTAACCTAGAAGTGACAAAAGCATGGATTCATTTTTCTGCATCATTTTTGGACAGATGTCTATGTATATAGGGCAGCAGCCTCTAAGGTGCAGGGTTGAGTAATCTGGTGGTGATGGCTGTTTAACAGTCTGATGGCCTTGAGATAGAAGCTGTTTTTCAGTCTCTCGGTCCCAGCATTGATGCACCTGTACTGATCTCGCCTTCTGGATGGTAGCTGGGTGAACCACCCTCTGGAGAGCCCTGCAGTTGAGGGTGGTGCAGTTGCTGCACCAGGCGGTGATACAGCCCGACAGGATGCTCTCAATTGTGCTTCTATAAAAGTTTGTGAGGGTCTTAAGGGCCAATGAGCTATGGAAAATGATCAAATGCCTAATATCAGTGTCCAGGGCCGGTCCTTGCGGTTCTGCCGCCATAAGCAAGACCAAAAAATGCTGACCTCCGTAAAACTATTTTAGTCACAGTAAGCAAAATGACATTGAAAAGATGTCTAAAATATATATTTTCCAGACGGGGAAGTTAGGTTCAATTTAGGTTCTGAATGAAAGGTGAAAAAACCTATTTTCCTGATGTTGAAATCAGGCAAATTTTGGGTTCTGAATAAAAGTTGAAATAAGTCATTTATAGATGTCTATGTTTGGGCCAAATCAAGGTTGGTCTGGACCGCACCAAATCTGAACCAAACATAGACGTCTATGATTGGTTCAGATTTGGTCCGGACCGGCATCAGCTTCGATCCATGCTTACTGAGGTGTAGCCTACAGTGTTGCCTGAAATTGGATTTTATGAATGCCCATCTATGTGGTAAGCCTACCGTTTGTAAAACAGGCCATTGCATTGGCTTTAATAGTAATGATTCCTGTGAATAATTTGTCTATTTAAGCTCTGAATATTTGCTACCCAACTTTATCAAGAGTTATCGCGAGCCTATTTGCAATGTGTTTACAATGCGGAAAATGCAGGAGTATTTTTTTTCTCTCTCTATGATCAGGACACAAACTTGAAACCACCGATCATGACAATGGGGTGAAACTCCTGGACCACAGTTGTAATTGTCCATTCCATACTGTCCTATTTTTAGCATATGTTGTTTGTTAATGAGTGCCATTTAGGTTAGGCTACTTAATCGGAGAAATCGGAGAAAACGTAACAAGTGTCCCGTCTCATCACATTGTCATACATTTTATCTCCAGCCTGCAGGCTGCAGAAAAGGCCACATGCTTTTTTGTTGTTGTTGTTGATGAAACGTTGGTGGAGCGCTTCAGAGATGCATCTCTACAACAGCACCCTGGGGAACGGACAAGCAAAATATTTTGCGCCCTTGCCTTTGACAAAGTGGGCACTGCTTATCAAAGGGCGGAATCAGCGCTCACCTAAAAAACCCATTTTCCACTGGTTGAGAGAAATTGTCATTGTTTTTGAGCAGAATTACATGAGGTTCTATGTGTTGTTGTTGGAGGTGTATCTTCGTCAGTTTAGCTTAGAAAATGCTGCCCTCGTCAATCTGCCATCATAGGCAGCCGACAGTCATATTATGGATGCCTTGTTGATGTTTATTACAGACCTATCCTCTACCTCCACCCCCACCTCCCACCATGAGCCCAGGATATCCAAGGGATCCAGTTGGTCCTCTAACACAGCTGTGCCAGGAAGTTTTACTGAGGGGAAATCAGCATCAGGCCGTCCCCCCAGTTGTGGCTGAGATTCCTCAATGCAATGAGGTGATGGGCCTGGAGTTGGGCCTGGAGCCATCCAGGGTAGAGGTCTCCCTGAAACAGAGGGAGCAGCTGAGTCATCAGGGGAGTGGTGGCTTGGTGTGCCTCCCAGCAGCGAGGGCCCAGGCAGAACCCAAGCTCTCTACGGAGGCTCCAGTAGCGGCACCGTCAGTGCCAATGTACTCAGTGAGGAGGCTCCCAAAGGTAAATGCAACGAAAATGACAGATCTCACCCAGTGCTCTATCCATCGGTGTACAGTACAACATATTTATTTCCCATGAAGCAGGCAATATGTAGCTTATACTTCAAGATGTATATTCAAGTCACTCACCTCACTCTTTTTTGAAACAGTGAGGTGTCATATCATTGATATGCAGTGTCATGTTAATGATAAGAAGTGTCATATTTTGGTTGTTTGGTTGATGTTTATTACAGACCTATCTTCCTCCACCACCACCCTCCATGAGGCCCGGATGGCCAGGGGATCCCTGTGGTCCTCAACCTGTTCCAACAACCTGCGCACATGGAAGAGGTGAGTAAAGACAATCTTTTTTTTAACAGCAGTGAACATAGAGGACTCCCATGTATGACTTTGAGTAAGTGTGCATGTAACTAACAGGAATAGTGTAATTTATGGAGACTGAGGCTTCAACGTTTATTGGGATGAATCTTGTCCTGGAGGCAGCGCTGAGTGGTTTCTGCTAGATTGGCCAGCCGCAATGTCAAAATTGGCTATATCATAAAAAATGTATGGAAACAAAATGTGCATTTTGGTCTTCATTTAAGGTTGGGGTTAGGCATAAGGTTAGCAGTGTGGTTAAGGTTAGGGGTATGTTTTAATGTGATTTTATGACTTTGTGATTGTGCCAGCTTGTGACCACCCTGAAGAGCTGCCTTCAGTACATGAATCATCCCAATAAATGTCAACCTGCCTTTAATCATGCTGGTGCCCTGTACTGCCTACAGAGGGTTGAGGTTGTGTCCGTCTGTCCTACTTGTCACAGACCCACAGAGCAGATACGTGGATGTCCTAAGCCAGGAATGGAAGAACAGCCCGTGACTAAATGTCCTGCGGTCCCCAACTGCCCCGCTCAACGACCTGTGGTCCAGAGCGGACCTGCTGCTGAGCCTCTCATTGTGAGGGCCAAGACCAGCGGAGAGGGCTGGCTTGGCTTTTGCCAGAAGAAGGAGGCACTCCTGCCAGAGGATTCCTCAAATCTGTAAGAAACCTGCTCTTCATAGCCTGTCCTGAAACAGTAGTGGACTAATACACAGAATCTTTGTATATTTTGCACACTGAGTTTGTAGATGGAAAATGTTTATCGAGGGATAGTTAAAGATAGAAAATGGTAGATGGCTAAAGATTGATTCTCATTCCTATAATTCTCTCTGTCATATTGTCTGGAATCCTATGCTCAACAGGTGGTTGGATGTGAGCGTACCACAGGAGGAGGTATAAACTTTCAACTGACATTTTAAATCAGAGCAAAGCAATTGAATGAACTGTGTGTTATTAAATTGCTTTTACTAATTGTTTTTCAATTGTATTGATATATCTTTTTACAGAGAAAACCTCTACCACGTCCCTCACCAATTGGGATGTACCCCCCTCCACCAATGGGGAACACAGGCTATCTGGGGGACTCTGGCAGTCTTCCCAAGGGTATAAATATTCTAGCAGGTGCCTACATGAGACTTAACTTCTCATACTGCTTCAGCCAATCAATGGTAGATGTCTGGGGTCTAAGTTTTCCCCCTACTTACAGCAGGTCTGTGGGGTGACCCTAACCCCCAGATGAACCCGGATGGGAACATAACGGAGGCCCTCAGCCAGAGTGGCAAACCCGGACCACAGCTGTTCATGACAGACATGTATGGTCGGATGGCACCGATGGAAGTCCCACCTGATGGTCAGTATTGGTTATACGTTGTTCTTGCTATTCTTCTACATGCTTGATAGGCTGGTGAGCTAAGGAAAGGTCCCACCATTTTGACTCCCTATTTGCTGGTAGTGGTCAGACTCCCATCAGTGCTTTTACTATGGACCTCCCAGTATGCCGTAAAGTTAGACAGCAGCCTTTCGGCCACAATCTACATGATTCCGTCATTCATTCAGTCTACAATCGTATTCATTCATATTTGAGTTGTGCTTAGAAATAGTGAGATATAGAATGTTTATTTCTCTCTGCAGATTCAGAGAATTCAGCATGGTGGAATGGCAACCTTGCCTAAAATGCCATGCCCAAATGCCACCCAAATTCAAGAATGATCTATCAGCTTCCAAGCATGAGAACCAAAACGGCAGTTTTAATAAAAAGTAGTAGTATTTATAGCCTCTGGATTTGCCGTAAATTGTTGTGGGATATTTAGGAGTACAGCGATACCTTCCATCCCTGGATTGGAGTACGAAGTTCACAGAGGTGCAAACATATTGGCATGTGGTCATTTCAACTAGGAGAGCCTTTATTCTAGTGTTCTTCCACTAGAGGACACCATCCACTTTGGAAAACCACCTTGAACTCAATGCCATTGGTGTGAGGCATAGAGATGGATAGAGGGCGCACTTTCCACAAAGATAGGGCGTGTGTTCTCTTTCGCTCTCTGTCTCACGCTCATTGTAATGGAGAGAATCAAACACTGGATGTCAGTGTGGTAACACCGTGGTACACTAAAATCCTTATCTGAATCAGTGAATGTGTTAGTCACTAAGACCAACACCAGTGATTTTTGGAATTGTAAACATGCCAGAATGAAAGCACACTATAGAAAAGTAGCTAGTTTGTCAAAGTCCCACTGGTCAGGTAAGTGCACTAGACTTTTACAAAAGCATTCAAAGTTTGAATTGAGTCGTACCTTCACTTGCAGTGCCAACTTGATTGGAAAATGTGCCTCACAGCTCACATTCCTTTCTGACAGTTACTGTAGCAGTGTTATTCAATACTCTCGCTACATCACTGTTAGGTAACTTGCTATATAGGCCTACCATTATTTGTACCACATTTGGTTGAACCAAACAAATATCAATGTTTAAGGTGTGACAAGTATGTTGCATTGTGTACACCGTGCGGTTCCCTGTGGGGAATGCCTGTTTATGGGCATATGAAGGCAAATGACTTTCCACTAACTATAACAGACATATTAATGAAGAACAAATCAAGACTACTGTATACTTATCATCTTCCACTTTGTTACACGCTTATCTATATGTCACACCTGTTTACGATTTACTGTATTAGTCCAGATGGGATGGACATTTGTCTTCTGCTTCTTCCCCATCCCCTCCGGCACACACACACACACACACACACACACACACACAAACACACACACACACACACACACACACATATACACACACACACACACACACACACACACACACACACACACACAAACACACATTAGGTTGGAGAGCCTGGAGCAGAGGGCATCCACAGTGCAGTGCCCAATGAGCAGTTTAGGGGGTTAAGTTCCTTGGTCAAGGGAACATTACATGTTAATGCAACAACAGAATGAAGACTAAACATCCTGGATGGCTTTGCTTTTTGATTATCTCGCCACCAAGAGAGATACATTATCTGATTTTATTAAGAATGTCATAATGTGTCTTCCTTCCACTATTTGTACAGCAGCTGTGTATAATCACGGCGGTTAGCTAAATGAAGGTAAGCTGTGATTGTTTTGTCTTTCTTGACCCCACGTATATCTCACAGCAGTGTAGTAGCTACTGTCAGTAGCATATAGCTGATAAGAACAGGCTGTGGTTGACACTGAGAACCAGTCTGACTGTTGCCTAAGTCAACTGGCTGGCCCCTTACCAGCCTCCATTCCTGATGTGTTGTCAACTTTCTCCACTGCAACAACACCCCTTCATAATAGTTGTGAAACAAACTGCTCCCTTGTCATGACAGTTATTGCGGCACATTTTTTATGGTCGTATGATGAATCACGCTATGATAAACGAGGAGAGAGATGTGGTGTGATGTCAGTGGCCGTCTATCTCAATGACACAACAGGGATGCTAGCACTGGCACATTTATGATAGTGTTTGATCCCATGGCACTGTGTGCAGACCCAAGTCAGAGCCGCGCTGTTGAAATTCACATCCAGCTAGTGCTTGGCTATCTTGCATTGCCCTTGGAGATGCCCCAGTTCCACTGAGACCTGCATTCCAGTCGTTGTTTTGACTTTCACAGATAGTTATTGATGCCAATCATGCCATGCTGTGTCTGAAACTCTGGGCAGAGGTCAAGGGTTTTCTCCTCTCCTTGTCTAGAATACGCTAACATGAGGGCTATGAGTAGAATTCGTCACCTATGAGAAATGTTCCTTCTCTCACCTCACACAAGTCCCAAGCCAGATACATTTCTACAGACTTTTTGGGATGAGGAGGAGAATGTGTTCAACTTACTTTTGATACTAATCTGAACTTTGTACGGTACTGTAACAAGAAAGCACAATTTCTTCCAGGGATGTTTCAAACAAGTGTGTTTCATGATCGCTCTCATATTTATGATCAAAGTATCATGAGCAGAAATTCCACTGCGCAAAAACTGCTTGAATTCATGTACTGTATGTTGACAAACAAATGTTAATCAAAATTGGATTTTGAACTGACGTCTGTGCACAGTGGGATGTGATGTAAGGGAGCTGGTAATTATTCCTTCAAATTCAATTAGATGAGATGTTATTACAGTCCAAGCCATGTATAAGATGTACAGTTGAAGTCGGAAGTTTACATACACTTAGGTTGGAGTCATTAAAACACGTTTTCCAACCACTCCATAAATTTCTTGTTAATAAACTATAGTTTTGGCAAGTCGGTTAGGACATCTACTTTGTTCATGACACAAGTAATTTTACAAACAATTGTTTACAGACAGATTGTTTCACTTATAATTCACTGTATCGCAATTCCAGTGGGACAGAAGTTTACATACACTAAGTTGACTGTGCCTTTAAACAGCTTCGAAAATTCCAGAAAATTATGTCATGGCTTTAGAAGCTTCTGATAGGCTAATGACATAATTTGAGTCAATTTGAGGTGTACCTGTGGATGGATTTCAAGGCCTACCTTCAAACTCAGTGCCTCTTTGCTTGACATCATGGAAAAATCAAAATAAATCAGCCAAGACCTCATAAAAAAAATTGTTGACCTCCACAAGTCTAATCCATACTTGGGAGTAATTTCCAAATGCCTGAAGGTACTACGTTCATCTGTACAAACAATAGTACGCAAGTATAAACACCATGGGACCACGCTGCCGTCATACCGCTCAGGAAGGAGACACGTTCTGTCTCCTAGAGATGAACGTACTTTGGTGCTAAAAGTGCAAATCAATCCCAGAACTACAGCAAAGGACATTGTGAAGATAACTGAGGAACTCAGAAAGGAAGAAGCCAAAGCTCCAAAACCGCTATAAAAAAGCCAGACAACAGTTTGCAACTGCACATGGGGACAAAGATCATACTTTTTGGAGAAATGTCCTCTGGTCTGATGAAACAAAAATAGAACTGTTTGGCCATAATGACCATCGTTATGTTTGGAGGAAAAAGGGGGAGGTTTGCAAGCCGAAGAACACCATCCCAACCGTGTAGCACGGGGGTGGCAGCATTGTGTTGTGGGGTTGCTTTGCTGCAGGAGGGACTGGTGCACTTCACAAAATAAATGGCATCATGAGGAGGAAAATTATGTGGATATATTGAAGCAACATCTCAAGACATCAGTCAGGAAGTTAAAGCTTGGTTACAAATGGGTCTTCCAAATGGACAATACTTCCAAAATTGTGGCAAAATGGCTTAAGGACAACAAAGTCAAGGTATTGGAGTGGCCATCACAAAGCCCTGACCTCAATCCCATAGAAAATGTGTGGGCAGAACTGAAAAAGCACGTGCGAGCAAGGAGGCCTACAAACCTGACTCAGTTACACCAGCCCTGTCAGGAGGAATGGGCCAAAATTCACCCAACCTATTGTGGGAAGCTTGTGTAAGGTTAGCATTTTTTTTTATACCCAAGTTAAACAATTTAAAGGCAATTCTACCAAATACTAATTGAGTGTATGTAAACTTTTGACCCACTAGGAATGTGATGAAATAATTCAAATCTGACATAAATCATTCTCTCTATTATTATTCTGATATTTCACATTCTTAAAACAAAGTGGTGATCCTATTTGACCTAAGACAGGGAATTTTCACTAGGATTAAATGTCAGTAATTGTGAAAAACTGAGTTTAAAATGTATTTGGCTAAGGTGTATGTAAACTTCCGACTTCAACTGTATTGTGTGGATTGACAAGGAAATGGTCCGGAACTGATAAACAGTGAATTGTCAATAGAAAATACCAACCACATCAGTTCCAGGCATCTGCCAGGTGATCAAAAGAAACTAGTTGTGGTTGCAGCTTTACAGCTGTAAACAATGTCACCAAAAGTTGCTGTCACTCCCCCACAAGACTCTAGCCTTGGTTTCTGTAACCAAGGCAGCAATTACAGTGTTTTAACAGTCTGTGTATACAACAGGAAAATATGACATATGGTGAGAGCAGTTAAACATTTCATTTGACCACAATGTAAGCTAGGTGGTTATCCATCTCTTCTATGAACTCACCCCTATTCTACAAGCAAGAGCAGTGTGTGTGTGTGTGTGTGTGTGTCGGGGGATACGACAACAGCAGACTCACCAATATAACAGCAATAGCAATAATAAGAACAGCCATTTTAAAGGACATTATTTAGAACCCGGCCTGACTATGCATTTTTTATTCATGTATTGTGTGTGTGCGCGCGCATATTTGGTGTGTTTTGCGCAAGGATGTGTGTATGCGTGTGTCTGTGAGTGATTGCGTATTTCAAACATGGTCCCCTTGCAGGAACTGCAGTTTCTAAATGTCCTTTTGATTCTGCTCCAATATCAACATTAGTCATCTCAGTATTCCACTGGAGAACTTTCGCAATTCTCATTTATGCATAGCATAGACAGATACACCTGTCAAGCATAAACATAAAAAGTGTGTTCACACAGAAACAGACACATGCAAGTACACACCCCTTGTGTGCCCCCCCCCCTCACTTCTGTACCCGACACCTCTGATTAGTTCCTCTCTACTCAATCAGAGTTCCACCGAGAGCAAAGTGCAACACAGATACCAACCCTGTCAACAAAGGCTTTCTTTGTTCAGCCGGTCAGCATTTGCCTCCTCAGTCAATGTTTTTCCACTTGTCTCTAGGCAACAATGCCGCTTGGTGAGTAGGAAACTCGGCATGTTGTGACACTGTGTCGAAATGCTAAAGTATGTCTGAGGGCATAGATTAGTTGTCCAGTTGGGTGTGTCCCGACTCACTTTTGAGGAGTCATTTTACCACACCCAGGGTCATATACTCCGTTCCGTGGTCACGGATCCTGCTCCCTGCTCCTTTCTCCATTCAGTGGTGTTTGAGTACATAAGCTGCAAGGCACACAATACCTTCAGTAACCTTCAATGTCTCTCTCTCACATGTTCTGTTTTCCACAGTTGAGTTTTCAGCCATTGTCCACGACATCCTGACAACCTCCTGACAACCCCATTGTTATATCTAACACAGAGCCCAGAGAGTATTATTTGGTTGTCATGCTTTTCAATAAATACAGGCAACAGATGGGGTGGGGGGGGGGGACAATACAGGCTTATGATAGTCAACTTTTCCAAAAGCTGTCTACCTTATTGGAATAATTTCAGCCACACAATAGCGATTCATATTCACCAGAACATTTATTTTCAGAAACAGGATGGTCACACACACTTTGATAGCAAAAATGGTTCATTATTCCTACTTTCTCATCCTGGAACTCCAGTAAGGCTTCCTATGATTGGCAGATATCTTAAAGACAGGTATATTATTGACCTATCAGGATGAGAGGCATTGCAGTTTTAACGGTACTTCTCAGGTATTTTATTTGACCTCTCTTAGTTGTAACAATGTGTGGTGTTTGTGGGTGTTGGTGTGTTTCTGATAATATTATGCACTGCCAGTAGAGATGGACACCTAGCTGGAAGAGCGCACTGTGGAGGTTGTAACTGTGGTTTTCGATCCCCCTGCAGAAAGAAAATGAGTTACAACATGCTGATAACCTACTATTACAACCATCATATATTATCATTATAAAGCCATTATATAAAATAGATGATATTTACCTGAGCCAACAGTTCTGAAAAGACGGATGGTGAAAAAAAATTAGTAGGAGTCGGTAGCCATTTTGTATCTGTCTGAATGACTAATAATAATAACTATGAGTAATATGATTATTTGGGCCGTGTTAAGTGTATGGACGTTTATGGGCATTTCCAATAGATTTTCAGGGTTTACCTGGACTCCTCCCCTTCCAGGAGGCCCCTGTAGGTGGCGATCTCCTGCTCCAGACGGGACTTGATGTCCAGCAGCATCTTGTAATCGTGGCCCTGCGTCTCGATGCTCTGGCGCACCCTGTTTAGCTCCTGTTCCAGCATGTCGATCTGGTTCTGGTACCCCGAGAGCATGGCGCTGTAGCGGCCGTCTGTCTCTCTCAGTGTGTTCTCAAGAGCTGCTTTCTGTGTGGCGACAGAGGTGATACAGGGTCAGTAACAGGAAATTATGAAAATTATGAAAATACAACTCAAACCAGCCATAGTTATTGCACTTAATCAACTTTGATAAGCAAATGTCATCCAACGTCTTCTAATAAACCAAACCAAGACTATGTTGAGTGAAACAAATATGCCGGCTCCACCAAGCACAGCAAGGTCACTTCTTGAGGTGCTTATTTTAAATGAGATACTGAATTCTATGTATTCCCAAAAAAATAAAAAAGGAATGGCAGCAGATGTTCATTTTCTTTTTAATGGCCTTTAGTGGAGGATGACGGCTCATAATAACGGCTGGAACGGAGCTAACGGAATGGCTTCAAACACATCGAAACCATGTGTTTCATACCACTCCACTGATTCCGCTCCAGCCATTACCACGAGCCCATCCTCCCCAATTAAGGTGCCACCAGCCTCCTGTGCTTTAGACCGACATGGAATGTTGCCTTGTTACTGCAGCGGGATGGATTGAGATAGCTTTACTGAGTTTGATAAGCCCCAGCTAAGTTTCCATGGGAGTTAGGCTCTGGCTCTGTCACCTCTGCATTCCTCTGGACACACTCATACTCTTTGCTGTCTTCCAGAGAGGGTGCAGATGCCCGCAAAAAGCAAAAAACCTCTTCATAACCCTAACATCCCCTTGTCCACTAATCCCACCCCTTTTAGCCTTTTCCCACTGCTTTCCCATTCCCCCTCTCCTACTCCATCCCTCTCCAAGCCCTCCCCTTTCTTCCCTCCCTTTTATCTCGTCAGTCCCTTTCAACCATGTCTGTCTCGCTCTTTCCCTCTGCTGAAAGAGAGAAACTAAACTCCAGAGGATTGATAAAGAAAATGGTGAAAGAGAGTCAAATGTTGACTGTTGCCAAAAGTGGCATAAAGTTGTGTAAGTTATGGCCCATAAACTGTGGTCCGTTGCTAGACGTTAGTGATTCTGGCTCACCATGCTGAGCTGTGACTGCAGCTCGATCTCCAGGCCCTGCATGGTGCGTCTCAGGTCGTTGATCTCCGTTTTGGTCGTCTGGATGATCTCTGTGCTGGTGGCCACCTCCTTGGACAGGTTGGCTGACTGAAACACAAACAAACCAGGGCCGCCATTTTAATCCCACTGTAGCTCACTCTCCTGAAGAATTGAAACCACCATCTTCTAAATGATTACAGTTAATGACGGCCAGTTACATATTTGGGTTTTGAAGATTTAATTTCAAAAGATTAGTGTGGTAGACAGTTGGGGAATTTTAGTGAGGTGTGCCATGGCAACGGTTACCTTGTCATTGAACCATGCCTCCTGGTCGCGGCGGTGTTTGTCGATGATGCCCTCGTACTGGGTGCGGATCTCCTCCATCGTCCTGGACATGTCCTGCTGGGGCGCTGCGTCCACCTCCACGTTCACTGTGCCGGTGAGTTGAGCACGCATGGCTGCCAGCTCCTGTGGAATCATGGGAGACGGAGTCACTCTCATCCCTCTTACTTTCTGTCCAAATTTTACAAATAATCCCCAGCACTAACTTTCTCCTCTCTATTGTCACTGGGGTGTGTTCATATTGAATAACATCTCATTACTGCAATGGAAAAAAGGGAATTGCCCCCCCACCTCTATGTGGTTCTTCTTGAGGTAGGCCAGCTCATCCTGCAGCCCCTCGATCTGCATCTCCAGGTCGGCCTTGGTCAGAGTGGTCTGGTCCAGTAGGCGACGCAGGTTGGCGATGTCAGCCTCCACCGACTGGCGCATCATCAGCTCATGCTCGAACCTGATTGGTCGGGAGAAAGTGAGGAAGTTACCATGAGACATTTGAATCCAAACCTGTAGATAAGACCTATTGAGTGATGATTTGCTTGTTTGCCTCTAATAACCTAGTGTTGTAAAAGCTGATACTATGGAGCTGATTGAGGAAGGGCCCTTACTTGGTCTGGAAGTCATCAGCAGCCAGTTTAGAGTTGTCAATCTGCAGCAGGATGTTGGCGTTGTTGCATGTGGCACCGTTGATCTAAAAGAAAACATGAAAGACTTTCAGTGTTCACCATGGTTGAGTCGCAGTTAGTCAACTTGGAAGCTGATAGTATTTTAATACGCTGTTGCGTCTGTCCCAAAGCTTGTTGAATACACATTCCAGGAGTTATAGCATGAAACCTAAACATGAATCTAGCAGAAAAAGCCATCTGTATCAGCTCCTGGAATGACCTTGTCACCTTCATGCTTGAGATGTAATTAATTTGCTTCATTTGTTTAATTAATAGACATCATCTATAAAAGTCAGTGACAGCTCATTTTCTGTATAACCCTCTGAACTCTGATTAAAAACTATAAGTCATTCCTGAAGTATACTTTATGAATTTTGTGTTTCTTATTCCTACATACTGTAAGCTGATTGTAGTTTCCATGGTAGCCTGTCAACACTGCATACTTAACACTGCAAGGTACGAAATGATGGATTTGAACAGGCCATAGTAGACGAGGTCAGCACACTACCTTGTCCTTCAGGTCGTTGATGATGGCCCAGTATTTGCTGTAGTCCCTCTCAGCGGCAGGCCCTTTCTTCTCATAATACTCTCTGATCTGAATCTCCAACTTGGAGTTGGCCTCCTCCAGCGAGCGCACCTTATCCAGGTAGGTGGACAGGCGGTCGTTCAGGTTCTGCATGGTGGCCTTCTCGTTCAGGTGGATGGCGCCTCCGTCCAGGGCGCTGGACAGGTTGAAGCCGCCACCACCGCCGGATCCATAGCCTCCACCACCGGATCCATAGCCTCCACCACCGGATCCATAGCCGCCACCGAAGCCGGCCCCGCCGCCATACCCAGAGGAGACTGAGCGGACGGAGGAAGAGGAGATCCGGGTGCCACCACCGGAACCACCTCCGTACACGCTGAAGGCCTTGGGGGCGCTGGACACGTAGCCGACCCGGCTTGACATGATGTTGGAGCCCCCGGAGAAGTTCATGGGGCCGCCGCCACTGGAGCTCTTGTATGAGTAGTAAGACATGCTGACTTGCTGGCTGCTGTAGGTCAGTGGAGTGGCGACGAGAGGAGAGAGGACCGTTGTAGAGCTGGAGCCTCCAGGAGTGTGGAGTTGGACAGAGGGAGGCTGGCTCCTGATATAGTCTGAGCCCTGGGGCGGGCCTCGTGGAGGTGGGACAGGAGGACAAAACAGGGAACGGTCAGGGGGAGGAGAGGGTGACTTTACAACACTCTCCAACAGCCTTGGCACCGCCACAGTCTGTTTGCCTTTAAGGACCAGCGTTCAGTTTCCACCCCTGTGAGGAAACTGAAATGGAATGCCTGTGTGTGTGTGGGGGAGGGAGTGTGTGTGTGTGTGTGGTGTGTGTGTGCGAGAGGGGGTGAGTGTGTGTTATTTGCCAGTCGTTAGGTATACATGGTTGAAGTATGCCTTTTTTCCAAGCTAAAGTAAAGTGTTACCTGCCACACCTAAAGTAAACATCTTATTACAGGATAAGTGCTAAGCATACTATATCTATCATTAAAACTGTGGGTGTCTTTCATTAAAGAAATGAAATGTAGTGAAACCGTTAAATGGTTATTCCAAGTTACCTATACTGGTACATGAACTGCGTAGATATTTCAACGTAATCAGCTGAAGACCATTTTGTTTATTCGTCAACGAGTGATGAAATGCATTTCAGAGGTGTGAACATACTGTATATCAAAAATGTGGATTTTATAAAGAAGCAATGAATCTACCCAGAAAGTGTTGCCATGCAGTCAATTACTATTGAGCACTTTCTTGATTGAAACATCATTTATATAGTAGAAAACATGACTGTATGAAGACCCCCAGACCTCTGTTGTTTTCCATACATACGCCCATGGACACAGCCCATTGTTCTCCTTCTACTCCAAACATCCCCTTCAGCCCCATGGGCCGTGTCCTGTGTCTTTGTGTGTTAACGTGCAGTGTGCTAGTGTGTGTCAGTGTGTATTGTGCTGGTGTGTGTGTGTTAGACTGTAGTGTGTTATTGTTTATGTGTGTCTGTTAGAGTATAGTGTGTGTGTGTGTGTGTGTGTGTGTGTGTGTGTGTGTGTGTGTGTGTGTGTGTGTGTGTGTGTGTGTGTGTGTTCTGTGTTAGTGAACTGAGAATCCCAGTGTGGATGAAGTATGTTGTTTTTGGTCGGGTTGAGGTAGAGTGTATGAAGGATGAAGGATGATGAGGGAGAGAGAGCCTCAGGGGGGGCTGTGACTGTGTGTGAGATCAGTCTTGGACACTGGCCCGCTCCCACTCACATCTGGTATCAGCTGCTGAGAAACAGGGAGCAAGGAGGGGAATGGGGCCTCATACCTCATACAATCTCTGATAGGGTTGTGCTTGAGTTGGAGGGGGAGGGGAACGCCTTCAATTTTTCTTCATACATGTGAGAGATGTTAGTAAATTTGAGGGGAAACAACTCCCTGAATGCAAACGAAGAAGAATTGCACGCAAAACTTTGTTGCAGAATAATCCAACAATCCATACAGCAGTATACCCACTTTAGACATTGTGAAGGCTGTGCAAGCTGTGAAGTGTACGATTAGTTTTAATCTACAGTAGAAATTGAAACATCTCCAATGTAATTTTGTATTCAAAACATCTCCAATGTAATTGTGTATTAATTCATTCCTTGAATTGCAGTGAATCTTCTGTATTCATTGGATTAAAAACAAATACAGAATATAGAACCCTGGTTCTAGAAGTCTCTCCGGTTCATGGAAGTTTTCTACTCTTGCACAACCCGGTGGATGAAAGTACCTGGCCTTGGCACAGGTGGTGAGAAGTGGGCATAGCGGGCAGATACCGGGCCGGTGAGTCGTCTGGAGCAGCAGAAGGATGCGGTCACTGACTCACACAGACACTTCAACAACCAACCCATTGTACCGTGTCACGTCGGAGCTTGCAACCTGTAAAAATCAACAACGTGACTTAGGCTCACGTCTGGGTGCCTGTTTTCACTTGCACCGAAATAATAATTCACCTTTACAGAGGTGAACGGAAAACTTTCTCTACTGTGTAGATTGTCTGTTTGCCTGCCGTAAAGATACTGTAGAGATTGTTATGAATATATCTCAATCCTAAATTGACAAGACAATAAGGGGATATTTGCTGATGAAAAGCAGGTGATATAACAGTCGCAAAAGGTGTGGCTGACCTATCTGAACTCTACAATGCGACTCTCTCTTTGAAGTATATGGCAGCTACTGTAGCTATGGTGCTACTACGAATGGAATAACAACCCCAAAGAAATCCTTAGGTATCGGGCATAACTGAGTGAGGGTAACTGAATGAGGGTCCATTTATTTCACAATGCATTGAAACCCTGTGCCGTTTCTGTGTGTTTCAGTGCAGCTAAAAAATGGCGATATCCTATCCTTGCACGTATTGATAACAAGCTGTAGGGTGAGCAATAATTTCACTGTATTTTTTAAAAAATGACCTCAATCCAACTCTCATATCTTCACTGCTGTAACATCTATAACTTAACTGAAGCCTGTAACTGCGTATAACTCAGCTATCACTATACTCTTAATAAAACAAATCTACGTAGAAGCCTTTTTGAGTTCCATGTAGAACCCAAAAGAGTTCTACCTGGAACCAAAAAAGGTTCTACATGGAACCAAAAAGGGTTATCCTATGGGGAAAGCCTAAGAACCCCTTTCAAAATCTTTTTTCTAAGAGTGTATGTTTATGATGCTTTATGCAAAAGACTCAGGGCTCTATTCAGTCTGTATTGCTGAAGCTTTACAGATTGAGCAATAGAAATGTAAAGGTCATTTCAGATTGAGCCGACATATGCAGTGTTTACCGTGAATGCAGTCTCGGCTAAAAAGAATGAACATTTCCTTTCAATTAGAATCGCGCAGTAAAGCTGAATTGCTGCGATGCAGATTGAATAGAGCCCTCCACCTAGACTGAATTGACTCAACGTGCCTTGTCTAGAACTAAGCTCTTGACGTTTGTCTAAGGTGCACTCAAGTCTGGCTTTGTCTGAAAGGGGTTTAAATCAAATGAGTTTAAGCCGTAGCTAAGAATGAGTCACTGTAGAAACACTACTCCACCCATGCACTCTCTTTCTTTCCCCATCCCCCACTCTCTCCCCAGCCCTACAGCTTAGTTAAACACAGGGATAGAAAGGGAAGATAAGAACTCTTGAGAAATGGACTACCTTTGGCATGGGTGTTTTCTGAGGGAATGAATTTGGGCCAAGAAACTTACTGTTGGCATGACAACAAATACAAGGCAGATTGTCTTGAGCTTTTTTCATGGTTTACACTTGTTAGTAGTGTTACGGTCTAAAGATCAATAGGTTTTACTAGTTGGTAAAAAAATAAAACGTATAAAAACTGATTCAAATTACCTCAATTACCCTCAATGGGGTCCATGGAATCTGAGAAATGCATTTATAGTGAATCAAAATGTAAATGTTGGTATGAGACACTTTCCTTGTACTTCAATAACCATTATCAAGGATACCTCACTGATTTATAAATATCCTAAATCAGATTATAGAAGAGGCCATGGTTGAAAAATGATGGAGAGTTGGAAGGGGGATTGGCTTTGGTCTATACAGAAACTGAACAAGAACAGGTGGCTGCATGTCGTCCACCAGCTCTCGTCCCTTTTTTGTAAGTAGGGATGTGGTTACTGTTGAATACCTCATCTATGATGTGAAATATTACCTTCGCTAGTTTGAACAACAAAAAGCTGGTCGAAGTTAGTTATTCTCCGGAACAGCCCATAATTACCTTTATGGAAAAAACAGGCTTCTGGGAAACAGTTGTGCCAAATATTTTGGCCAATTTGCTGCAAATTTGCTGCAAACTCATTAAGAATATGCAAGGATTAATAACCATTTTGAAATGTCGTATCTACATAAACCAAATCACATATAACTTTCAATGAACTTGCTTCTCACAGAGAAAACTAAACTAACCCTACAAAATGTACTAATATACTAAACAACATGTATTCAATTTCTTAACAGATAAAAATAAATCCAGCACAACTTGAACTCATCAGACATCCGGACGGGCTGGCCCCAGCTGATGAAGGTAGGCAACAACACCTCTGCCATGCTGACCCTCAACACGACGGCCCCTCAGTGGTGTGTACTTAGTCCCCTCCTGTACTGGTGTGTACTTAGTCCCCTCCTGTACTCCCTGTTCACCCACAACTGCATAGCCACGCACAACTCCAACACCATCATCAAGTTGGCTGAAGACACGACAGTGGTAGGTCTGATCACCTACGGCAATGAGTCAGCCTACACGGAATAAGTCAGAGACCTGGCAGTGTGGTGCAAGGACAACAACCTCTCCCTCAACGTCATTAAGACCAAAGAGCTGATCGTGGACTGTATGAGAAAGATGGAAGAGCACGCCCCCATCCACATCGATGGGGCTGTTGTGGAGCGTGTCGAGAGCTTCAAGTTCCTTGGCGTCCACATCACTAAGGACCTAACATGGTCCACACACCCGCACAGTCGTGAAGAGGTCACAGCAGCGTCTCTTCCCCCTCAGTTGGCTGAAATGTTTTGGCATGGGCTCTCAGATCCTCAAAAGGTTCTACAGCTGCACCATCGAGAGCATCTTCACTGGCTGCATCACCTCTTGGTATGGCAAATGCACCGCAAATTGACCGCAAGCGCAACAGAGGGTGGTGCAGACAGCCCAGCACATCACTGGGGTCGAGCTCCCTGCCATACAGGACCTCTATATCAGGCTGTGTCAGAGGAAGGCCCAAAAAATTGCGAAAGACTCCAGCCTCCCAAAACAATAGACTGTTCACTCTGCTACCGTCCAGCAAATGGTACCGGAGCATTCGCTCTCTGACCAACAGGCTCTGAGACAGCTTCTACCCCCAAACCATTAGGCTGCTAAATAGCCAGACTGTTAAATAGTCAATTAATGGTACCTGAACTATCCTGCACTGACCCTACGCACACTCACTAGATTATATATGCAAACTATATATACTCATACACACTAAAAACCCCACACACATTCACATACACTACATACGCCCCCCCCCCCCCCCCCCAACATCTGCTAATCATGTGTGTGTGACAAATAAAATGTGATTTGATTTGACACACACACACACACACACTTTTATGCTCCTACTCTTGTTCTTTATTTTACTCGTATTGTTATCTATCCTGATGCCTAGTCACTTTACCCTGCCTTCATGTACATATCTACGGCTGGTAGCCTAGTGGTTGGAGCGTTGGGCAAGTAACCGAAAGGTTGCTGGATTGAATCCCCGAGCTGACAAGGTAAAAAATCTGTCATTCTGCCCCTGAGGAAGGCAGTTAACCAGCAGTGGATGTTGATTATGGCAGCCCCCCGCACCTCTTAGATTCAAAGAATGTGGAAGACACATTTCAGACTAGGTATCCCCCTTTCCCTACCTCAAATACGTCATACCTCTGCACATTGATCTGGTACTCCCTGTGCATTTTGTTTTATTCCTCATGTTACTATTTTATTTTTTAACTCTGCATTGTTGGGAAGGGCTTGTAAGCGAGCATTTCACTGTAAAGTCTACTCTAGTTGTATTCGGCACAAATAATATTTGATTTGATTCGATAGCTATCTGTATTTGTCACACGTGCCGTGTAAAACAGGTGAAATGCTTACTTACAAGCCCTTAACCAACAACAACAAAACATTTTAAGAAAGTATTTACTAAAATGAACTGAAGTAAAAATAATATATGTATAAAAAATAAATTTATTAACAGTAGTTAGGCTATATACAGGGCTATCACATCAATTGTGCAAAATATGATAGCTAATGTTAGCTAACTAGCTAGCTAAGAGCTGAGCCACTACTAACGTTAGCTAGCTAGCCAGTCAGTGACAGATTGAAACTGATATTGCAACCACATGTGTTTCACCCGATCCCATAAAGCATGACATTTCTAACCAGGCATCAATTAGCTAACACAAGTTTAGTAGGAAGTTTATTTAATGAGTTAGGCACTAATCGGATAACTTCGGGTTGATATTCACATAATAATAAGGAATTCCCCTCGACCAAGCCCACAAATTGGGGGAAACAAACATGCCTTTCCAATGACCCCCCAGTGTAAAAGTGCCAACTTTGTCATTGATTTTTTTGTTATGCAGAAATAACAAAACATACCCAAAAATGTAACCAGGTCAAAAATCCCAACCTATGGTTCGCAATGCTCCCACGTATGGAAATAGAGCCTGCGAGAAGAGCCCTGTGGCTTCATGCTATTTGATGTCAGAGATTGGGAAATGTGGGGACCCTGTGTCCAAGTAGGCTACACATCGCTATGTGTTTTGAAAACATTGAATCACAGATAAGACATTGAACTTGTTTAGTATAGTTTGTTTGTAACTCCACTCACTACTTCCCAGCTAGCAATGAGGAATCGGCCCAGAAGCGGCCCTCTTCCAGGGGACCGGACCTGATTGAATCTGGCTGGAATCCGGTGTCTGACTTTTTTTTGACTGCCCAGAATTGGCCTAAGTACATTGGGCCGTTTCCATCTACCGGAATTCAGTTGACTTTGCCGGCATCTTACCAGAATCCCCTAAGAAGTGGCCTGATGCAAATTTAAATAAATGTATACAAAATTACCAGATTTAGTAATTTTAAATACTAATTGTGGATTTTATGTATATAAATTAAACAGATCCACCTCCAAAATAATTATGTTGGAGGAAACACCATACATCTGGTGATTGTGTCCGCCTGGCCCACCTCAGGAGTCACTACAGCGCAATGGGACAAGACCATCCCAGGCGGCCAAACCCTCCCCTAACTCGGACGACGCTGGGTCAATTGTGCGTCGCCTCTTGGGTCTCCCGGTCGCAGCCGGCACGTGTATCGAACTAGCATCTGTAGCAACGCAGTTTGCGCTGCGATGTAGTGTCTTAGACCGCTGCGCCACTCGGGAGGCTCCAGCCACAAAGTTTTTAATGCTTATCAATTGCCTTGCACAAAGTATCAAAATACAACAATGCAACTTAAACAGGACTCGTAAAGAATTTAATTTAAACATTAACTGTATTTTTTGATCACAGAAACAATGAGAAAATATGTTAAAACATTTTTTTTTAAATAATGAAATGTCAATTATATAAAGCAGCCCGTGTAATCAACTGCCAGAGAGTAGCCCTAATTGGCCCGAGACCCAAGTAATACATTTGGGCCAGATAACTCACACTGGAATTGGCCCGAGCCACAAGTAATACATTTGGAACAGATAACTCTCACCAGAATCGGTCCGAGGCTAAAGTCATACATTTGGGCCAGATAACTCAAACCGGAATCGGCCCGAGCTCAATCCCTGCATCCTAGCCATAAGTAATACTGCCTAAGGTGGCCCAGACGGACGATTCTGACTTTGTGTTTTTTGGTCTAGCTTAATGTTCTGGTCGGTAGCTAGCTAGCACTCACATGGCTAGTAGCAAGATCATGAAAAGGGGCATGGCGGAAGCCCTACAATATTACGTTTTTCTAAGTAGTGACAACGCCCGGGAGAAGGCAATGTAGAAAAGGAATCTTAAAACATGCTGTACTTTTCTTAAATGTCGTTTTGTAATTCACTAAAACAAACAGACAACAAGAAAATTGTATGGGGTATTGTGGGTAACCACAGGTTGTTTTTCCCACAGGTGGGCAGGGCTGCGTCTTTCCATCTAATACCGACTGGGACTATAGCCAAAGACTTTTAGAACTAACCCAAGATAGACCAGAGCCTATTGTTTCCAATGGGAGGAAATTAATCATGATGGGCAAATATGCATTTACTTGCATATTTCCGTTAGGGAATGCCTGCTCTGTGAAGTGTACGTGTGCAATAACACATTTTGCCCTTGCATTCCTTCTAAACAACGCAATTTTTTGAAACTTTGGCAAAGGGTAAATAAAGTCTACAAAAAGCAGTCCACTCTTTGATACAGATTCTACTTTTGGAAACAGAAAACTGTGTGGAGGTCAAATGTTTCATCGATGAGAGGATTAGCAGAATGTTGGCCAAAATCCACCTCACTCCATCTTCTCCCACTGCCAGCCACTGGGCTTCCTCTCATCACCATTTGGTAGTGTGTGGAAACGCCGACCGGACGCGTCACATTTATAAATCCACTGGATGACTTTATTTACCCTTTGCCAAAGTTTCCAAAAATTGCGTTGTTTAGAAGGAATGCAAGGGCAAAATGTGTCATTTCACACGCACACTTCACATCTGTCTTATTGTTCTATCTGTGCTATAGCTTGGTTTCCATTTTCCAACTGGATTTTCTTCTCCCACTGACTGGTCGTCAACAGTTACTCATCTTGGAACTCATGTCTTCACCAGAAACGGCTTCTGGTAAACTGTTTGCCACTAGTGGCAATACATATTCTTGCCACGTGTTAGCAACAGGTTCAAATATGTGGAATCTTGAGATAATTATTTTATAGAAAAAATCCTCTGGTGAACTGTTTGCCACTAGTGGCAAAAAATTATTGTTGTTGCCAAAGGTTTGTCGCATATTCACCACTGGTGGCAAATATTTGAAAACTTTCTGGCAGCATTTTTTTTGCACACTTTAGTTTGCAGCAAATTTACCAAAAATGTGCAGGACGTTTGCCACAACAAATAACTTTTTGGAAGGGTACCCACTGTTTTTCTGGAAATAAAACAGTTTACTGTTCTGTATATCACTTCTACCCATCTATCTCTAGTATGTACTGTATTCAAAAAACATAGACTAGGAGTAGGAGTAGTAGGATTAGGAACGCTGATCTAGGACCAGTTTTTTCCTTTTAGATCATAATGGATAGGATTATATGATTACTGTATATGAGATGCTTTGTGAATATGGGCCCTGGTTACTATTTATTTACAACATGGCTGCCATGGCGATTGCACCTGATCACATAGTACCAGAAGGTGAATATATCATCATCGGGTGTGAGTGTTTTCCTTACTCATTCTTGAATGTCTCCTTGTCTATTGTTAAAGTCTGGATCGTCTGGATTCCTGTCATGAGTACAGACGGATACAGTGTCACAGTGTTGTTGTCATCAATCACAATAACCAATGACACATGACAATTTCTGAGTGACAGGTGAAGTTGTTAAATATGTTTGGGCTGCAGCATTGAAACCCAATGGCGCGTCTATTGTCACATACATAAACGTTCACGTAGCTTGTGATTGGACTGTAACATAAAACATAAAAACAGCTGAGATGCATAAAAAAAAACTAAAGACAGCAAAGTAGTTGTTTATGTCTTTAATGCAGCTGTTTATCACCTGTGAATATGGTAAACAACAATGGTTGAAGAGTACAATGGTGTGAGTATGGCAATCATATGTGTTGGGAACTAGCAGAAATACAGTATACAGTTTACTTTATGTGAGACTCAGTGCACTGTATAAGTGTATAATTGAAATATTTGAATTACTCCTCCTTGAGGTGCTTGTGATTAATAGTCATGAATGCTAAGCATGAATTCATTCATTATATTGTGTCTTTTATGAGCTTAATTTGAAGTCACATACCATCATCTTTAGATACCCAAAATTCGACATTGTGTTGTGCCTCCTGTGAGTAAACCCCTGCAATTAAAAACAAGGTTATTGTAAGCCGATTTCATTGGTATATAAGCCTACACTACATCATTGTAGTTTTGGATGTAAAAATGCATTCAAACATGATGTTGAAAAGGCTGGTCCTCATCTTTATCAAACTTAAGTTTCTAAATCTTTCAATGTTAATTAGACATGATGATAACATATTTTTGTATGATTATGAGCAAGCAGACAAAATATACAGCCAATGTTTTTCATAGCAGAACATATGCTACTCTGTGATAATGGTAGAATAATATGATCATGTGGGTGTACATATCTATGTCTAAAATGTTATCCCAGGGCTACAGACAGTACAGACAGTACATTGCCGCAAAGCATAAAGAGTTGTTTAATTAAAATGTGATCTGTTCTTTTCATTGCACGTATCAACAGAGACAGAGTGCCTGTTTTGTCTGGCCATCCTTCGTCACCTATCCACACCCGTACAATAAATCACTATGGCCACACCCTACTGCAAGTCAACCCGATTGGTGGACATAATACCTGTGGTTATAGTGCGCACTCTAGTGGTAGCAGAGAGAGACATCAAAACCACTGAACCTTCCAGATCATATCACAACTGTTGCGTAATCATTGCCAGAAGTAAAGTCTATAATCCAAGGCACATCCTTTTTTTATTTAGCCAAATAGGATATGATCCTTGATCATGATTGTTTTGGTACCTGGATCAACAATACAATACCAACAGGGTATAAACCAGGTAGTTTGGCACCTGGATGCTGATTGTCTGAAAGCTGTGGTATATGAGACAATATACTATGGGTATGAGGAAAAACTTATTGTTTACTGGTCTAATTATGCTGGGAACCTGTTGATAATAGCAAAAAGTCACCTCAGGGGTTTGTGGTACACTGTGGCGATCCTTCATTCAGAGCCCCACTTGATTTGAGCCCCACCTGTTTAGCAAAAAAATATATACGTATATATACAGTACCAGTCAAAAGTTTGTACACAGCTACTCATTCAAGGGTTTTTCTTAATTTTTTACTATTTTCTACGGGCCTTCGTCCGTGGTGGCTTCCCAATCAAGATTGGATCCGGAGATACCTGCGTCTTCGTCCACGGCTCTGTCTCCCTCTCCGGTGGCTTCTACCTGGGTTCAGACCATGAGGCTGCCAGAGAGACCGGCCCATTCAACATGACCAGCTATCATCATAGGCAGCTCTATGGTGAGAAACATCTCGGTCCCCAAGGCAAAAACCCTGTGCTACCGAGGAGCACGCATACAGGAAGGCTGCTTCCGACTGTTCTACCACAGATGCCGGGAGCTGACACTGTCGTTGTCCATGTGAGGTCAAGCGACATCAGGAGGGCTAGCTCAGAACATTTGAAAAATAATTTTATATAACTGATTTTAGCATTAAAAGACTAAAAAAAACGGCCAATAATTTCAGGTCCAGTACCATTGTTGGGCCGCAGGTGTGAAAGATTCAGCAGATTGCTGGCATTACACATCTGGCTAAAATACTACTGTAGCTCTGCTGGAGTCACTTTTATTGATAACTTTGACACCTTCTGGAAACAAATCAAAATCAAATCAAATCAAATCAAATTGTCTTTTGTCACATACACATGGTTAGCAGATGTTAATGCGAGTGTAGCGAAATGCTTGTGCTTCTAGTTCCGACAATGCAGTAATAACCAACGAGTAATCTAGCTAACAATTCCAAAACTACTACCTTATACACACAAGTGTAAAGGGATAAAGAATATGTACATAAAGATATATGAATGAGTGATGGTACAGAGCGGCATAGGCAAGATACAGTAGATGGTATTGAGTGCAGTATATACATATGAGATGAGTATGTAAACAAAGTGGCATAGTTTAAAGTGGCTAGTGATACATGTATTACATAAAGATGCAGTAGATGATATAGAGTACAGTATATACGTATACATATGAGATAAATAATGTAGGGTATGTAAACATTATATTAAGTAGCATTGTTTAAAGTGGCTAGTGATATATTTTACATCAATTCCCATCAATTCCCATTATTAAAGTGGCTGGAGTTGAGTCAGTGTGTTGGCAGCAGCCACTCAATGTTAGTGGTGGCTGTTTAACAGTCTGAGCCAGTCTCAGCCTTGAGATAGAAGCTGTTTTTCAGTCTCTCGGTCCCAGCTTTGATGCACCTGTACTGACCTCGCCTTCTGGATGATAGCGGGGTGAACAGGCAGTGGCTCAGGTGGTTGTTGTCCTTGATGATCTTTATGGCCTTCCTGTGACATTGGGTGGTGTAGGTGTCCTGGAGGGCAGGTAGTTTGCCCCCCCCCGGTGGTGCGTTGTGCAGACCTCACTACCCTCTGGAGAGCCTTACGGTTGTGGGCGGAGCAGTTGCCGTACCAGGCGTTGATACAGCCCGACAGGATGCTCTCGATTGTGCATCTGTAGAAGTTTGTGAGTGCTTTTGGTGACAAGCCAAATTTCTTCAGCCTCCTGAGGTTGAAGAGGCGCTGCTGCGCCTTCTTCACGATGCTGTCTGTGTGGGTGGACCAATTCAGTTTGTCTGTGATGTGTACGCCGAGGAACTTAAAACTTACTACCCTCTCCACTACTGTTCCATCGATGTGGATAGGGGGGTGTTCCCTCTGCTGTTTCCTGAAGTCCACAATCATCTCCTTAGTTTTGTTGACGTTGAGTGTGAGGTTATTTAAACAGAAGATACTCTACAGGAATGACGGAGTCCATCCAAATCATCTTGGCTCCGTTTCAAGGCTGCATTGAAACAATGACTGGTAAATGAGCCAAGACCAGCTCAGTTAATCCCTACCTTTGTGACAATGAGTCATCATAATGCTGCTGTCAAATGTACATGATCTTAGGGGCATTGGCAAACACAATGTAAGTAATTAAATGTATCTACCCCTAATTGCACCGAGTACATCTGTTTATCCTACAGCTATTGTAAGCAGTAATCATGAGCCTATAAATCAGAGTTACACTGTTAGCACTGATGCGATGTGCAATAGTAGGAAGACCACTTTATGCAGCTCACCCAGCACTATCAGCTCCAATGTAAATAACATGAGTAAGTCTACCTCTGATAAGCTTCCCAGTAAAGCATTAAAAACAATCAAGCAACCCAGAAAAGTGCTAAAAATAACCCATATTAACATGTGTAGCCAAAGAAACAAGGTCCATGAAGTCAATAACTTGCTTGTAACAGATGACATTCACATTCATATTCTCTGAAACTCACTTAGATAATACATTTGATAATACAGTTGTAGCAATACGTGGTTATAACATCTACCGAAAAGACGGAAACGGAGGCGGTGTTGCGGTCTATATTCAGAACCACGTTCCTGTAAAGCTTAGAGACAATCTAATGTTAAATACTGTTGAAGTAATATGGCTACAGGTTCCTCTGCCTCACCTAAAGCCCATTCTTGTGGGAAGCTGCTATAGACCACCAAGCGCTAACTGTCAATATCTGGATAATATGTGTGAAATGCTTGATAATGGTTGCGATATCAACAGAGAAATATATTTTCTGGGTGATTTAAATATTGACTGGCTATCATCAAGCTGACCACTCAGGAAACAACCTACCAGGGTAGTTACAAACAGCACAGGAATGAAATCATCAACATGTATTGATCACATTTTTACTAACGCTACAGATTGCTTTAAAGCAGTAAAAATATCCATAGGATGTAGTGATCACAATATAATAACCATATCTAGGAAAACCAAAGTTCCAAAGGCTGCGCCTAATACAGTGTACAATACATTTTGTAGTGATTCATATGTTGATGATGTAAAGAATATTTGCTGGTCTGTGGTGTGTAATGAGGAGCAACCAGACACTGCACTTGACCCATTGTTGAAACTACTTATTCCAGTTATTAATAAGCACGCACCCATTAAGAAAATGACTGTTAAAAACGGTTAAATCCCATGGATTGATGAGGAATTTAAAAATTGTAAGGTTGAGAGGCATGAGGAAAAAAGGTATGTCAATGGTATGTCAATTAAGTCTGGCAGCCCAACGGATTGGAAAACGTACTGCAAATTAAGAAATCATGTGACTAAACTAAATAAAAATACAAATAAACTACACTATGAAACAAAGATAAATTATATAAAGAATGATAATGAAAAGATTTGGGGCACCTTAAATGACATTTTTGGGGAAAAAAGCCATCTCGGTTCCATTTATTGAATCAGATGGCTCATTCATCACAAAGCCCACTGATATTGCAACTACTTCATTACTTTTTCATTGGCAAGATAAGCAAACTTAGGGATGACATGCCAGCAACAAACGTTGACACTACACATCCAAGAATATCGGACCAAATTATGAAAGACAAGAACTGTACTTTTGAATTCCGTAAAGTCAGTGTGGAAGAGGTGAAAAAATGATTGTTGTCTATCAACAATGACAAGCCACCAGGGTCTGACAATCTAGATGGAAAATTACTGAGGATAATAGCAGACAATATTGCCACTCCTATTTGCCACATCTTCAATTTAAGCCTACTAGAGAGCATGTGTGTCATGTATTGTCATGTTGTGTCTTTCTGTCCTTTCCTTTCACCCTGTCTCCCTCTGCTGGTCGTATTAGGTTACCTTTTCTCCCCCGCTTTCCCCCAGCTGTTCCTTGTCTCCTCTTGACTACCTCGTCACCCCTTCTCCCACCTGTTCCCCTTTTCCCTCTGATTAGTCCCCTATATCTCTCTCTGTTTTTGTTCCTGTCCTTGTCGGATTCTTGTTTGTTGTGTTTCATGCCTGAGCCAGACTATCGTCATGTTTGCTGTAACCTTGTCCTGTCCTGTCGGAATCTGACGGTCTATCTGAGCCTACCACAGTTTGGTTATTAAAGAAGCTCTGTTTAAGTTAGTTCGCTTTTGGGTCCTCATTCACTCACCGTAACAGAAGAATCCGACCAAGAATGGACCCAGCGACTTCGGATCCTCTCCACTCAGCCGTCGAGATCCAGGGAGCGATGCTAGGCAGACACGAGCAGGAATTGTCTGCTGCTCGACATGCCGTTGAGACCCTGGCCACCCAAGTCTCCAACCTCACAGAACAGGTTCACCATCTCCGCCTCGATCCACCGGCCACTTCCAGGGCTTTCGAATCTCCGGAGCCCAGAATCAATAACCCGCCGTGTTACTCTGGGGAGCCCACTGAATGCCGCTCGTTCCTCACCCAGTGTGATATTGTGTTTTCTCTCCAGCCCAACACTTACTTCAGGAGCACTGCTCGTGTCGCCTACGTCATATCTCTCCTTATTGGACGGGCTCGTGAGTGGGGCACGGCAATCTGGGAGGCAAGGGCTGAGTGTACTAACCAGTATCAGGACTTTAAGGAGGAGATGATACGGGTTTTTGATCGATCTGTTTTTGGGGAGGAGGCTTCCAGGGCCCTGTCTTCCCTATGTCAAGGTAATCGATCCATAACAGACTACTCTATTGAGTTTCGCACTCTTGCTGCCTCCAGTGGCTGGAACGAGCCGGCTTTGCTCGCTCGTTTTCTGGAGGGTCTCCGCGCAGAGGTAAAGGATGAGATTCTCTCCCGGGAGGTCCCTTCCAGCGTGGATTCCCTGATTGAACTCGCTATTCGCATTGAGCGACGGGTTGATCTTCGTCACCGAGCTCGTGGAAAGGAGCTCGCGTTCTCCGTTGCCCCCCTCTCCGCATCACTACCATCTTCCTCTGCCGGCTCGGGAGCTGAGCCTATGCAGCTGGGAGGTATCCGCATCTCGACTAAGGAGAGGGAACGGAGAATCACCAACCGCCTCTGTCTCTATTGCGGTTCTGCTGGTCATTTTGTCACTTCATGTCCAGTAAAAGCCAGAGCTCATCAGTAAGCGGAGGGCTACTGGTGAGCGCTACTACTCCTGTCTCTCCTTCAAGATCCTGCACTACCTTGTCGGTCCATCTACGCTGGACCGGTTCGTCAGCTTCCTGCAGTGCCTTAATAGACTCTGGGGCGGAGGGCTGTTTTATGGACGAGACCTGGGCTCGGGAACATGACATTCCTCTCAGACAGTTAAGGGAGTCCACGGCCTTGTTCGCCCTGGATGGTAGTCCTCTCCCCAGGATTCAGCGTGAGACGCTACCTTTAACCCTCACTGTTTCTGGTAATCATAGCGAAACCATTTCTTTTTTGATTTTTCGTTCACCTTTTACACCTGTTGTTTTGGGCCATCCCTGGCTAGTTTGTCATAATCCTTCCATTAATTGGTCTAGTAATTCTATCCTCTCCTGGAACGTCTCTTGTCATGTGAAATGTTTAATGTCTGCTATCCCTCCTGTTTCCTCTGTCTCTTCTTCACAGGAGGAGCCTGGTGATTTGACAGGGGTGCCGGAGGAATATCACGATCTGCGCACGGTGTTCAGTCGGTCCAGGGCCACCTCTCTTCCTCCACACCGGTCGTATGATTGTAGTATTGATCTCCTTCCGGGAACCACTCCCCCCCGGGGTAGACTATACTCTCTGTCGGCTCCCGAACGTAAGGCTCTCGAGGATTATTTGTCTGTAGCTCTTGACGGCGGTACCATAGTCCCCTCCTCCTCTCCCGCCGGAGCGGGGTTTTTTTTTGTCAAGAAGAAGGACGGGTCTCTGCGCCCCTGCATAGATTATCGAGGGCTGAATGACATAACAGTTAAGAATCGTTATCCGCTTCCTCTTATGTCTTCAGCCTTCGAGATCCTGCAGGGAGCCAGGTTTTTCACTAAGTTGGACCTTCGTAACGCTTACCATCTCGTGCGCATCAGGGAGGGGGACGAGTGGAAGACGGCGTTTAACACTCCGTTAGGGCACTTTGAATACCAGGTTCTTCCTTTCGGCCTCGCTAACGCTCCAGCTGTCTTTCAGGCATTAGTCAATGATGTCCTGAGAGACATGCTGAACATCTTTGTTTTCGTTTACCTTGACGATATCCTGATTTTTTCACCGTCACTCCAGATTCATCTTCAGCACGTTCGACGTGTCCTCCAGCGCCTTTTAGAGAATTGTCTTTTTGTGAAGGCTGAGAAGTGCACTTTTCATGCCTCCTCCGTCACATTTCTCGGTTCTGTTATTTCCGCTGAAGGCATTAAGATGGATCCCGCTAAGGTCCAAGCTGTCATTGATTGGCCCGCCCCTAAGTCACGCGTCGAGCTGCAGCGCTTTCTCGGCTTCGCGAACTTCTATCGTCGTTTCATCCGTAATTTCGGTCAGGTGGCAGCTCCTCTCACAGCCCTTACTTCTGTCAAGACGTGCTTTAAGTGGTCCGTTTCCGCCCAGGGAGCTTTTGATCTCCTCAAGAATCGTTTTACATCCGCTCCTATCCTTGTTACACCTGACGTCTCTAGACAGTTCGTTGTCGAGGTTGACGCGTCAGAGGTGGGCGTGGGAGCCATTCTTTCTCAGCGCTCCCTCTCTGACGACAAGGTCCACCCATGCGCGTATTTTTCTCATCGCCTGTCGCCGTCGGAACGTAACTATGATGTGGGAAACCGCGAACTGCTCGCCATCCGGTTAGCCCTAGGCGAATGGCGACAGTGGTTGGAGGGGGCGACCGTTCCTTTTGTCGTTTGGACTGACCATAGGAACCTTGAGTACATCCGTTCTGCCAAACGACTTAATGCGCGTCAGGCGCGTTGGGCGCTGTTTTTCGCTCGTTTCGAGTTCGTGATTTCTTATCGTCCGGGCTCTAAGAACACCAAGCCTGATGCTTTATCTCGTCTCTTCAGTTCTTCAGTAGCCTCCACTGACCCCGAGGGGATTCTCCCTGAGGGGCGTGTTGTCGGGTTGACTGTCTGGGGAATTGAGAGGCAGGTAAAGCAAGCGCTCACTCACACTCCGTCGCCGCGCGCTTGTCCTAGGAACCTTCTTTTCGTTCCCGTTCCTACTCGTCTGGCCGTTCTTCAGTGGGCTCACTCTGCCAAGTTAGCCGGCCACCCTGGCGTTCGGGGTACGCTTGCTTCCATTCGCCAGCGTTTTTGGTGGCCCACCCGGGAGCATGACACGCGTCGTTTCGTGGCTGCTTGTTCGGTCTGCGCGCAGACTAAGTCCGGTAACTCCCCTCCTGCCGGCCGTCTCAGGCCGCTTCCCATTCCCTCTCGACCGTGGTCTCACATCGCCTTAGATTTTGTCACCGGACTGCCTTCGTCAGCGGGGAAGACTGTTATTCTTACGGTTGTCGATAGGTTCTCTAAGGCGGCTCATTTCATTCCCCTTGCTAAGCTTCCTTCTGCTAAAGAGACGGCACAAATCATCATCGAGAATGTTTTCAGAATTCATGGCCTTCCGTCAGACGTCGTTTCGGACAGAGGTCCGCAATTCACGTCTCAATTTTGGAGGGAGTTTTGCCGTTTGATTGGGGCTTCCGTCAGTCTCTCTTCCGGCTTTCACCCCCAGTCTAACGGTCAAGCAGAACGGGCCAATCAGACTATTGGTCGCATCTTACGCAGTCTTTCTTTTCGCAACCCTGCGTCTTGGTCAGAACAGCTCCCCTGGGCAGAATACGCCCACAACTCGCTTCCTTCGTCTGCGACCGGGCTATCTCCTTTTCAGAGTAGCCTCGGGTACCAGCCTCCGCTGTTCTCATCTCAGTTCGCCGAGTCCAGCGTCCCCTCCGCTCAGGCTTTTGTCCAACGTTGCGAGCGCACCTGGAAGAGGGTCAGGTCTGCACTTTGCCGTTATAGGACGCAGACTGTGAGGGCTGCTAATAAGCGTAGAACTAAGAGTCCTAGATATTGTCGCGGTCAGAGAGTTTGGCTCTCCACTCAGAACCTTCCCCTTAAGACGGCTTCTCGCAAGTTGACCCCGCGGTTCATTGGTCCGTTCCGTATTTCTCGGGTCATTAATCCTGTCGCAGTTCGACTTCTTCTTCCGCGATACCTTCGTCGCGTCCACCCGGTCTTCCATGTCTCCTGTATTAAGCCCGTTCTTCGCGCCCCCGCTCGTCTTCCCCCCCCCCCCCCCATCCTTGTCGAGGGCGCACCCATCTACAGGGTCCGCAGGATTTTGGACATGCGTCCTCGGGGCCGTGGTCACCAGTACCTCGTTGATTGGGAGGGGTACGGTCCTGAGGAGAGGAGTTGGGTTCCCTCTCGGGACGTGCTGGACCGTGCGCTGATCGAGGATTTCCTCCGTTGCCGCCAGGTTTCCTCCTCGAGTGCGCCAGGAGGCGCTCGGTGAGTGGGGGGGTACTGTCATGTATTGTCATGTTGTGTCTTTCTGTCCTTTCCTTTCACCCTGTCTCCCTCTGCTGGTCGTATTAGGTTACATTTTCTCCCCCGCTTTCCCCCAGCTGTTCCTTGTCTCCTCTTGACTACCTCGTCACCCCTTCTCCCACCTGTTCCCCTTTTCCCTCTGATTAGTCCCCTATATCTCTCTCTGTTTTTGTTCCTGTCCTTGTCGGATTCTTGTTTGTTGTATTTCATGCCTGAGCCAGACTATCGTCATGTTTGCTGTAACCTTGTCCTGTCCTGTCGGAATCTGCCGGTCTATCTGAGCCTACCACAGTTTGGTTATTAAAGAAGCTCTGTTTAAGTTAGTTCGCTTTTGGGTCCTCATTCACTCACCGTAACAATGTGCCCTGGGGCCTGGAGGGAAGCTAAAGTCATTCCACTACCCAAGAATAGTAAAGCCCCCTTTACTGGCTCAAATAGCCGACCAATCAGCCTGTTACCAACACTTAGTAAACTTCTGGAAAAAAATGTGTTTCAACCAGATACAATGCTATTTTACAGTAAACAAAATAACAACAGAGTTTCAGCATGCTTATAGGGAAGGACACTCAACAAGCACAGCACTTACACAAATGACTGATGATTGGCTGAGAGAAATTGATGATAAAATTATTGTGGGGGCTGTCTTGTTAGACTTCAGTGCAGCTTTTGACATTATCGATCATAGTCTGCTGCTGGAAAAACGTATGTGTTATGATTTCATACCACCTGCTATAATGTGGATAAAGAGTTACTTGTCTAACAGAACCCAGAGGGTGTTCTTTAATGGAAGCCTATCAAATATAATCAAGTTACAATCAGGAATTCCCTAGGGTAGCTGTTTAGGCCCTTTATTTTTTTTTTTACTAATGACATGCCACTTACTTTGAGTAAAGCCAGAGTTTCTATGTATGCGGATGACTCAACACTATACACGTCAGCTACTACAGCGACTGAAATGACTGCAACACTCAACATAAAGATGCCGTTAGTTTCAGAGTGGGTGGCAAGGAATATGCTAGCCCTAAATATTTCTAAAACGAAAATAATTGTATTCGGAACAAAACACTCACTAAACCCTAAACCTCAACTAAATCTTGTACTAAACAATGTGGAAATTGAGCAAGTTGAGACGACTAAACTGCTTGTAGTAAACACTATATTGTAAACTGTCATGGTCAAATCATATTGATGCAGTATTACCTACAAAAAAGGAAATTTGCAATTGGCTCAGAACAGGGCAGCACGACTGGCCCATGGATGTACAAAGAGAGCTAATATTAATAATGTACATGTCAATCTCTCCTGGCTGAAAGTGGAGGAGAGATTGACATCATCACTACTTGTATTTCTGAGAGGTATTGACATGTTGAATGCACTGAGCTGTCTTTCTAAACTACTGGCACACAGCTCTGGCACACAATCAATAATGTGCTAGTTAGGCTGTAATCGTTTGCTGCAGGTTACACACATTATCATGATGAAACTGTGTGAAATTATATCCAATGTTGTGTAAGCTAGTTGGACAGAAAATTGAATGTTGTCGCCCTATGTGTAATAGCATAGCAAGCAACATAGTAACATAGGCTTACAAACATGTGTTATACTAGCCTATTTCATGACATGCATAATATTATACTCATAAAGACATGACATAGCTGCGTACCTTTATCTTTTGCTTGTTTCACCTCTTCTTCTTTCCTCTTTTTCCTAAACGGGGAACGTGATGGCTTAGACCTTTTCTTATCCATTTGTGTTGATTTGGCATCAATACATTACCCATCCCCCAACACTGTCAACCAAGAGTCAAGACTACATTACCCATCCCCCAACACTGTCAACCAAGAGTCAAGAGTAAACCAATTCACCTTGGTGGTGTGCAGACTGGTTTTATACTATTCTTAAGGATTTCGCACAAACCAGAAAAAATGCAACAATATGTTTGTGACACTACATATTCACAGTATTATGAATGAATTGTGGTTTGTTTGGTAGCATTTCGTAGTGTGACTGATTTGACTAATTGCATTAGTACTGTACAAAGTTAGAGGTGCCCTATTTGATAGATTCTCCTGCTCCCCCTACCTCGGGTTTCCAGTGGGAAGACCTGAGGTCAAACTACCCCCGCCCCCCTCCCCATCATGCACTTCTGAGTGGTAGACCTTCCCAGGCAGTAGCCTGACTAGCTCACAAACTAGAATCAGGGCGCCCACTCCGACAAGGTTAATTGACCCACAGTCCAACATGATGACATGATATCATTGACGTGACGTGCAAATGAGCGACAGAAAACCGGTCGCGCAAATGTCACCATTACAATTTTTTGGGTGCGGGCGCCCCGTACCGCCCCCGCCAAGATGCCGCCCTGGGCGGTTGCCCGTGTCGCCCATACCTAAATCCGCCGCTGCCTTGTGTGCTGCCATAGAGTTACATGAGAAGTGCCCATCTAAGAAGGCTCAAGGTCATTGGCCACAGATAAAATGATGTCAAATCACGTTACAAATCAAATCAAATCAAATTGTATTTGTCACGTACACGTGTTTAACAGATGTTGTTGCGGGTGTAGCGAAATGCTTGTGTTCCTAGCTCCAACAGTGCAGTAATATCTAACAATACAGTAAAGTAAATGAATGCAATTAAGAATATATAAATATTTGGACGAGCAATGTCAGAGCGGCATAGACTAAGATACAGTAGAATAGGACAGAATACAGTATATACATGTGAGATGAGTAATGCAAAATATGTAAACATTATTAAAGTGACTAGTGTTCCAATTATTAAAGAGGCCAGTGATTTCAAGTCTATGTATATAGGGCAGCAGCCTCTAATATGCTAGTGATGGCTATTTAACAGTCTGATGGCCTTGAGATAGAAGCTGTTTTTCAGTCTCTCGGTCCCAGCTTTGATGCACCTGTACTGACCTCACCTTCTGGATGATAGCGGGGTGGACAGGCAGTGGCTCGGTGGGGCGGCAGGTAGCCTAGTGGTTAGAGAGTTGAGCCAGTTACCAAAAGGTTGCGGGATCGAATCTCTGAGCTGACAAGGTAAAAATCTGTCTTTAACCCACTGTTCCCCGGTAGGCCGTCATTGTAAATAAGAAGTTATTCTTAACTGACTTGCATAGTTAAATAAAGGTTAAATAAATAAACTAAAAAATAACAATTAAATATCTACCGTGGCTTTGATTGGACTGGTCGTGTCAACATCATACTTTCAAAATAAATCTTAGCTATTAAGCTAGTCATCATCATGAATCAGGTCGACAATCTACCAGCAAATCCTTTTCTTTTCAATCCGTGTCATATGAATAGAAATTATAGATAAAACGTATGAGTGCTCATTGGTCATTTGACATCAACATTACACAACAAGTTGGAATTTGCAAATTCAACAATGAGTGGTTTGGAAAGAATCAGTGGCTAACTGCAAGCATTGCAATGAAAATGAGCTCAGACTGGAAAAATATGTTTTGAATGGTCATCCAACTCGGAATTCCAAGTCGGGAAATCTGGCCTCTTTCTAGATCTCCGACCTGAAGATCACTGACATCATGATTCAACCTTCTTTTTTTTCAAGTTCCCAGTTGTCTTGAAAGCACCATAAATCCAGAGAATGACAGAATTTGATGACAAAATATCCCCACAAGAAGGACCTTCCGCACTACCTTCCTGTTCAAGTGATCACAGCACTTGAGTACAGAGCACAGTGAGCACAGAGTCAAATTTACTGTATGCTGCTGCATAAACTATGTATAATGCCAGGGAGATATGTATACTGTAGTTAAGAAAGTAATACTACGTGTATGTTGTGTTGTAAGCTGTTACTACCCTAATAAGTTGGTCCACTTTTCCCTCATAATTTAGCCTACTGTTCTTACTTGGTGGTGCACATGTAGCCTATAGCTTTTCGAGAAATGTGAACATTGAATATTGTAAGCGCTTTCATTGTCTGCTTATATGCTCCCTTTATTTATCATACGGTTCTGACTTAGTGTACAGGGAGAATACTGTAAGAATAGCCCATAGTGCAAATAGTTATATTGACTACGTCCATCCTAGCTCGCTCATTAATGTCTTATTCAAAATTACAGATTGCCTCTTATCTGCTCGTCTTCCCCTTATGCCATAGCTTGTACATATCAATTGTCAGGAGAAACCACATTTGTTTAAGCAAGTCATCCATATCAACTATGTTTTTAAAGGCAGTAAATGAGGCTGAATGAACTGTTTTGCTGCCAGACAAGGCTCTGCTGATAGCCAGGTGTAGCAGTGGTCAGGATTCACTCCATGGTGCTGAAAAGAAAGCTCTGCTGTTGGGACAGCTTTACAGTGCCTTGCGAAAGTATTCGGCCCCCTTGAACTTTGCGACCTTTTGTCACATTTCAGGCTTCAAACATAAAGATATAAAACTGTATTTTTTTGTGAAGAATCAACAACAAGTTGGACACAATCATGAAGTGGAACGACATTTATTGGATATTTCAAACTTTTTTAACAAATCAAAAACTGAAAAATTGGGCGTGCAAAATTATTCAGCCCCCTTAAGTTAATACTTTGTAGCGCCACCTTTTGCTGCGATTACAGCTGTAAGTCGCTTGGGGTATGTCTCTATCAGTTTTGCACATCGAGAGACTGAATTTTTTCCCCATTCCTCCTTGCAAAACAGCTCGAGCTCAGTGATGTTGGATGGAGAGCATTTGTGAACAGCAGTTTTCAGTTCTTTCCACAGATTCTCGATTGGATTCAGGTCTGGACTTTGACTTGGCCATTCTAACACCAGGATATGTTTATTTTTGAACCATTACATCGTAGATTTTGCTTTATGTTTTGGATCATTGTCTTGTTGGAAGACAAATCTCCGCCCCAGTCTCAGGTCTTTTGCAGACTCCATCAGGTTTTCTTCCAGAATGGTCCTGTATTTGGCTCCATCCATCTTCCCATCAATTTGAACCATCTTCCCTGTCCCTGCTGAAGAAAAGCAGGCCCAAACCATGATGCTGCCACCACCATGTTTGACAGTGGGGATGGTGTGTTCAGCTGTGTTGCTTTTACGCCAAACATAACATTTTGCATTGTTGCCAAAAAGTTCAATTTTGGTTTCATCTGACCAGAGCACCTTCTTCCACATGTTTGGTGTGTCTCCCAGGTGGCTTGTGGCAAACTTTAAACAACACTTTTTATGGATATCTTTAAGAAATGGCTTTCTTCTTGCCACTCTTCCATAAAGGCCAGATTTGTGCAATATACGACTGATTGTTGCCCTATGGACAGACTCTCCCACCTCAGCTGTAGATCTCTGCAGTTCATCCAGAGTGATCATGGGCCTCTTGGCTGCATCTCTGATCAGTCTTCTCCTTGTATGAGCTGAAAGTTTAGAGGGACGGCCAGGTCTTGGTAGATTTGCAGTGGTCTGATACTCCTTCCATTTCAATATCATCGCTTGCACAGTGCTCCTTGGGATGTTTAAAGCTTGGGAAATCTTTTTGTATCCAAATCCGGCTTTAAACTTCTTCACAACAGTATCTCGGACCTGCCTGGTGTGTTCCTTGTTCTTCATGATGCTCTCTGCGCTTTTGACGTACCTCTGAGACTATCACAGTGCAGGTGCATTTATACGGAGACTTGATTACACACAGGTGGATTGTATTTATCATCATAATCATTTAGGTCAACATTGGATCATTCAGAGATCCTCACTGAACTTCTGGAGAGAGTTTGCTGCACTGAAAGTAAAGGGTCTGAATAATTTTGCACGCCCAATTTTTCAGTTTTTGATTTGTTAAAAAAGTTTGAAATATCCAATAAATGTCGTTCCACTTCATGATTGTGTCCCACTTGTTGTTGATTCTTCACAAAAAAATACAGTTTTATATCTTTATGTTTGAAGCCTGAAATGTGGCAAAAGGTCGCAAAGTTCAAGGGGGCCGAATACTTTCGCAAGGCACTGTATGTAGGTTTGTGGGCACCGTTATAGTGCAGTTAATGTATTGTTTAGTGCTGTGTTGTGTTGTGTAGTGGCTTTGCTGGCATGCATCTACAACATTTGTTTTGAGTTTGCCCCACCAAGATTTACATGTTGAAATCGCCACTGGTGGTATACAGTTGAAGTAGGAAATTTACATACACTTAGGTTGGAGTCATTAAAACTTGTTTTTCAACCACTCCACAAATTTCTTGTTAACAAACTATAGTTTTGGCAAGTCGGTTAGGACATATACTTTGTGCATGACACAAGTAATTTTTCCAACAATTGTTTACAGACAGATTGTTTCACTTATAAGTCACTGTATCACAATTCCAGTGGGTCAGAAGTTAACATACACTAAGTTGACTGTGCCTTTAAAAAGCTTAGACAATTCCAGAAAATTATGTAATGGCTTTAGAAGCTTCTGACAGGCTAATTGACATCATTTGAGTCAATTGGAGATGTCCTTGTGGATGTATTTCAAGGCCTACCTTCAAACTCAGTGCCTCTTTGCTTGACATCATGGGAAAATCAAAAGAAAATAGCCAAGACCTCAGCATTTTATTTGTAGACCTCCACAAGTCTGGTTTATCCATGGGAGCAATTTCCAAATGCCTGAAGGTACCACAGTCATCTGTACAAACAATAGTACGCAAGTATAAACACCATGGGAGGTTTGCAAGCCGAAGAACACCATCCCAACCGTGAAGCACGGGGGTGGCAGCATCATGTTGTGGGAGTGCTGCAGGAGGGACTGGTGCACTTCACAAAATAGATGGCATCATGAGGAGGAAAATGATGTGGATATATTGAAGCAACATCTCAAGACATCAGTCAGGAAGTTAAAGCTTGGTCGCAAATGAGGTCTTCCAAATGGACAATGACCCCAAGCATACTTCCAAAGTTGTGGCAAAAGGGCTTAAGGACAACAAAGTCAAGGTATTGGAGTGGCCATCACAAAGCCCTGACCTCAATCCCATAGAAGATTTGTGGGCAGAACTGAAAAAGCATGTGCGAGCAAGGAGGCCTACAAACCTGACTCAGTTACACCAGCTCTGTCGGGAGGAATGGGCCAAAATTCACCCAACTTATTGTGGGATGCTTGTTGAAGGCTACCCGAAACATTTGACCCAAGTTTAACACTTTAAAGGCAATGATACCAAATACTAATTGAGTGTATGTAAACTTCTGACCGACTGGGAATGTGAAATAAAAGCTGAAATAAATCATTCTCTCTACTGTTGTTCTGACATTTCACATTCTTAAAATAAAGAGGTGATCCTACCTGGCCTAAGACAGGGAATTTTTACTAGGATTAAACGTCAGGAATTGTGAAACACTGAGTTTAAAAACGTATTTGGCTAAGGTGTATGAAAACTTCTGACTTCAACTGTATGACCAGCGGCTAAGGGCTGTATCCAGGCACTCCGGTTTGCGTCGTGTGTAAGAACATCCCTTAGCCGTGGCATTTTGGCCATATACCAAAACCCCTCTGGGCGTAGTTCAACCTGTTTAGAAATAGGATATTGTAATAGTAATTAGGCTACGGAAATAAGTATTACATCTAGATTTAAGTGGTGGTTGAATAACAGGCTAATTAGGCTTCCTGATAATTATATAACATAATTACATCATTACATCATTATATCATTACAAACAGCAACAACTATTTGGTTGTTTTATGATTCATTTAAAATAGCACCACCTGCAAGACAGGTTTTTTCTGGTTAACACAGAACATATTACAAACATATTTCTTGCTTTGCAAACACAACAGTGGTAAAATATGTTTTTATGAATGTGACAACACTTGTGACACCATGGATTACATTTCTGACTCCACAGATTACATTTGGGACTTCCCGGATTACATTTGGGACTCCGCGGATTACATTTGGGACTCCGCGGATTACATTTGTGACTCCACGGATTACATTTGTGACTCCACGTGTTACATTTGTGACTCCATGTGTGTTAGAATTAGGGGTGTTTGACAGCTGACAATGTTAACTTATTCCCATTAGCACCTACTCCATCATCTCTGTTGATTTATTTGCTGGCTCCTCTGTGTATAGGCAGTTAGTTATTGCATCTGTTCCTCTCTATGGGGGTAAGGAGGGAAATGTGTGTGAGATGGGATGGTGGTGTTTCGGCCAAAAGGAATTCTGGCAGAAGACGTTTTTGTTCTGTTCCTTGAAGGCCAATGCAGGTTACGTACTAAAATAACAACTTCATACAACCAAATCTGAGTCGCAAATGGCATGATATTACCTAAAAGGTGCCCTAATTTTGACCAGAGCCCTATGGGTCCTGGTCACAAGTAATGCACTATATAGGGAAAAGGGACACAGCCCAAGTCTCATTTTTGGAATTCCTGCTGCAGGTCACAGTCATCCAGATCCATTTGGCATCCAGGTCCAATACCAAGACTGTGCTGGAGATTGACAATGCCAAGCTTGCTTCTGAGGACTTCAAGATGAAGTAAGGGGCTACTAACGACTATGAATCATGACACACTATTCACATAAAACATTTGTCTTTCACTCAAGGCTTTAAACAACACACTCTGAGTCGAAGTTACCCTTTTCGATACAGAACCAGAATCAGCCTAGCCAAGCTAAATCCTATCCATAACTATTCGTGAGGAAAAGGCAAAACTGATCAATGGTTGTGTCCGATTACCCACACTAGCTAGCTTATAACATACTTAAACTGCATACTAATTTTGGCGTTTGATCTACCTGTAGTAGAATTCACTTGTCTTTTCCCGACTCACGTGTTTGACAACAGATTAATTGACACGCTGTACCAAAATGAACGAGTGGTGGGTGTCAATGCATTCGCGCATTAGATGATGCATTTGGATTACTATTTTCAAATGTAATTTATTTTTTTGCACACTATTTAGTACGCTAGTATGGGTGTTCAGACACTGCCAGTGTCAAGCCATCCCTACTTCATAGACAAAGCAAAAGACTACAATCTTAAAACATATTGGTAGCCTGTGTGACCTTAGCATGACCTTTGACCTGCTCAGGTATGCGAAAGAGCAGCCCATGAGGATGGCAGTGGAGGCAGACATCAGTGGTTTGAGGAGGGTCCTGGATGACATGAACCTGGGCCGCTCTGACCTGTAGATGCATTACGAGGGTCTGAAGGACGAGCTCATCATGCTCAAGAGGAGCCACCAGGTAGGTGGTAACAGATTGTTCCGGGCCAACAGTTATTCACAGTACAACCACACTGTATAGCACAGGGGATCTGTTTTTCACAGTACACCCATTCAAAACCACAAAGCGTTAGCAACACCAATCTAACAAAATGCCATAACCTTCTTATCTTTGATGTCCACCAACGCCAACACGTTTTCACCTTCCTCCTCACAGCCACACCTACAGTATAACAGATATGTTTGTGCTAGTGAATCTGAATAGGAATGACATGCATATGTTTACTTGTTAATACTGACCTAATAGTGCAAACAGTACTAGAACAATATATTGTTTATTTGCTTAGTGTTCAGTGACGATATACAATGGACCCTACATGTATTTCATTCCACTTACAGCAGCAAAAAACTCACTTCAGCCGGCATCCACATGACAGTTGCTAGGCGGAAGGATATCATTGGCCACTAAGGAGTACTTAGCCCTGTTTTGTATGGGGTGTTATTGGAGCAGTTAATGTTCAGTACACAAATATGACATCTACCTAACCACTGCTGATATCACACCAGGATTTCCTTTACACAGATGGATGGGTGGTTTTTTTTACAACACAGTTCCTCTCCCCCTCCTCACACTTCCTAGTATTCTTACTTTCTTCCATTAACTCACTATTACCCTTTGTGTGACTTTTACATGCACAAATTCACACAGTTCATGTATGGTGAATAATGGGTAATATATTGACCAGTAGGAGACATTAGATTAGTTGACAATAGCTTAGTCCATTAGGTTAAAAGTCCTCTGGTTGAAAAACATGTAATCACACGTGTGGTGCTGCACTGTAATAGCAAATACTCAGATCTAAAACATTGAGACCTGTTTAATCGCTGTCAAGCTACTGTTGGTTGTTATGGTTACTACCTGAGGTTACGCCCTCTGACCTTTGACCTACAGGAGATTGCCCCGGTGAAGACCCACGTGGGCAGCCAGGTGAATGTATCAGTGGATGCTGCCCCATCCCAGGACCTGAACGCAGCGATGACCGAGATTAGGAAGCAATACAAGTCTGTGGCCATCAAGAACCGCAAAGAGCTGGAAGCCTGGTACCAGGGCAAGGTGAGCTGAATGACCAAGATATCTTTACTATATGAAGTCATTTATCTAAAAGAGTTATTCTCTAAAGGTTTTTTTTTTCTTCATAAGAATAATGCAATTCAGCTGCCCTAAAACATTTGAAGTGTCAATTAAAAAACATGTTTAAAGCATGAAGAAAGTTTATTCTCTGTATAGGATGAGGTCAATGATCTATTGATGCATGGAAATCAATTTAGAGACTGAATGAGTTGGCTCTGAGGTAAACCATGCTGACTAATGCTATTTATTTTAACCTGTATAGCTGGCCACAGTGGAGCTTGAAGTCATGACAAACAATGAGCAGCTGGTGAGCCGCCTCACAGAGTCCGAAGGACACATACACACACACACACATAAGCGCTTGCCATAAAAACCCAGGCATGGGTGATAGCATGTATGCCAGGTCTCTCTGCATGTCGTTATTCTGACACCCATAAATACCTTACTGACATTTTGAACTTGGCAACATTCCCACCTCAAAACTTGTGCAACGGTTTAACATACTGTGGTAGCATATCATTGGACAAGGCACCAGTATACTAACTAGTCCGCTCCAGGGGGAAGTTTTCCCTAAGTAAAGATCTAGGATCAGCTTCCCCTCCCCCAATCCTAAACGTAACCATTACTGGGGAGAAATGCAAAACTAACCCAAGATCAGTGTCTTGGTGCTACTTCACTCTTCACCCACTCATCCCTTCCACTCCCTCCTCCCCTGATAGAAATCCTCCCTGGAGGCCACGCTGGCAGACACCCAGAAACGCTACTCTGCTCAGCTGGCAGGGCCCCAGAGCATGGTGACTAGCCTGGAGCTCCAGCTCTCCCAGCTCCACGCCAACATCGCCCACAACAAGCAGGAGTACGACAATGTTTCTGAACCTCAAGACCCGGCTGGAGATTGCAGAGAACAGGAGGCTGCTGGACGGAGAGGACGACAGCTCCACCCAAGGTAAGCCATTGCATACAGCGGGCAATAAGCCTTTGTAGACTTCTTGCCAAATGCATCATCATGAGACTGATGAGACTTGGTCTTGCTTGATTTTAAGCTGAAAGCAAAATACTGTATCTTCAAAACTTGGAAGTTGACAATTATTTTGGACTGTATCAAAAGTGGACTAATGAAGAAGATATGAAGAAACAAAAATTGTTCTAAAATTATGCTTTAAAGTGCTCAGTATGAGTGTTGCAATGAGATTTACTCCATGTCCATTTTTGACTCCACAGGGGTTACCAAGATGATCACCGTGACCCAGACCATTGTGGATGGAAAGGTGATGGTTCTGTTAACAGAACCATCAATAAAGATTATGTGGTTGAATGAGAATGGGCTGTGTGGTTTCACTTGTTTCAGAGATATGAATGCTTTATAATAGACTGACTATATGAATCTGTGAGTATGGATGTCATAGCAGATACATTTTGTGTTCTCATTTCATATGACTTGATTTCAATTCGACATCTTTCCACCAAAACATGGTGTCCAGCACTAGAGTTGACTCCACAAACACTCTCCATACAGTATATAACTCTGAATCTAATGCTTGAAAAACTGACTGTTTGTTTAATAGAGATAGAATGATGTAATTTTGCCGACAGCCAGTGTGGCGGCCCTGCCACTCTGTCTGCCGAATTCTTTCTCTTTGCTCGTTTTCCTTGGTAGGATGTCAGGGGGCGGAGCCGGGAGGGTCGTCAGCGAGGTGGGACGCACCTGGGCTCGGGTGTGCCCCGGGGATAAGTACACCTTTCCCCGTTCATTGAGGAGACTCTCTCCACGCAGACACACTGTTATTTTTGGTTGTGGCATTTTGTGGTTTGTTTGTTTTGGCACCTCTCAACACCCCTCATTTTCACCATCTATGCATGCAACCACTCACTTACACTACTGAATACTGACTACACACCCCGTTGTTACTTGTATATAGTTTTAGTTAAGAAATATTTAGTTAAGAAATATATTTTTGTTTTTCCTTATCTCCACGTTGTCTCCCTCATGACTTCCACCGAAGGTGGTTCCTCTCCCTGTTCTGTTGGTGCTCGGGGGTCGGCGTCACCGGCCTACTAGCCATAACCGATCCATGTTTCCTTTTCCATTTGTTTTGTCTTTGGTTCATTCACACCTGGTTTTCATTTGCTTTAATTTATGTGTGTATATTTACCCCTGTTTCCCCGCTTAGGTTTGTGCGGGATAATTTTTCTTCTTGCTTGTGGAGGCTTTCCTCAGTGTATTTCGCGTGTGGTTATTATAGTAAGGTGCGTTGTGTTTTTGCGCCTTACGAGAATACTGTTACTTCCCATTGTTTTGGGGTATTGTACTGTACTGTGTTTTTGGACTTGCCCTGATTAAAATATACGCTACACTGACATCTCTGCTCTCCTGCGTTTGACTCCTCACCTACCTTCAGTGCGTAAACGCAACACCCTCTTTGTAACTGGTTACGAGCCGGTTCGTGACACTAGCAATCAGACTTCTTCTATTCACATTTCTATATTGCCAACTATTAAATTCAACTCAGCAGAAGGGAATGTCATAAATTACACTATTCAAGATCATTCTGACACATATGCTTTCTCAAGACCATAGAATTTGCCTC